>NC_041217.1:105208729-105236098 GCF_002837175.3 Physeter macrocephalus
GCTCAGCGGCCATGGCTCACGGGCCCAGCCGCTCCGCGGCATGTGGGATCTTCCCGGACCGGGGCACGAACCCGTGTCCCCTGCCTCGGCAGGCGGACTGTCAACCACTGTGCCACCAGGGAAGCCCCTACCTCCTTTTTAATGTTATTTCTTTGACCACTCTAAAGCTATTTTTTCTGCTTTTTATTTTATTTTATTTTTTGAACTTTTTAAAGTAAATGTATTTATTTTAACTTCACTGCTTGTTTTAAAACTTAGTTTCGTCTCAAGTGGAGTGAATCAATATTCCAACTGTCAGTTTTGCTGAGAGACTTTCTTAGCATAATTTTCTTCATGTGTTCTGGGTGGTAGGCTTGTTCTGAGATTGCTTTCTCTTGCGCACTCTTTCGTGGTTTCCTGCACCCAGCTCCCCAGTCCACCATTAGGACTTGTCATGGTGTTCTGATGTTCTACTGTGATGTCAGGATCTCACAGTTCCAGTCAGGGAGTCATGGGCAGGCTGACTCAGTTCCTGGTTGGGAGGCACCCCAGATGCACGGTTTCCTCTGAAGTACCAGCTCCAGCAGCCAGTTAATTGCCATTCTTTTTAGCTTCCTTTTGGGAGTGAGGACCTTTGGCTACAAACAGTGACCAGGCTCCAGTCTCTTATCTTGCTTGGTGCATTTTTAGTTCCGTTACTGGCAGGAGCTGAGCTCCTGGCCGCTACTGCCTGCATTTGGATGACAGCCCAGCTGTTGCTTAAGCCCCACTCAGTATTCCATTTGTGCTCCACAGAAGTGTTTATCTTGTTTTTGAGTCCATGTATGCATTTTTGGTACCTCCTTTTATATTTTATCATGGCTATACACGTTGAACACAGGGAGTGTTTTCAAGCATAACTCTTGCTTTACTATCTTTTCATAAGAGAGAGACAGTGTGCTGTAATATAAAATTAGTCTCAAGGCTACCATTATGAAGAATCAACATTGCTTCGGTAGTGCCAAACAAGGTAAACCTGCAGTGTCAAATTCCTCTCCCCACAAGAAAAGGCTGGATTTCTTTATACAACTCCCCCTAACAGCATATGAGAGTACTTATTTTCCTACAACCTCAACAATTAAGTACAATATTTTTCCTGTGAACTATAACCCCAACATTATTTCTCTGGTTTAGACTTTAAATCTTAGTTATGACTATATTATCACTGAAAGAAGTGAGAAAACTTGCTGCATATGGTAAAACAGCAGGCATCATTCCAATATGTTAATGTGTGACCCAGGGGTATTCTTTAGATTGTGACCTGTTCTTTTAAAAGATGGTGCTTTAACTTGGTTATGGCAAATTGGATACAGACACGTAGACTGGAGCCACAAAGTGGCAGGTGGGCCAACAGGAAGGTGATTATCTTTTACCCTCCCTCCACTCCTTAGATTCAAATACAACTGGTTCCAAAGGGTTGCACCCTGAAGTTGATCGTCCAGATTTGTCCCCAGTCTGATAGAACAAAACAAGCTATCTCTGCTGATCTAAGAGTGACCTAGCAAGAAACAGATCCCAAAGACCTATTCCTCAGGGCTTTTTCAGAGAGATACTAAGGACAGACTATCCATATAGTCTAAAACTATAAGGATAGTTTATAACTTATTGAATATCTACTTGATGCTAACCATTATAGGAAAATCAAGGAGGCATAACTAATGTTCTAAAACTTATTGAATATCTACTTTATTGAATATCTACTAAAACTTATTGAATAACTACTTTATGCTAACCATTATAGGAAAATCAAGGAGGCATAACTAACGTTCACTGTTCTAAAAGCACTTACAGTCTCGTTGGAGAGACATAAATAGCCACATGAAAAGTCAAACAACAGTGCACACAAGGCTGTATATATACCATGTGAATGATGTGGTAAATGAAATGAAAGCTAAGGCTTGCAGCGAGCAGAGAAGGACTCGTCGAGTAGGAGCAACTTCATTTGGGCCTCGAAGCTGCTGGACTTGGATAGGTTTTGCAGGGAGGGTAAGGTCAGAACCTTGTGGCTTCCAGAGACAGGAGGCAAAGGGCTGCATTTGGGAAGAACAAGGAATAAGATGAAAAAGATGGGACCTCCCTGGCGGTCCAGTGGTTAGGATTCTGAGCTTCCACTGCAGGGGGTGCAGGTACGACCCTTGGAAGGGGAACTAGGATCCTGCATACCGCACAGCGTGGCCCCCCCCACCCCAAAATTTTTTTAAATAAATAAATAAAAAGATGGACTGTTGCTCTTCCTTTCTGAGGTAGACCCATTTCTCCTGGGAAAAGAGATGGAGATACAAGGGAAGGGAATTAACTTTCATGTCACTAAGTTATCAGTTAATGTACGAACTAACTAATTATGTTCTCTCAGAAATAAGATGCTAGAAGACAAAGCATCTATCCTCAAGAGATGTGAGATTTACCTTCATCAGTGATCGGATTAACTCTGAGAATGCAGAATCTGTTTTAAGGCTAACTATTGGAAATATTTTAAGTACCAAAAAATCTTGTTGAGAAAGAAGGAACTGAAAAGGCAGGGAAGATGGTTTTAAAAGGGCAAAGATTTAAGTGATTTCATTCTCAGCAAATGTCTTATTCAAAAGGCTTGCTATTCTCCAAGTCCAATACATGTGTATTTGGGGACACTCACCACTGGAGCACAAAAACAGACATCCGTGAGCACCGCACACACTGCATCACTCTCACTAACACAAACAAGTCCTTGTCTCCGGGGGAAATGGAAAAGCATAACTGCAAGGGTGTGGCTTCATTTCCTGCCTGCTGTGCACATGGTATCTTCCTTCTTTAATGACGATGTTTAAGACTCATGTGTTGGTCAGGAAATGACACCCTGTGTATGGAGGAAGTTTAGACCCAGAGAGTAAAGAGAGAAAGAGAGCAAGCAGTCTAAAGATAATTGACAAACTTTCAGATGTTTATTAATAAACACAAGGGCTGAGTAAAAAGTCTGTTTTTATTGGCTGCTCATTTCCTCAATAGCAACAGGAAAAGGAGACGCACAAGATCATACCCTGGCACCTCTGGGGCATGAAGGCAATGTCCTGGGGAAAAAATCGAAGGGGTTGGAGGGGTGAGCTGATTAAAACTTAGATTTTTGAATTAACGAATTCTCTTGGTGATAAGGTATAACATTAGTACACTTGCTATAGGATTCACCTCTACATGATTAAAAACCAGACATCAAGCAAATCTTCTCTAGTGAAGCATCATCAGAAATTTCTCTGCCTGAGGAACATAAAATGCCACCAGTCTGGTAGAAGAATTAAACATTGAAAAAGTTAAAGCATAATTACTTGAGTCATTACTATACATTAATAGAACAAAAGTATACAGTTAACTGGAGCAGTTTTTAAGTACTGATTTTCCCTCTATCGTAGTACCTGTGGAAACATAGTGTAATTGTCTATTATCATTTTACCTCCTAGACCAATAAGCTCTCTAAAGGCAAGCTCCAACCTTGTTGACATTGCCTGGCACAAAATAAGTATGTACCAAATATGAGGTGAATAAACAAACACTGTGCCCACTCCCCAAAGGAAAACAAACCACAACAACGGCAAGTACACACATGTATAAAATCAGATGCCAGTGAACATCTGGAAAAATTTGCCTTAGCTACCTTCCTCTGAGATGAAACAGCTCACTTCACACAACCTCCAAACTGCCAAGTGATGTCAGCCTAGTGATTCCTAAAGCTGGAGCTAAGTGCTGACTCATTTAAGATACACAAAGAGAGTGCCAGATTTGGGAGGCACTACCTATTCATTTCATCTCCAAGTAAAAGAAGAAATCATCACATCTACTTTAGGATCCTGTATGCATTTTGATACCTCTCTTAATAAAGGCAATTCTCCTACCACTATGAATATACATACACTGACTTTTCGAGGGTAAGGATGACTACACATACTATGAATGTTAATTTTTTTTAAACCCTTGGTTAGCCTGAGACTTTCCAGCCATAAAGGATGCTTCATTTCCTGTAGCTTGTATTTTAGTTGTATCTATGTTATGTTTTCTTCCCCTTTCTTTTGAGGAAAGCTTCTCCAGGACACAAAAAAAGAAAAGAAAAATGAGGGAGTGGATGAGACTCAAAACTGTTTTCATTTTGCTTCATGGCATTTTTCCATAAGCCAAGTAGACTAATGAATTATTTGATCCATGGCAATTTAAGATCTAAGCGGAAAGCATCCATTTCAAAGTCAAACCATGCGAGAAAATTCAGTGCATATACAAAAACTATGGATAAACATTAGGAACATACTGTTAGTGATTCATAACCAAGATAATTTGTTTCTGGTGCTTAAAAATTTGAAATATTTATAATTATGCTCTTGAAATAATGAAGAAAAAGCTCTGAAGCAAACCCCCGGGGACTGAAACCATAGTTCTGTACTCAACTGGCTTATCTCCGGACACCCTGCAGTTCACTGATAAATCTGTGAGCAGGAGTAAGATAAACGTCATTGGGAGAGTCCCAGAGAAACATAAATCCTCTGGACTATCCACACCAATGTACAAACAGCACAAAGACACAGAATTCTAACACTGGAATCATACAAATGAGCAAAAATGTATTAAAAGAACCTTTTAAAAAAAGATCATTTATTTTAGAAATTTTCTATAGTAATCAAAGAATAATTTGCTCTAGTACTCAGCAAGTGAATGATGTCAACTGCCAGGCTGTGGTAGCTGTACCTTGTTATGACATCACAGAAGACTTGCAGGTAAGGTAAGAGTCATGGCAATTTGTCATTTAGGTGTGGTAGATGGTAGGAGAAATTTTTTTCCTAGTCATTATGCTATTTGGAAGTTAAGCTATCTGGACTGCAGAAATACCATTAATTTGGTTCCACACATTCCAAGCGAATAGATCTTTTACCATATAAGGTGAATTTCAGTTATGGATTTTTTCTTTTTTCTGACTCATCTAGATGGCTGATCTCTGGGCAGGACTCAAGACCCTTCTTTGTTCCTCCTTACTTCTTTCTAGAAGGAGGACTAGTAGAGATGGCAACATTAAAGGAGTAGTATTAAACCTTGGTGCTCATAAGGGGTTAAGGCTCTGAGTTCAAGCAGGGGATCTCTTAGAATTAGTTTGTTTGGAGTCTCTTTTTAGAGCTTCTCTTAGGAGCCATCACTTTGAAGCCTCTCTTCTTCCTTGAAGTTGATGTGATAGGGTGGGTCTGGAGCTGCCTCTCTCTTGGAAGTGGATGATACCCTCGGAGGGCCAGGGGAGGATAGCTCGCATAAGCTCTCCTCTTGGCTTTAGGGAGAATCAATAGTCAATTTCCTCCTCCCTACCCCTTCCTCACCCTGTCTCTTCTTTGCCCAGGTTCCCCTTTTCTTCACCTGGGCAAACAGAGATTAAAGGGAAAGAGGGTAAGGAGGCTTCCTGTGCTTCCTCCAGACTTCTGGTCCACGTCTTCAACACTTAGGCAAAGGAAGTCCTTGTGACTTATCTGAGTTCTGGCCTAGCTCACCAGGAGAGTGATAGTGAGGTTTGGGGCCAGAGCTTAGTTTTCATTAAATGTTCTTTTGCCTGTCTTGTCCTCTGTCTATATAGCTCCTGCAGATCCTCTGGGAGAGGAAGGCAGGTAGCTGTGGGAGGGAAGAATTGGGCATGTGGACCTTGATCTCAGACTTCTCTCAATCTGTTTGCCAGAGACCCAACTCATCACACCTGTGACATATGGCAATGCCCCAGATGAAGAGAAGGCATTTGAAGTCTATAGTTTAAAAGACTAAAAATAATCAATTTCTATTTTACCATCATTTTTTTCATATCTGTGAAGTGGAAATGATGCCAATCCTGCTCATTTAATAAAAGTGGCTCAGAAAGCCCATGTATTTTACCCAAAATCATATGGCAGAGTCCATGTTTTCTGCTTGAAGCTTTGGGGAAAGATTTAACTCTTCTCTTTAATTTACTTGACCTAGCTGAAATTATAAAAATTAACCAAGATTTTATATTTCCAGTGAGCATATGAGGTTTCTTACAAGGTAAAATGATGATGTAGCTGATGGCCTGTTTATTAGACAAAAGATTTGTGGCGGATACTGCAGAATTTCTAAAAATATTAAGTTAAGAAACTGACCAGTACAATGATACACAAAAGTGATTCAGAAAGGGACCTCTACAACATTGTCTCATCATGCATTAGGTATTTTCTGAGGCCAGTATCCAGCACCAACATTTTAAAACTTAACATCAACATCCCAAAACATAAGCTAATGTTCTTGAATTTAAGATTACACAGCCTTAGCTTTAGGTATCGGTGCAAAGAATCTCACTAGCTCTTAAGACTAATATACCTTGAGTAGGGAGATGCCAACTCAAATTTAAAGTAGCTAACTCTAATATTGCCAGTTATCATAGTTTATTTCTTAGGAGGGTAAAGATTTAAACTTGCTATTACATGATGAACAGTCATGTGTACATTTAAAAGCCTTTATTCCTTTATTCTTAGAAATAAAGTGCTGTTACATCTAAAAAGCTGAAAGTCTTTATTTGCTAGACACTTCCATGTGGACATTTGCCTCACAAGTCTTATTCTTTGTAACACACCACGTGGACATTTGCCTCACAAGTCTTATTCTTTGTAACACACCACAGCACTTTTATTTTTTCAGGAATATAATTTAAACCATCCGACCTAGAATATCAAGAAACTTGATTTCCCCAGGTAGACTTAACTATCCTTCCTCTTTTGCAGCTATTGCAATACATGGTCATTGCAATATGAACACACATACACACACACACACACCGCAGCAATTATCTTCTGTTTTAGAAGGATGTATATGAATGTCCATCTTTGCAACAGTTTAAACATCTTCAGGGCCAAGACCAAGTTTTGTGTTGTCAGAACTTAGCACAGTGCCTATAACATAGCATACTGAATAAACTGGTACAATGAATGAATGTGTTATTTTGTTTCTCCAACTATTCCTTAAGCTCCTTTGGGGCAGAGATGGAGCCTTAAATTATTTTGTATTCCCAATAATACCTAACAGAGCTGGGAACCTAGTCAACATTCAATAAATATGCACTGATTTATTTGCAGTTTCATAGCAAAAATTTCATTAAACAGAACACTTCTTGCTATCACCAAATACACGCAAGTAGAAACTAGATATTAATCCGTCAAGGAAGCTATAAAAGAGATTTCTATACTGGATGAGAACTAAATCACATCTAAATTCTTCTCCAATTCTGAAATTCTATTATTTTTATTTTTAAAAGAAATTTAACTAGTGCAGGACTATAACCTTCTTAGATTAGAATAAACCAATATCATGAAAATATCACCATTACTCAGAAACCACTAAATTTTAAACGAATTTGGAAAAATCTCCAAAAGACTAAAGTATACTAAATAGTTAATGAACATAAGCAAGCCCTCAAAAGTTCATTTGAAAACTGGTTGTTTAGAAAGAAGAAACCATTTTCCCACAAAACAACATGGAGGTTTTGAGACTCTCAGGGCAGTTCATAAAATCTATTCCATGGGTACAAGATCAAGTACTAATACTGTTACAGAACTCGGTCAACACCCATAATGTGGTTTATTTGGGGATGCCTGAAATATACTTCTCCATACAACATCCGTATGAATGGACAATCACCTGGGTAAGAAAAACCTGGTTTTCACCATGGCATTCAACTTTATTATAAAACAACCACATATGGCCAAAACATAAATTCTCAGTTCTGTCAAAACATACTTCATTGGTCTCACTGAAATGATTCTGTAACTTGCTCTACTGAGGTGCCTCAATGTCTAGAGTTTCTTAAGTTTCTCTGTCATAACAGCATGATTTTTTTTAAACACAAATTTTGGCTGTAGTTTTCTAACATGTGAGGGCATATAACATATACAAGTCAGGAATTGTTGATCTATTATTAGCACATTTTTGCAGTACATCCTCAAAGGACTTTTTCTTTCAAGTTTATTGCTCAAGCATAAGGGCCTGTCTCCCTTCTCTGGCACTAGGTTTATGCTAATTATTCTAGAGAGGATGCTCCTAGTATTCCTATCCAGCTCTGCAGAGTGCTGTGGTTAATCTCTGATACTACTAAAGAAAGATCATTTGCTACTGGCTGCTTTTTCTACTTTTTGCAGGGGAGATCTGATTTTTATCACCTTGTCGTTAATTATCCCACACAAAGCTTTCCTCCATCAGTTTATGATCCAGTTTTAAATTACAGTTTGTACAATTGTTTTTATTATTAAAAGAGTCAATGAATTCTTAGAGCTGCTGAAGCACATTGATGCATTCGCTCAACACACATTTCTTGAGCGTTAGGTCTAAGACACAAAGGTGGGTACAAAGATGTATCACACACAGATCCTGCCTTTTAGCAACTTGAAGTCTTGAATGGGCCGTGAGATATGTTCTTAACATTTTCTTCCACACACTGTGGTTAGTTAAGTGTCAACAAAGGGTAATACTAATTGTTTTGGTAGCTCATAAGGTCCCAGGTTCCAGATACTGCAGGATTAAATTCTTTGTCTTAACTCTGGCAAGTCTGAAGCTTAAATCTCAGAAGGCTGACATATTTTAAAAATAAATTTATTTATTTATTTTTATTTACTTTTGGCTGCGTTGGGTCTTCATTGCTGCACGCGGGCTTTCTCTAGTTGCAGCAAGAACTAGAGAAAACTAGTTTTCTAGTTGGGGGCTATGCTTCGTTGCAGTGCATGGCCTTCTCATTGCGGTGGCTTCTCTTGTTGCGGAGCACGGGCTCTCGGCACGTGGGCTTTAGTAGCTGCAGCCCGCAGGCTCAGTAGTTGTGGCTCGCGGGCTCTAGAGTGCAGGCTCAGTAGTTGTGGTGCACGGGCTTAGTTGCTCCGTGGCATGTGGGATCTTCCTGGACCAGGGCTCGAACCCATGTCCCCTGCATTGGCAGGTGGATTCTTAACCACTGCGCCACTAGGGAAGCCCATCAAAAGGCTGACGTTTGCAGTAATGCTCAATTTAGGACAATATTGACTCCAAGCCTTACACAGTGGATCCTAGCAAGAAAACACTGCAAGGGGCTACACTCCCCCGTGCTGTCTCTACATCTGCCACACTGGCCTCTTGTGATTCCTTTGCCTGGGATGTTCTTCTTCCAGATGCCCACATACCTCCCTCTCTCAGTTCCTTTAGTTCTGCTCCAATGTGACTTTTTCAGAGAGGACTTCCTTGACAACCCTGCTTAAAGTAGGACCCCTGTCCCTCTCTCTCCTTACACTGCTTTTTCCTTACAAAGCACTTATATCTGACATTATATTTTAAATGTATCTTTATTTTTTTGGCAGGGCCTTGTCATTTTTATCACTGCCTAACCCCATTGCCTGGAACTATTTATTATATGTTAAAGACAAATGCACACGGTTCTGTCTGACGACACATGGATTCTCCTTGTAGCCTCCCCTCCACCAGGCTATTCACTCTCTACATGGGCATCTGCAATAATAGGAATCTCACTACCTAACATGACATTTTCAGAAGGTTCTTAACTTTTTGAAATTTGAGTTTGTTTTGAGCGAAAATATTCTTTCCTAAAACTTCTGTTGTTGGTTCTATTTGGTGTTCTAGGACACGTGGAATCAGTTTAAACCATCTACACTTTCCACATGGCAGCTCTTTGAGCATCTGCTGTCTGTTCTCATAGTCCCATCAATCTTCTCAACTTTAGGCTATGTATACCTTCAACCAGGTCTCATATAGGGTTTTTGGTCTCTATTTTATGCTGGTCACAATCTCTTAAGTTATGGTGTAAAATACCCAGAAATTAGCACAGTATCTCTGTAATTCAAAGGTCTCAGTCCCTTTCCACGGCCGTTAAATGCTCACTGTACATTAGCACATGCCAAAAATGTCTCATCCACTTTTCCTCACTCACTCATCCCTTAATTCCACAGAATGAACTCTGGTGAGCACTTACACATGACTCACAGGACTGCTATTGTCTTTCATTCTGGGGATGCAGGAATGAACCCTACAGATGAGGCCTGGCCTTATAAAGTTTCTATTCCTAACAATTAGAGGTAATTCTTCCAACTAGAGTTTTGTTTTTGAAACAGAGGGATGCTAAATCTTAGAGCTAACAATTTACCCACATGTGAAATTTAGAGTTAGGAAATTTCCTGCTTGTGAAATAGAATATTTGCACAGAGATTTAGAAATTTACAACTGGAAAAGGGATGAGAATTAGATGGAGCTTCTGAAGAAATTAGTTCATATAGTCAAAGGGCTTTGTTGGGTGTGCGGTGGGGTTGGGGACCCTCGGGACAGAGGGCTGAACTCTCCATATTCCTCAAGGTACAGTATGTTATCAGGTCCTGCAAAGCCCCTCCCTCCCCATCTCCTTCATCTCCTCTTCCTCCTCTCTGTTTCTTTTCTTTCCTTTTATCACCTTACACCATTCTATTCCCCTTCACCACCATAAGTGAGCACTCTTCAAATAAATTTTGGTATATGTTCACCAAGTTGCTTTTTCTTAAAAAAAAAATCTAACTAGAATTTTCTTAATATTGCTTTGAATTTATAAACTAATTTGTGAGGACTGAACATCTTTGTAATATCAAGTTTGTGCCAATCCAAAGACATACAATGTCTTTCCATTTATTCAAATTGTCTTATATGTCATTGACTAGGCATTTAAAAGTTTCTAAGTTCTTGTGTATTCCTTTTTTTTTTTTACTTTATAAACTTATGTATTTATTTATTTTTGGTTGCATTGGGTCTTTGTTGCTGTGCACGGGCTTTCTCTAGTTGCGGTGAGTGGGGGCTGCTCTTCGTTGTGTGCACGGGCTTCTCATTGCGGTGGCTTCTCGCTGCGGAGCGCAGGCTCTAGGTGCGCGGGCTTCAGTAGTTGGGGCGCGCAGGCTCAGTAGTTGTGGCTCGTGGGCTCTAGAGCGCAGGCTCAGTAGTTGTGGCACACAGGCTTAGTTGCTCCACGGCATGTGGGATCCTCCCAGACCAGGGCTCGAACCCGTGTCCCCTTCATTGGCAGGCGGATTCTTAACCACTGCGCCACCAGGGAAGTCTTTGTGTATTATATATATATATATATATATATATATATTTTTTTTTTTTTTTTTTTTTCATCGGCAGGCGGACTCTCAACCACTGCGCCACCAGGGAAGCCCAATAGAGATTTTTAAACACGGATTTTGGTGATTTACAGTACAGGATCCACAACAGAGACTAAATATACAGTAAATCTCATTTGCTTCACATAGGAAAAAATCCAATACTCTGTCAGTGCTTTATTATTTGAAGGAAAAGATGTATTATTAAACAATCAATAGGCAACATGGTCATAACAATCCATAATAGTGAAATAAAAGGAAATGTTCCCCATTCACTGACTGGCATTGGACAGCATCAGATGATCTAAGAGAAGCATTTAGATTCATGCCCTGTGTTAAACCCAAGCAAGTGAGATGAAAGGCACTCATATATTATTCTTGTGGCCAGGAATTCACGGCACATTAAGTTGTCAAGGTGATAGATGACAAGAAATAAAGTTCTAGGGAAGAAAGAAGTATCAGTTTGAATAAACCACCATAACAAGGAAGTCCTAAGACATATTTTTGTTACTAGATGTAACAGGGATTTTGAAGTAGTGTTTCTCTCACAGCACCCACCACCATCCCTACAGAGATGCAAAAGGTTTCTCTTTAAAATTATTTTCACCATCAAATGATTTTTGTTTCATATTCCCCAAAGACTGAAGTAGAATATTGACATGTCGTGGGTACATAGAAACTTTATAAAACATATCTCAGATGAGGTCTTCATTTTAAGCCTACCCATTGGTGCTATCTGCTGTTTCATTAGGATTCTGAATTTCACCATAAACAATAGGCTAATCTAAGTACGAATTTCTGAGTCTCCACCTGTAAATTCAGATTTGGCAAAAGAAAAAGATCTACTAGAGATCCCGGTTAGTATGGGACAGAGGATTGGGGGAGAGAGGTATGATAGAAGCAAGGATTCAGGGCACATTATCAAAATGAACTACTCTGAAATCCCTCTGCAGTCTATAATTTTTACCACCTGTGCTTTCCAGTGAACTGCCTGTGGGCATTATCAGCTGAAGGCCATGTGCCATGGCATTGATGCTGATGGTTCTAAATCAGAGAAGCAGGTGAGTATGTACCAAAAATAAAAGTGGGGATTAACTCCAACCAGCCAGCTCAGATGTTCCAAACTCTTCTTCCGTGTGATCCTGCTGGCTCTGGCCAGTTTGCTCCTGGTGATTGGCTTAGTCCACAAGGATTTTTTTTTTTTGGTAGGTGGTTTCAAGTCATTGAAATCATTCTCTTGGCTTTTTTCCCCCCTAATTCAGAAAGCAGGAAATGTCTTTCCTGTGTAGCAGTCACAGAGCAGTCCCCTAGGGTTTCCAGGGGGCTTGCCTTCCAGTTCCTGTTTCTGGTTTCTGTTAACTCTATATTTGGTAATGGCCTGACGATGGGCTCTTTTGGATTTGGTCATAATAAGATAACCTGGAGTCACGGAGCAGAGATCTAAAGCAATCTTATTTTTCCAGGAAGCAACGTGTTGACCTTTCAGAATTTCGTCTATTTTATTGAGTGTTTTGAGTATTTGAATAATGTTGTTTGTTTATAGCACAAGATTGGGTGTTTATGCTATGGGTCCTTGAGGGTCTGTGACTGTACAGAAATAGGATACATACACTGTCCTGGTTTACAATGAGTTTATATTTGTTTCTTTGTTTCTTTCTGATGTGATCTAAGGAATGCTCTTTATGCATTCTCTTATTCCATGGCAGCCTTGAAAATAGCTACTTGCTCATAAATGAATAAATATTTCTCAGATGAGTAAGACAAGTGTTGATTTTAATCCTTTTACATCAGGGCAAGAAAGAATCAACACCCCATTGATAGTCGATAACTTCCTCCTTCCCCCAGTATCTTTAAAGCTACATAGTGTTAAACCTATATACACACAATCTTTTAGGAATAAAGAGATAATGAAATATTGTTTGCCATTGGAAGAAGCCATTTAGAAAATAATCAAAAACTATTGGATTCCTATTTTACCACCAGAGTGCTCTTCTAACCCTACTTAGATTTTGCTTTGTCGTGTTTTCAAACCCCAAGAGTTAACTTTTGTAAGTAAGATCAGAATGACTGCACTTTCATTTCACAAAAGGAAAATCAAGGCATAAAAACATATTTTGATTATTGTAAGATCACCTTGGAAATGGGAAAGGATTTTGAGCTTCACAGAGAACCTTTTGTTTATGAAGTTATCAGTCATTAAACCAATTTCAGAGGATTATCATAAGAGAGCTAAAATAAGAAATTAAATTCTCCCCCTTGGAAACATTACTTTCATTTGTAATATGAATACTGGGTGGTTTTGCTTTCTTTAGTAATTTATATCTTATTTCTTGTCTCTTCAATGTTCACTATAGGTTGCAAGTTTTTTTTTTAATAGCAGGTGTATAGTGAATAATCTTTTAGAGAATCTAAGCTGTAATTCAGAAAATCGATTCTTTTTATAACTTTCTATTTTCTCTTTTAGTCATTTTGCACTTGTTTTTATACTTAAAATCCTGTTTTACAAGCCAAAATTTGGCCACAGGATCTGTGCAATTGTAATGATTCCATAATATTCCATAGCAAGGTGCACAGGGGTGAAAGCCACATGCTGGAGAACTGACCTGAGATCTGAACCCTCGCTGCATCCCTCTTGGCTTTGGGGCATTACCTAACCTTTCAGATGAGAATTCTCACCTGAAAGATGGGACTAATCTACTCCCCAAGGGTCCTTCTGGGAGCTAAATAAAGTACATAGGTATTCTACACATAGGTAGCACAGGTTCCTTACCAGTGTCATTCAATGCGAGTGCTATAAGCATCCTGGATTCTGTGGGAATGCCTCACCCAGTGCAGGATGCCCCCGAAAATGCCATGAGGATCCATAATGAGGGCTTTGTGAAATGATCACACTAAATCTATTGCTTATGCTGATTTTTTTTCTTCCATTCCTCTTTTTAAAAAATGTATATTTTGGCTTTGTATACTCATTCTTTGAGAATTAGCTCAAATTCACCTCCTCAAGTCCCTAACTTCCAGTAGCTGAGATGACATCATATTTAATGCTCTTGAAATCTACCACCATTAAGGTGCTTACACACCAAATGGCATTGCTTCTGTATTTGTACAGTCTGTAGACTATTAGCAGTCTGAGGGCAGGGGCTGTACTGTATTTCTCTGTCAGTGTTTCGAGCACCCCCACATAATGCCTAACATATCTCGGGTGCTTAGGGATGTTTGTTGAACAAATGGTCCACCCCATATGAATTCTGAGCCTGGTAACCTTCATATTCTGATGGAATCTTCCTTCGGGGTATTTCACATTTTTTAGAATCTTGACATCTCAGACTACACTTCCTGTACCCAGTCAACTGGCGTCCATATTCTTCTTAAAGGCTGTAAGGATAAAACAGGCCTGTGTATGAAGGGTCCAGATTAGGTCACCCATCTGAGGAGCAGGTACTAAGCGTGCTGGGCAGGGTGCTAAGTGGGGTGCTTCTGTGCAGCAGAGAGACGTGACGGGGGCTGTGCTCCAGGAAGATGGTTCTGACCAGGGCTCAGGAAGAGATGCTTAAGTTGTTCTTGAATCCCCTTCTGAACTCACTGTGGCCACATCCCTAAACGATGTTCATCATAGACATTTTCATAGGTCCACACTACCATTTTCATTTATTTTGTTCCAAGTTAGCTGCTAGTTCTTATAGATACTCTGTGTGGTTTCTCTTTCCTGCATTTCATCCTGCTATGGAATAAGTAAACAAGAGAAACGACTAAATACTCCAATATAAAATTAAAAATTAAAAAAACAACAACGGAGAAACGACTCCTGTGCTTGTTCATAAGCAGGTCCTGTGGCAGTGCTGGTGCTGTGCGTGGCACAGTAATAAAGACAGACATAGAGTCCTCCTGCAGATCTATGTCACCTCCCTCTGCTATTTCCCAAACTTGCCATTCCCAAATTCGCCCTTCTCCACTACCTACCTTGGTGCCACATCCTGCTACCTCCCTTACCTCACAATCTCTCAGCAGCTGTGTCACTTATTATTTCACAGAAGCTACAAGGCACACACTCCCATCTTACTGTGCCTCTCCTCTCCTGCAACAAAATGCATCTGTAGCCATCATTACTATTCTTGTGGAAGGTACCCCCTCCACCCAAATCAAGGATAATCCCACCTGGATCCTGGATCCATCACATCCTTCCTCCTGAAGATGACCATTCTTTTCTTACCCTGAACTACCGGGTCTTATATCCAACTGCTTACTTCTCCACTTGGATATCTAACATATTTTAAACTCAACATGCTCAAAAACAAACTTTTTCCAAGAGGCTCAGGCCTAAAAATCTTAGAGTCATTCTTGATTTCTCTTTTTCTCTCATACATATCACTCATGCTCAGTTCAATCTTCTAGCAAGTCTTAATGTTTTTCCTTCAAAATATATCCAGAACCACGGCTTCAGTCCTGGTCAAGTCATCTGATTCATGTCTTCCCTGGATTATTGCACTAGCCTTCTCAGTAATTTCCCTGCTTCCTCTCTTGCCCCCCATACTGTATTCTCAACACCTTGAGTGGTCTTGTCAAAACCTAAGTCAGATAATGCCAACCCTCCAAACATGTCCCACCTTTGTCAGAACAAGGACAAAACCTTTACAGTGGCCTCCAGGCCTTACATGATCCGGCAGCTGTTACCTCTCAGGCCTCATTCTTCTACCACTCTTCTCCTCACTCTGCTGTAGCCCACTGGCCACCTGGCTTTTCCCTCAACATGCGAGGAATACCCATGCTTCAGGCCTGTGACATCACCAGGGGTCTTCCTAGGATCATCTCAACATTCAAACTTATAGTATTATCATAAACCTCATTTGGTACCAGAATCATTGGAAGGAAACAGGATTGGAGTCACAGCTTGTCAGCCAGGCAGCATCAGACTCTCTCCCTTTGGGGGAATCTTCACAACTGCCTGTGTGGTGGTCCACACCACTGGCTAGGAGCTAGTCTCTCCCCAAGCTTCTCCACGATCATCTCAGGTGCAAGAAAAAGAGATCCACTGTAGGCAGATTCCAGATTTACTCTGGCTTCGATGCCTTATGCTCCAAAGGAGCCAACAGCTCTTGTAACTCAATAGATACACCTTCCATGTATCAAGAGACATGCCCAGCTACAAGTGTCACCACAGTCACAGAAATCCCATCTATGGCTTCCTACCAGGCGCTTATCATTCTCCCAGCCCAGATGCAGTTGACCAATCAGCAGCCATTTAGGCCATAAGCAATGTTGCCTAGTAACACAGTTAACATTCTACCTTTATCAGGCTCCCAGGGAAGCTGAGCTAGAAAGTTGAGAAAGCCAAATGTCAAATTCTCCTGCAGAAGGGGAGGGGTCCTGTGACTGCTTTGTTCATCGTGTCTCTTGCTCTTTCAGTTCCCTCTGTCTAGATGGCTCCTCCCGGGACATCTGCAAGGCCCGCTCCCGCACTGACTTCAGTTCCCTCCTCAAAAGTCACCTCCCAGTGAGGCCACCCTATCTGAGAACCACAACTCCTAATCTCACCTTCTGTGATCTCCTACCATCCTCGTATGCTTTATTTTCTTTTTCATTGTCCTTATTACCTTCTAACATATATAATTTACCAACTGATTTTGCTTGTTTTTTCCTGAATTTAAGTTCTATAAGGCTGGGATATTTCTCTTTTATTTCTTTCCTCCTGCACTGATAATGCTTGGCCCCTAGAACAATGCCTGGCACACAGTAGATTCTTCAACAACTATTTGTTTTATTTATGAATGAATTAATGCCCTTTCTCTCTTTCAAACTCTAGTTTTTCATTGGCATCCTTTTTTTTTGGTGGGGGGAGGAGGGCGAGATATTTTCAGCCCACAGATAAAAAGCAGCATGCTGTTAGGGATTAAGGATAGGGACTTTGGGGCCAAACTGCTTGGACTTCAATAAGGGTTTTGCTACTCACCTTGGAAGTTTCTCTAATCTCTCTGTGCCTTAGCTTTGCATCTATAAATGGGGATAGTAATAGTATATCCTAGGGTTGGCATGAGGATGAAATGATTTAAAACATGTGTAAAGTGTTCAGAAGAGTGCCTGACACGTAGGAAGCACTAGATGTTAACTATTATTAAAATCAGGGGCTTCCCTGGTGGCGCAGTGGTTGCGCGTCCGCCTGCCGATGCAGGGGAACCGGGTTCGCGCCCCGGTCTGGGAGGATCCCACATGCCGCGGAGCTGCTGGGCCTGTGAGCCATGGCCGCTGGGCCTGCGCTCCGGAGCCTGTGCTCCGCAACGGGAGAGGCCGCAGCAGAGGGAGGCCCGCATACGACAAGAAAAAAAAAAAAAAAAAAATCAGCATTAAAAAGGTCTTTATTTCTCCTCTGCACCACTTCTAGCTATTTCCCTCTCTCCTGGCTCCCCTTCCTCTCAGATGATCTACTTGAAAGTTCCATAAGCCTTTAACTCCCATTCACTTTTCCAACCAGTGACACTAAGATTTCTAATGCCCTAGTTGCTGCTTTTCTCCCCTTAGCCCGTGAGTTAGTTGAACCACCTGCCATCACTGACCACACCTGAGCCCCTCCTCTCTCTTGGTTTCCCCCCTGTCCTTATGGATGCCCCTCCTCAGCCTTCTTCAGAGGAGTCTCCTTTTCATTCATTCACACTTTACTGTTATTCCTGACATCATCTCACCAACCACATTCTCCTGGGGTGATTCCATTCCCAGGCATGGCTTCAACTCTCATGCTGATGACACCCAAAGGGTGTCAGTCCTAATGACTGTTTCCTAGAGACGTCATGTCCTTTCTCACATCCATGACTTGGAGCTTTCCTTCCTCTTCCTGGCACTTTCTTCATCCCCAGCTCCCTTTTCCTGACTGGTTCTCAAGTTTTAATACAACCATTTCTCTTGTTCCTCTCCTTTGGACTCACATAGAGCTTTTCAGAAGCCTCTAGCACAATATAACATTTTCTGTTGTTTGCTTTTTTGTTGTTGTTTTTTTTAACATGTTGTTTGTTTATTTAGTTTCCCCCTAGAAATGAATTGCTTATAGGTATATGTGTCCTCAAAGTATGGCGCCTGATACATAGGTTTGCAAAAAAAATCTGGATTCAATATATGAATATACAGTATCTATATAGAACAAATTATGATTCAGCTACAATTTAATTCAAAACTAAGCATTGGGTAAGATAATATCTCATCAAAATGTCAGTCCTTCCAGAAAATCTTATCAGGGGTAAATATAAGAGATAAAGAAAAACGTTCCATTTTAACAATATAAATGGCACTCTGGCTATACATAATATATTTTCCTATATTCTATATTTTGCTGTGGATATAAAACCAACTTTGAAAGATAAAGGGCTCCCTTTGATGTTTGTGACATCAAATATTACTTGACAGTCAACTGCTCTTTGAGCTCAGTTAAATCTTACAAGTACCATATTTACCTAATTAGGAAAGTTTGGGAAATTAGGCTTCAGGTTTCCTGCCATGATTACAAACACCACACATAAGTAGAGAAGAGCAACTAATATATACATGGTTAAAAATCACACTCTTTTTTTTTTTTTTTTTTTTTTTTTTTTTGCGGTACGGGGGCCTCTCACTGTTGTGGCCTCTCCCGTTGAGGAGCACAGGCTCCGGACGCGCAGGCTCAGCGGCCATGGCTCACGGGCCCAGCCGCTCCGCGGCATGTGGGATCCTCCTGGACCAGAGCACGAACCCGCGTCCCCTGCATCGACAGGCAGACTCTCAACCACTGCGCCACCAGGGAAGCCTCCCCGCCCCCCCCACACACTCTTTTTGAAGAGGTTTCAACAGCTTAGTGTCTTGCTCTGGCTCTGTTTTGATATGAGTCTAGGCACCTACCTGCAAAGTGCATCCGAACACACCGATCATCAGCATGGCCACGGACAAGTAATCGGTAAATACATCCCACCATGGCTTCAGAACCCGGAAGGCAGGCTGCTGCTCAGAGAACTGTCGGAACTCTGTCACCGGAATCATGTTTCTGAGAAAAGGGAGATTACTGGTGAATTAATTTATCTTTATGCACAACATACTGCATTGTTAACAGCATTTGAAATTCTGCTTCAACTCGTCGGATTCAGTGGTCTGAATCAGTCCAGGAGCTGTCACAGCACCTCAGAGTTTTAACAAGCCATTGAGAAATCCACCAGTTGAGGAAATAAGGAGCCCCATGTAGAAAAAGCAAGTACCTTTACTAACTCTTGTCTAATCAGCAGATGCCCTTTAGCTCCACATGGACCAGAGAGAGCATGACCAGAGCCGCCCATTATTTCCCGGTGTCTCCCTTCCCCTAAACAGAGCACAAAGATGCCAGAAAGAGCAGAGCCCATCCTTTAAAATGTTTTTGCTATTTATCTCATCATCTTGGGTTTTTGCTTCAAACTATTTTTTTAAGTAGTATCCTCAGCACTGGTTTGTATTATTTACTAAGCCCTATTTGTAAAGCCTTTTGCTTGCTCCCTGGGGAAGGCAAATGACTTTGCCACTCGTCCTTTTCTTGTAAAAGGGACAATCTCATTGTGGGGAGGAGGTGTTGGGGAGAACTTCAATTTTTTTTTGTGCCCTCCCTCTTTTTTTGGTTCCTGTGCTTTTGACTTGATTTTTTTCTCTATTTCCTAAATTTCACTGTGAACCTCAAACTTATCCTCTGAGAAATCAGTTTTCTCTGGAAACACCTAACTCTAT
This sequence comes from Physeter macrocephalus, assembly GCF_002837175.3. NCBI lineage: Eukaryota > Metazoa > Chordata > Mammalia > Artiodactyla > Physeteridae > Physeter > Physeter macrocephalus. The sequence goes on from NC_041217.1 coordinate 105,228,541, forward strand.
CTAAATGACAGAGGATAAATGAATAGGGTGCACTGAAGCTCTGGGAAAAGGGGAAAAGAGACACATCCTTTTCTTAGCCTGCATTGTCCTTTCTTATCACTCAGTCCCACTTGCCTATATTATGATCTAAGACTTGAAGGTAACCATCCAGCTACTGGGAGAAGGAATATTCTTTCCTTATCTCACGGCAAGGAATAAGGGTGGCCAGTGAGGGCCAAAAAGACAGTTTCTCTCCCTTTTGCCATCTTTGGATCCAATAATCTTGCTCTTTACACCTGCCCCTGTTATTTAGTCTGATTAAAGGCAGGGAAAGGCTACATTTGGTGCTCATTCTCCCAAGCCTTTTTGTTTCCTGGATCTTCTCTTCCCTAATAGTGAATTAAAGGCTGTACAATAAACAGCCTAAAGAAAACCAGAGCCTCTTCTTTGAGTTCACTGCTGTTTATCTTTGGAAACAATTATAATGTGTTCCATTCCATCTCACTGCTTTATCTGACTTTTTCTTTAGCAGTCATTTGTCTTCCTTAACACACTGTTGGAATTCAACCACTTGGTGCTGCTTTTACCTATGACCTACCTACTTGACATCTGTGCAGCATTTGATATGATTGCCTCATTTTATTGAAACACAACTTTCCTTTTCTTTTTTTTGATATTTATTTATTTTTGGCTGCGCCAGGTCTTAGTTGCGGCACTCGGGCTTTTCGTTGTTGTGGCATGAGGACTTCTTAGTTGTGGCACGCAAACTCTTAGTTGCAGCATGCACACGGGATCTAGTTCCCCAACCAGGGATGGAACCAGGGTCCCCTGCATTGGGAGTGCGGAGTCCTACCCACTGGACCACCATGAAAAGCCCCAAAACACAACTTTCTTAACTCTACTTTGTTATCACCACTGGGCTGCAAGTTTCTTGAAGGGGGAAAACCTATATGTTATGCATATGTGAGTTCTCAAAACATAGGTTGCAGGCAAGCCACCCAAGCTAAATAAAAAACTTCACTTATTCCTAGTGTTATTAGCACAGGCTAGTTCAAAGTTTGATTTTCCTGACTTTTCATGACATTTTTCTTCTCAGTGGATCATTATAATCTCATGGCCACAAATGTTTTCTCATCACAGCTATCCAGTGGCAGTCACAGACAGGCACGAACTCATCTTAACATCCACATTCTGCCTAGAAGCTACTGTCTTGTTCTATTTTGCACCCCTACCACTTACCACAGTGCCTGGAAAACAAGAGGCCCTGAACAACTGTCTGTTAAATGGTTGGGTGAGTTCAGATGCTTGTTCATGGAACAATGCTCACTCAATCAGATTGGGGGGGACCCTAGCCAGCTACAGTGACAGCACTAACAAGTATGGTACCTGTGCTGTAGTCTACATCCTTTGATAGGTTTAGTTATTGTCTCCTTCATGATAAGTTCCCGTACATCTTGGAGGGAATTGGGCTTGTTCTTTGAAGCAAGGAACAATTTCAGGAATAAAATATACCAATGTATATTTTATTGAGAGCTGTGTTCTCAAAGTTTTTGACCTCAAGATCCTTTCATGTTCTACAATGTAGTGAGGAGGACCTAAAAGAGCACTTTTTAGGTGGGTGATACCTATTAATACTGGCCACATGAGAAATTAAAACCAAGAAATTTCAAAAATATATATTAACTCACTTAAAAATAACAAACCCATTACAAGTTAACATAAATTGTTATTATAAAAAATAACTATATTCTCCAACACAAAAATAATTAATGAGAATAATGGCATTGTTTTACATTTTTGTAAATCTCTTTAACAGCTGGCTTAATAGAATATAGCTGGATTCTCATATCTGCTTCTTCAATCTGCTGAGATATGTTGTTCTGATTGAAATTTATGAATCAAATATATATGCAGTTAGAAAAGGGAGGAGTATCTTAACAGACTTTTTATATAATTGGGGATATTAACTTTTGATAATATATCAAACTAACTTGGTTAGTTGCAATATGGAATCTGAAAACTATATCAATGAACTTTTCAAACTCCTTGATGTTAAAACTCATTCGTCAGGGAGGACCTTCAAGATGGTGGAGAAGTAAGACATGGAGATCACCTTCCTCCCCACAACTACATCAAAAATACATCTACATGTGGAACCACTCCTACAGAACACCTACTGAACGCTGGCAGAAGACCTCAGACTTTCCAAAAGGCAAGAAACTCCACAAGTACCTGGGTATGGAAAAAGAAAAAAGAAAAAACAGAGACAAAAGAATAGGGACGGGACCTGCACCTCGGGGAGGGATCTGTGAAGGAGGAAAGGTTTCCACACGGTAGGAAGCCCCTTCACTGCTGGAGACAGGGGGTGGCGGTGGAGGGGGAGCTTTGGGGCCACGGAGGAGAGCGCAGCAACAGGGGTGCGGAGGGCAAAGCGGAGAGATTCCCGCACAGAGGATCGGTGCCGACCAGCACTCACCAGCCCGACAGGCTTGTCTGCTCAAGTGCTGGGGTGGGCGGGGGCTGGGAGCTGAGGCTCGGGCTTCGGAGATCAGATCCCAGGGAGGGGACTGGGGTTGGCGGCGTGAACACAGACTGAAGGGGGCTAGTGCGCCACAACTAGATGGGAGGGAGTCCGGGAAAAGGTCTGGAGCTGTCGAAGAGTCAAGAGACCACTGTTTCGGGGTGCATGAGGAGAGGGGATTCCTTCCCTGTCTGCCCACAAAAGGCAAAGCACCCCCTGAACAAGCTCCAGAGACGTGCGTGAGCCATGGCATTCAGGTTGGATCCCAGGGACGGGCATGAAACGCTAAGGCTGCTGCTGCCGCCACCAAGAAGCCTCTGTGCAAGCACAGGTCACTATCCACGCCTCCCCTCCCGGGAGGCTGTGCAGCCCGCCACTGCCAGGGTCCCGTGATCCAGGGACAACGTCCTCGGGAGAATGCACAGCGCGCCTCAGGCTGGTGCAACATCACATTGGCCTCTGCTGCCGCAGGCTTGCCCCGCATTCTGTACCCCTCCCTCCCCCAGGCCTGAGTGAGCCAGAGCCCCTGAATCAGCTGCTACTTTAACCCCGTCCTGTCTGAGTGAAGAACAGACGCCCTCAGGTGACCTACACGCAGAGGCAGGGCCAAATCCAAAGATGAACCCCAGGAGCTGTGCGAACAAAGAAGAGAAAGGGAAATCTCTCAGAAGCAGCGGATTAAATCTCCACACTCAACTTCATGTACCCTGCATCTGTGGAATACCTGAATAGACAACGAATCATCCCAAATTGAGGAGGTGGACTTTGGGAGCAACTGTAGACTTGGGGTTTGCTGTCTGCGACTGATTTGTTTCTAATTTTTATGTTTATCTTAGTATAGTTTTTAGCACTTGTTATCATTGGTGGATTTGTTTATTGGTTTGGTTGCTCTCTTCTTTTTTTAATTATTTATGTTTTATTTTAATAATTTTTTTCATCTACTATCATTCTCTTTTTCGTTCTTTTTTTCTCCCTTTTCTTTTGAACCGTGTGGCTGACAGGGTCTTGGTGCTCTGGCCTGGTGTCAGGCCTGAGCCTCTGAGGTGGGAGAGCTGAGTTAAGGACAATGGACCACCAGTGACCTCCCGGCCCCATGTAATATAAATCAGCGAGAGCTCTCCCAGAGATCTCCATCTCAACGCTAAGACCCAGCTCCACCCAACTGCCAGCAAGCTCCAGTGTTGCATGCCCCATGCCAATCAACTAGCAAGACAGGAACACAACCCCGCCCATTACCAGAGAGGCTGCCTAAAATCATACTAAGTTCACAGACACTGCAAAACACACCACCAGATGTGGCCCTGCCCACCAGAAAGACAAGATCCAGCCCCACCCACCAGAACAGAGGCACCAGTCCCCTCTACCAGGAAGCCTACTCAGGCCACTGAACCAACCTCACCCACTGGGGGCAGACACCAAAAACAATGGAAACTACGAACCTGCAGCCTGCGAAAAGGAGACCCCAAACACAGTAAGTTAAACAAAATGAGAAAATAGAGAAATATGCAGCAGATGAAGGAGCAAGGTAAAAACCCACCAGAGCAAACAAATGAAGAGGAAATAGGCAGTCTACCTGAAAAAGAATTCAGAATAATTATAGTAAAGATGATCCAAAATCCTGGAAATAGAATGGAGAAAATACAAGAAATGTTTAACAAGGAACTAGAAGAACTAAAGAGCAAACAAACAATGATGAACAACACAATAAATGAAATTAAAAATTCTCTAGAAGGAATCAATAGCAGGATAACTGAGGCAGAAGAACGGATACGTGACCTGGAAGATAAAACAATGGAAATACCTACCCCAGAGCAGAATAAAGAAAAAAGAATGAAAAGAATTGAGGACAGTCTCAGAACTCTGGGACAACATTAAATGCACCAACATTCGAATTATAGGGGTCTCAGAGGAAGAAGAGAAAAAGAAAGGGTCTGAGAAAATATTTGAAGAGATTATGGTTGAAAACTTCCCTAACATGCGAAAGGAAATAGTCAATCAAGTCCAGGAAAGGCAGAGAGTCCCATACAGGATAAACACAAAGAGAAACATAACAAGACACATATTAATCAAACTATCAAAAATTAAATACAAGAAAAAATATTAAAAGCAGCAAGGGAAAAGCAACAAATAACATACAAGGGAAACCCCATAAGGTTAACAGCTGATCTTTCAGCAAAAACTCTGCAAGCTAGAAGGGAATGGCAGGACATATTTAAAGTGATGAAAGGGAAAAACTTACAACCAAGATTACTCTACCCAGCAAGGATCTCATTCAGATTTGATGGAGAAATTATTAAAACCTTTACAGACAAGCAAAAACTAAGAGAATTCAGCACCACCAAACCAGCTTTACAAGTGCTAAAGGAACTTCTCTAAGAGGGAAACACAAGAGAGGGAAAACACCTACAATAACAAACCCAAAACAATTAAGAAAACGGTAATAGGAACATACACATTGATCATTACTTAAATGTAAATGGATTAAATGCTGCAACCAAATGACACAGACTGGCTGAATGGATACAAAAACAAGACCCGTATATATGCTGTCTACAAGAGACCCACTTCAGACCTAGGGACACATACAGACTGAAAGCGAGGGTCTGGAAAAAGATACTCCGTGCAAATGGAAATCAGAAGAAAGCTGGAGTAGCAATTCTCATATCAGACAAAATAGACTAAAATAAAGACTATCACAAGAGACAAAGAAGGACACTACATAAGGATCAAGGGATCAATCCAAGAAGAAGATATAACAATGGTAAATATTTATGCACCCAACATAGGAGCACCACAATACATAAGGCAAATGCTAACAGCCATAAAAGTGGAAATCAACAGTAACACAATCATAATAGGGGACTTTAACACCCCACTTTCACCAATGGAAGGTCAACCAAAATGGAAATACATAAGGAAACACAAGCTTTAAATGATACATTAAAAAAGATGGACTTAATTGATATTTATAGGACATTCCATCCCAAAACAACAGAATACACTTTCTTCTCAAATGCTCATGGAACATTCTCCAGGATAGATCATATCTTGAGTCACAAATCAAGCCTTCGTAAATTTAAGAAAATTGAAATCGTATCAAGTATCTTTTCTGACCACAACACTGTGACACTATATATCAATTACAGGAAAAAACTGTAAAAAATACAAACACATGGAGGCTAAACAATATGCTACTAAATAACCAAGAGATCACTGTAGAAAATAAAGAGGAAATCAAAAAATACCTTGAAACAAATGACAATGAAAACACGATGATCCAAAACCTATGCGATGCAGCAAAAGCAGTTCTAAGAGGGAAGTTTAGAGCAATACAATCCTATCTCAAGAAACAAGAAACATCTCAAATAAACAACCTAACCTTACACCTAAAGCAATCAGAGAAAGAAGAACAGAAAAAACCCGAAGTTAGCAGAAGGAAAGAAATCATAAATATCAAATCAGAAATAAATGAAACAGAAATGAAGGAAACAATAGAAAAGATCAATAAAACTAAAAGCTGATTCTTTGAGAAGATAAACAAAATTGATAAACCATTAGCCAGACTTACCAAGAAAAAAAAAGGGAGAAGACTCAAATCAACAGAATTAGAAATGAAAAAGAAGTAAAAACTGAAATAAAAATTAAAAGAAGTAAAAACTAAAAATACTGCAGAAATACAAAGGATCATGAGATATACTACAAGCAATTATATGCCAATAAAATGGACAACCTGGAAGAAATGGACAAATTCTTAGAAAAGCCCAACCTTCCAAGACTGAACCAGGAAGATATAGAAAATATAAACAGACCAATCACAAGCACTGAAGTTGAAACTGTGATTAAAAATCTTCCAACAAAGAAAAGCCCAGGACCAGATGGATTCACAGGCGAATTCTATCAAACATTTAGAGAGGAGCTAACACCTATCCTTCTCAAACTCTTCCAAAATATAGGAGGGGGAGGAACATTCCCAAACTCATTCTATGAGGTCACCATCACCCTGATCCCCAAACCAGACTAAGATGTCACAAAGAAAGAAAACTACAGGCCAATATCACTGATGAACAGAGATGCAAAAATCCTCAACAAAATACTAGCAAACAGAATCCAACAGCACATTAAAAGGATCCTACACCATGGTCAAGTGGGGTTTATCCCAGGAATGCAAGGATTCTTCAATATATGCAAATCAATCAATGTGATACACCACATTAACAAATGGAAGGATAGAAACCATATGATCATCTGAATAGATGCAGAAAAAGTTTAGACAAAGTTCAACACCCATTTATGATAAAAACCCTCCAGAAAGTGGGCATAGAGGGAACGTACCTCAACATAATAAAGGCCATATATGAGAAACCCACATCCAACATTGTTCTCAATGGGGAAAAACTGAAACCATTTCCTCTAAGATCAAGGACAAGACAAGGTTGCCCACTCTCACTGCTATTATTCAACATATTTCTGGAAGTTTTAGCCGGAGCAATCAGAGAAGAAAAAGAAATAAAAGGAATCCAAATCAGAAAAGAAGAAGTAAAACTGTCATTGTTTGCAGATGACATGATACTATACATAGAGAATCCTAAAGATGTTACCAGAAAACTACTAGAGCTAATCAATGTATTTGGTAAAGCAGCAGCATACTAAATTAATGCACAGAAATTTCTTGCATTCCTATACACTAATGATGAAAAATCTGAGAGTGAAATTAAGAAAGCACTCCCATTTACCACTGCAACAAAAAGAATAAAATACCTAGGAATAAACCTACCTAAGGAGACAAACTACCTATACACAGAAAACTATAAGACACTGATGAAAGAAATTAAAGATGACACAAACAGAAGGAGAGATATACCATGTTCTTGGATTGGAAGAATCAAATTGTGAAAATGACTATAGTACGCAAAACCATCTACAGATTCAATGCAATCTCTATCAAACTACCAATGGCATTTTTCACAGAACTAGAACAAAAAATTGCACAATTTGTATGGAAACACAAAAGACCCCAAATAGCCAAAGCAATATTGAGAAAGAAAAATGGAGCTGGAG
>NC_041217.1:105236215-105239087 GCF_002837175.3 Physeter macrocephalus
TAAAAGAATGAAATTAGAACACTCCCTAACACAGTATACAAAAATAAACTCAAAATGGATAAAGACCTAAATGTAAGGCCAGACACTATAAAACTCTTAGAGGAAAACATAGGCAGAACACTTTATTACATAAATCACAGCAGGATCCTTTTTACCCACCTCCTAGAATAATGGAAATAACAACAAAAATAAACAAATGGTACCTAATGAAACTTAAAAGCTTTTGCACAGCAAAGGAAACCATAAACAAGATGGAAAGAAACCCTCAGAATGGGAGAAAATATTGCAAATGAAGCAACTACCATATGACACTGCAATCCCACTACTGGGCATATACCCTGAGAAAACCATAATTCAAAAGGAATCATGTACCACAATGTTCATTGCAGCTCTATTTAAAGTAGCCAGGATATGGAAGCAACCTAAGTGTCCATCGACAGATGAATGGATAAAGAAGATGTGTCACATATATACAATGGAATATTATTTAGCCATAAAAAGAAACGAAATTGAACTATTTGCAGTGAGGTGGAAGGAGAGTCTGTCATACAGATTGAAGTAAGTCAGAAAGAGAAAAACAAATACCATATGCTAACACCTATATATGGAATCTAAAAAAAAAAAATGTTTCTCATGAACCTAGGGGCAGGACAGGAATAAAGACGGAGACGTAGAGAATGGACTTGAGGACACGGGGAGGGGGAAGGGTAAGCTGGGACGAAGTGAGAGAGTAGCATTGACATATATACACTACCAAATGTAAAATAGATAGTTAGTGGGAAGCAGCTGCATAGCACAGGGATTATCAGTTCGGTGATTTGTGACCACCTAGAGGGGTGGGATAGGGAGGGTGGAAGGGAGATGCAAGAGGGAGGGGATATGGGGATATATGTATACATATGTCTGATTCACTGTTATACAGCAGAAACTAACAGAACATTGTAAAGCAATTATACTCCAATAAAGATGTTAAAAAAAACCCAACTCATTTGTCTATCTTGCAGTTTGAATGGATCTTTTATCTGTGCATGATTTGGTAACAACATGTGTTGGTCATCTGGAAAATACTGGATCACTTAGTTATGGAGATCTTCCAAATGTTACAAATCATACCTAAAAATCACATTCATTAATATCACTACTGCTTTCATCAGAAAATTTTTTAAGTAATTGGAGGCTATCCAACTCATGGTGGTGGACACAAATTTTCCAAAATTCTATTCATCACTTGAAAGTTTGAATTTTATTTGTGGCAGCAAATATTATCAGTTGTTTTCCTTGAGATGTCAAGTTCGCTTCAATCATTTTGAGAAAGTATCTTCCACATACTCAAGTCTTAATAATCAGTTGTTTTATTCAAATAAAAATGGTACATTATGATAAAGTGGCTAATTCAACTTTCAACTCAAATAAGGATTTCCCTTGAGACACCCACTGTACTTTGAATTCAGCAGAAGTGCTTTATGTATTCTTCCCTTTCATCACACTGTATATTATTACAATATGTAGTCAAAGGTCGAGAGCTATTAAAATAATAATTTTTACTGATTCAATGAGGACATTAGATAAAACTGGCTTTTTTCTTCCTTTAAGTTGTAAATGTGTGCCAATGAAGAATACTCTACAGTAGAATTTGGTGCCTCTATCTTGATTCACGCTAAGATGACCTACCCACTGTTGCTTTTGTACCATCAGTGAAAAAGGCGAAAAATATCTTAGCATTAAAAATTAGTTTTGATCTTGTGGACCCCCTAAAAATGTTTAGGTGACTGGTGTTCCATGAGTCACACTTTGAGAACCACTGAGGTAGAGGCTCACTGTTCCTTCCTTTATCTATGGCTCACCTTGAAAAAGCAAAGGCCTGGGCACTGAATCATGAGATTCTCCGAGTCCTTGGCTGAGTTGTTTCATTGGCATCATCCTCTTATTATGGAAAATAAAGACAAACTGAGGAATCTAAGAAACTTAAGTATTATCTACTGCTTCCAAATACTGGTACAGCCTAGTTAAGATGGACTGTCAGAGAAACAGTCAAGATGAAACAGACTTTTAGCATTATAACTCTACTCAATGTACTTAACCTCTTTTGGGTAAGTGTGTGTATGTGCACGTGTATGTACATGCCCTTATATGTATGTACATATATAATACATATAAATGTATGTAGACATATGTATAATATACACACAGATGTATAATGCACATACACAGACTTTATTGTTTTAACATATCACAAGGCTCAAAGCCAATATCCAGCACAGATTTAATCCTTGGAATTATTTTTGATGCAAAAAAAAGGGAGGAAGTAAAGGAGAAGTTGACTTAAAAACTCCAAAACTAAAGAGAGGGTAGATGAACCTTGTGCTTGCTTAATTGAAAAAAAATGTTGTATTCTTTCACAAATTTCAGCACCTCTTAAAGTTGTGTATTACAGTGATGACACAATTTCTCTTTCACTGTCATTGTAGTTTCCACACGATTTGTGACCATTTCAAGCTGAAGAAGCCACTTCTGAATAAACTGCTGAGTTTATAGTTGTTTTCCCCTAAAGTTCAATTAGGATAATTATATTTTAAATCTTTTTCTATTTTAAAAATATAAATGGTTATCTTTATATTTCTTCCAGTTCTAATTTCCAACCATTATGTAAGATTTTAGCTTACCTAATAATGTCTTTGGAAACATGGCATTTCACATTCAATCAAGAGATTCTGGGGCTTCCCTGGTGGCACAGTGGTTGAGAGTCCGCCTGCTGATGCAGGGGACACGGGTTCGTGCCCCGGTCCGGGAGGATCCCACATGCCGCGGAGCAGCTGGGCCCGTGAGCCATGGCCGCTGGGCCTGTGCGTCCGGAGCCTGTGCTCCGCAAAGG
>NC_041217.1:105239232-105268364 GCF_002837175.3 Physeter macrocephalus
GCTCCGCAAAGGGAGAGGCCACAACAGTGAGAGGCCCGCGTACCACAAAAAAAAAAAAAAAAAAAAAAAAAAAAAGAGATTCTGGTATCCTATACCAAGGGGGTGGGGTAGGATGAATTGGTAGATTGGGATTGACATATATACACTTTTGATACTCTGTATAAAATTGAAAACTAATGAGAACCTACTGTATAGCACAGGGAACTCTACTCAATGCTCTGTGGTGACCTAAATGGGAAGGAAATCCAAAAAAGAGGGGATATATGTATACGTATAGCTGATTCACTTTGCTGTACAGTAGAAACTAACACAACATTGTAAAGCAACTATACTCCAATAAAAATTTTAAAAAAAATTTTTTAAAAAGAGATTCTGCTATCCTAATTAAAAATATATAAACTTTTATATTATGTTATATATTTGCCTCTGTATCCTTTTGCAGAAATCTATTTGCATTATTTTTATTAAAAATACTTATTACCAAAAGTCATTTTAATGGCTTCATTGTTTATAAAATTTTACCTCTCAAAAATATCACATAATATAATCCTTTGGTAAAGAATATTCGTAAAGTTAGTGGCAAACTCAGAGTTTCTTATTTCTTTCATTTATCTGGTTCTTCCTGAAACAATCTGTCTTCCTCCCTCTCAGGAGAAAAATATCTTCTCCAGAATTAATTACAGAACAAATTCTACTCTATTTGTTAACCCATGACTTTAAGAATACCAAACTATTCTACTTTGATTCAAATCTGATTGCTAACATTGTTTTCCAACGGCTATCAGGTGGGTATATATGGCAAACAGTGCTTTGTTCCACATTTTTCTGGCAGTTGGAGAACGGCATCACCTTTAGACAATACAATCTATACCACTCAAGGAAATAAGGGCCAATTCCAAGTGATAACAGTAATCATATCAGTAACATAGTGAGTGTCCCCTTACAAAAATGAATTTTAAAAATTCAGTAATTCCTGAGCATCAAGTGTGAATTCTACAGGAAAGCAACCCACATATATTATTCATCTATGTGGCTAAATCTAATGGTCAATTCTCAGCCCTCACCTTACCTGCTCTATCTTCAGCATTTGGCATAAAATGACCATTCTCTACTTGGCTTTCAGGAGGTCACAGCCTTTAGGTTTTCCTCCTGTTTTCCATGCTGTTCCTTCTTTAACTACTTGTCTGTTACCTCATCTTCCCCGACATCTGACTTTGTTGTGCCCAATGATTAGTCTTCGATGCAGTTCTCTTCCCTTAACTCACTCCCCTGTGAGCATAGTGCTTTAAATGGCAGACCCAGCTGCCTACTCGGTATCTCCATCTGGACGTCCAGTAGACACATGAAACTCACTATGTGCCACACTAACTCCAGTTCCATTCCCTTATCTCCACCTCTCCCATCCCTGGCAAAGCCCTGTTGCTCTTGCAACTTTTCCCCCTTGATGGCAACTCCATCTTTCCAGTCGCTCAGACCAACGTTTCTGGAGTTATCCGTGAGTCTTCTTCGTCTCTTACATCCCACATCCCATCTGTCAAAAAATACTTATATTCCTTATTGTCTGTCTCCCCTAAAAGAATGAAAGTTTCTTGAGGACAGGAACTTTCTTTTCAATTCTATTTTGTATTTTGACGTGTCTCTGTACCTAGAAAATAATGCTTGGCATACAGTAGGCACTCAATATTTGCTGAATAAATCAGTGAATAACTAGTAATTTTAATAAAGATGGGGGTGCAATTGCCTTTCGTTTTGGAAATAATGATTATAAAAGCAAAGCGTGTATCTGAGTAATATCATGGGAGGAAGATCCCACAGTGCAGGGCCGGAACATTGGCACAGCCAAGGCCAGTGCAGAAAAGCAGTGCCAAAGAGGAAGGGCACAGAAATACCATGATTTATTTATGGGTTCTTCTCAGTGGTACCAATCAAAATAAAGTCATCAGAACATGCTCAAAACATCAATTATAAAACAAATTACTTTTCCCCTAGCAGTGCAAAGATGGAAGTAAAAAACAGGACAAAAGCCAAAGTTTCTAATTTTATAAAAATATCTTTCTTTCTTAGGAGAGTGTGACTCTGGATTGTGTTTTACTCTGTAGTTGTGGTATATGCGACAAATTTTTTTAAAGAAAAATCCACTAAAGAAGACCATAATTACATGGCTCTATAGACATATACTTAATTTAAAGAAACTCATAAATGGGTTATAACAGTTCAGAACCCGAAAGGCACTTTCAGAAGTCATCCACTCCATAACTCTCATTTTATGAGTGAACAACCTGAGCCAAGAGAGATTAGGTGACTTGCCCAAGGAACACAGCTAGTGGTGAGCCTTGACTTCTAATCAAATCTTACCTCTTACTCTACAGCTCTTAGTTAATACTACATCATGCCGATCTGAATGTACAGAATCTAAAATATACTAGGAAACAAATGGTTTAAATAGAATTTCTATTTTCATGCCCCTCTTTGAAAATAAAATGAAAAATTAGCTATTATTAATACATTTAAATGATTCTTAAGCTATAGCACTCTTATAGTCCCATAAATGAGAACTTTAGACTCAGAAGGAATCATGAGGCAAGTTGAACTTGCAACCCAATGGATACTTCTGTACTATCATCTCCTTGGATATTTCCACTATGCCATGTGTTAAATTAATGGCTCAATCACATTATTTGAAAAGTATTCAAAATGAGCTTAACCTGTTTTTCTAAGAGAGGTGGGGAACAAAAATTATGCCTACCTGGCAATTTTAGTTCTCTTTTAATCAATTAAGATATAATACCTCTTTCTCATTATACCCTTCCCATATTTAAAGAAAACCCCTTTAGTCACCGTGCTTCAGGCCACACATCTCAAGGCTGTTGCTTTACATACTAGTTTCCATAGTTATCTTTAGCATAGTCATAAGCTTTTTAAAAAAAAATTTAATTAAATTTAATTTTTTTATACAGCAGGTTCTTATTAGTTATCTATTTTATACATATTAGTGTATATATGTCAATCCCAATCTCCCAATTCATCCCACCACCACCAAAAATTTGTTATGTACTATTATCAGTAGCTGATTTTTCTCTCTCACAACCATAATTCATTTACTCATGCACTTGCTATAAATAATTATAGCATTATAATAAATATGTATTAAAATGTATATTAAAATGTACATTAAAAATATAAATTTTAAGATATGTCACGCACCGTGCTAGGTGCTGGTGGAATGGAAGTGAACAAAATAGACAGTGCCTGCCTCACCCCTGTGTACTCTATTAGGAAAATGTGCCTGAAAGAAATTCCTATAAAAGCATGAATTGTAACTGCTCTTCTTTGTACATGTGATTGATTATTGTTTCTGGTGCCAATGGTGCATTTAAAGAGGTTGTTGTTTTCATTTCATTGAGGATAAGGTTTATATCTTGTTTAACTTTGTATCTCCTAGAAAATAGCACAATACCTTAGAATAGACCCTCAATACATATTTGTTAAATTCAAAGAGGCCTAAACATATACACACGGTCACACACAGATACACACATCCAATTGAGCATTTTGTAGTAAAGACCAAATTCTTCTATTATGTTATTATCCTCTGTTATAGTTTGATACTACAATAAATAAGAGAGTAACTATTACCACACAGCTTCACACTGTAAATAGTGATTATTCAAAGAACATCCACTACTGAAGAGACTGTTTGAGAAGAGGACAAGAGTCAGGAATAATTTATAATTTCAAAGTTAAGGGTCACTGAAATTTTAATGTACAATGTCTGTCACCAGTTATAAAGAGGGTGTGTCATTCAATGATGACTTCTTAGGCACCAACCTGTACCCAATGGCCACATTTTGTGACTCCCTTATCAAAATATTACCCTATTAAGAAACAAGTGGCAGAAAACAGATTCAAACAAAGAAGTCTTATTTATAATATAATGGTTTGGAATACTGCATTTATAAATCTTAGTGAGATCTTGATTTCTTTGGAATTTTTGTCAAAGAGCTTCAGCTACATGTATATGACACTAATAATTATGTAATGCTTATTCTATACATTTTAAGTAAATTTCAACTCAGAAATCTTTTTGAAAATGAGGCTAAATTGTGATCTGTTTTTTAAACCCTGACCATAAAAGATGATCATAAAATGTTACTCATTCCCTCAGCTCTCCGCACCCCACTGGTCTTCTTGGTCACCTCTTCATTCCACACTGTTTCTACCTCCTTTAAACCAGGAACAATCTTCCAGGAATTAGTGTATACTCAACCCCTGCCCCCCAACCCCATAGGATTCTAAACCCTGGAAAAGACTGTGTGTTTCCCCTTATGTGATTTAGACGAGGTTTCAGTTCTTACCAGCCTTCACATCCAAAAACTAAGTCTAGATTTCAATTTAGTAAATCTGTAATGATTGTTTTGAAGATGATTTATTTCTTCCTTTAATGGACAAAAAAAGACTGAGGCTTATCTTCAGTCCAGTTTTCCCCCTTGAACAAAGAAAGCACAATAGTTCTAAGCAGCTGACACACCATGAATATACAGTGCAGGCCAGAAGATTTAAACAAGTGCAGGAAGCCATCTACCTGGAAGGCAACTTTCTTTCTGAGGAATGGACAGGGAGGAGAGGTAGGTGGGGAAGACGGGAATATTCCTGCTCTCTAGAACATTAAAACTAAAAAGTTTTTTGTTTATTTTTCACAAAATAGAGTAGTCTGAAAAGGCAGGGATCACCTTTTCTTTCATATTGCTTGCTATGGGGTCTAAAATGCTCAATAGTTTGTTGAATGGAATTTCTAATGATTCTATGGGGGGAATGTTGCCTTTTCTGTTCCAGCAGAAAGTTTGGTGTGTTTTACAAACACCTTTTCACACACATAAGTAAACTGGTACGTATGAAAAGAGAGCACCAACCAAAAGAGTGACAGGAAAGTTAAAGCAACTTGTTATTAAAACTTTGCTACTAAGCTTTCTTTTTTAATGGGGTAAAATTTCAAGTTTCCAGCCATGTTAAATACAGTAGGAAACAAAAGTAACCCTCCTCAGGAAACAAGAGATTGGCGGTTAAAGTGAGAGACTGAAAGACTAATGGATTTATAGTATGACCATTTTTATCGTCCTTTTTATTAAACTCATCTTTATAAGAATCTGCCATTCACAATTTCCCTTTTAAGATCAGGGACCATGGTAGGGTTGTTAATAGCAGAAAAATATTAAATGATAAATAAATCTCTTTGGGGCTTTTCAAGAAGGCTGTTCTCAAGAAGTTAGCTCTTAGTCTGTCTTTTCTGTTGGCTGTGCTCGGTAAAATCCATGATGGAAGGAAGAAGTTCAGATCCTCCAGTCTCCAAGAAAAAAAAAAAAAAAAAACTACAGGAGAAAATCAACAATGACCAGAATTTTACTGTCAGAATATTAAAACTGACATGAATGTACCTGAAAATTGGAATATTAGGTTTCTGTCCATCCAACCAATAAAAATTTAACGCAAGGCTTTGTGCCTAAAAGAAAAATATTTGTTGGGTTTGGCTCTAAAGTTAACATATTGATTTAATGGCCCATCTTTTCCAAGTTAGACATTATATGAGTTCCCTCTTCCAACCCTTATTTTCTCACAGCAAAGCTAAATAAAATTTAACATGATGATATTCAGTTCTCCTAGAGTCTCACATCCTAAAGGCTGACAAAGGGCATAAGAAGCTTCTGTATATGAAGGCTCTAGGAGAATATGGTCAAAGGCTACTTGCCTCTCACACCTAGACTGTGCCAAAAATCTAAATGAAAAAATCCTTGGAAAATATAAACCAATTCATTAAAATACATCTATTTCTGAAGATGATATATTCTTTTCCAAAAACAACAAAACACATAATAAACCCTATTTCCCACCCTCCAGAAAAAGGAAAGAAACTAGGTGATATACATGATTGCAAAGGTTGAGTGATCTCTGGGGCTCTCAAAAAGTCACTACAAAGGAGATACAAGCAATAATAGCAGGTCCTTGTGGTGCTAACCCTACGATAGGAATGTTCTTTCAATCTCTCCTCACTTTTCAGACTCCTGTGTGTCCTGCAGAGCTTGGCTCTAGTACCACTTACTCAGAGAAGCTGTCCTTGATCTCCCTGACTAGGGCAAATCCAACACTGCAGGCTCTCACAGCACTGTGGATCTCTCTTGGTGGTCCCTGTCATAGACACCATTTTCCATTCATTTGTGTGGTTCTGGATGAATGTTGTTCTCCATTGTCTTCCCAACACCTAACAAACAGTCTTGGCACATAACAGGTGCTCAATATATATTAATCGAACTTAATAATTCATTAAAAACAAAGTTCCAAGAACAGTTCCAAAAACAGTTCCAAGTGTGAGATCTTAGACTTATTAATTTGAATACTTTGTCAGCAAAAAGAAAATAGAGGGAAAAATTTACAGCCCATCAGCTAACTTGGAATAAGACCCAAAACAGTGCCATCTTTATAGACAAACTGTATAGCAATATTTTGAAATTGTTTACTTGCAGTTGCTATTATTAGTAAGAAAGATGGCTTGGGGCCAGATGAGGTCTTCCTGAGAAAACTATTTCAAAGATATTGAGCTCTGCCAAATGTATTTTTAAAGGGTTCAAAGACCTAGAAAACAAGATACTAAAGCCCCGTAATATATCAACTTGCATGGTGACATCTAGTTATCTAAAGCAGTTTTATTCAACAACTTCATCAGTAGGATGAAAAGGCAGATTGAGGATGCTTGAAAGGAATAAAACTGATTCAAGAGTTGTTAAATTAGGAGGTTTTAATTATTAAGCACAAATACTGAAAAACTATGCAGAAAGGTCATAGACATTTAAAAACAGATTTAGAACGAAAAAGTGAGGAAGAAACAAGTAAAATTTATTTTTAAAAGTCAAACATTTCAAAGCTGAGAGATCCTTGGAAATTCTGAAGTAAAATGGGATTTTGGAATGAGTGAATAATCTTTTGGGTGGCTTAGGGCCAAGGAAAAAGACAATGTTTACGGAACACCTGTGGGGATTTATTTGTTTTTACTTATCCTGTAATGTTTAATCCTATTTCAGATAACCCATGTTAAAAACTTAACAGACCAATGTTTTAAGGCCCTAAAAAATGGTTATACAGACATAAGTTAAAATTGTTTCTGGAAAAACAAAGTAAATGTCTACTCAACAAAGGAATAGAAATTGGTGAGAGATAAGTTGGTTCATTTCTACTCAATGTTCTTAGATATGAAAAGTGTTGGTATTCTTGTGGGAAAGAAGTGGGACCTAGGGAAATGAGGTGTAGAAGGCCACAGGATTTTGATTCATCCTTGGTCTTTCCTTTCTGGAGGCTGAGAGAGGGATATATTATCATTAGAGATAGCTACTCTAGAGGCACAAAGTTTTTCAAGGATAGATTCGGTGCCTTTGAAAAGCTCTATATTCCTAGCACCTACCATGGTGCCTGGCCGCTTTATTCATTTTTTCTACAAGTAGTAGAGTAGCTTTTATCTGCAAGGTATTGAGCTCACTAATGTGGATATACCAATGATTAAGACAGATATAACTCCTGTCCTTATGAACCTTATATCATGATGAAAAGACATAGTAAATAATGACACACAACCATTTAATCACAATTGTGACAGGTATGATGAAGTGGAAGTTTTGGGTACTCTGGTAGTATACCGTAAGTCCCCTACATACGAACCTTCAGGTTGCGAACTTTCAAAGATACAAACGTGTTCGCATGTCCAATCATGTAAGTTAGTTCACGTGTCTGGCGTACACCGTCATGTGCATGCATCCTCTACAAATGGTTGTGTTTTTGTGTACTTACATTGTGTAGCTTACTGATGAAGACCTGATGGAATTGGAGGCTCAGAGAAAGGACAAAGAGAGACAAGAAGAAGAAGGAGTAACGGAAGAACTGAAGAGATTCACAATGCAGGAAATGGCAAGGGGATTTTCTTTATCTGAGAAAGTACTGTTAGTTTTTGAGGCACAGGACCCGAACGTAGAACGGTACACAAAGGTTGTGGCAGCCGTTCAGAATGCAATCCAGTGCTACCGTGTCATCTATGATGAGATAAAAATAGTTACTACCCAGATATCACTGGGTCGTCTTTTCAATAGGGTAGATAGAATTGAATCCAGCAAGGAACCAGAACTTGTGCCATCAATGTCAGGCGTGACTGAAATTGCAGCTTGCTCTCAGTTCCCTATTGCTTACCATCCTTCGGCTCTACCATCCCCCACCTCCTCCCCCTCCTCCAGTCAGTACCTCTTCTTGCCTGTTCACTCGATGCCAGATGCTGTACTGTACTACTGTACTTTTCAAGGAACTGTACTGTAAGATTAAAAATGTTTTATTTTTTGTGTTTGTTTTTTATGTATTATTTGTGTGAAAAGTATTATAAACCTATTACAGCACAGTACCATATAGCCGATTGTGTTAGCTGGGGACCCTGGCTAACTTTGTTGGACTTACCAACAAACTGGACTTATGAACGTGCTCTCAGAACAGAACTCGTTCGTATGTAGGGGACTTACTATACTGAGGCACCTGAGCTACAGGGGGTTTAGGAAGTGATGCCTGCATGAAAATAGGAAGTACAGGTAGGAATAGTTACTTTGATAAAGTTGGAGCCCAGGACCAGGAGAACATTCTGGGCAGAATGAAAGGTCTGAAATGTGACGGCTTTTGGTTCCCCCTTTGAGACATATCATTTTGCCCTCCATCACTCATTAGAAAGGTTTTGGTTCTGTTTATTCGAATAAGGTTGGACTTGATATCTTCTGTCTCTGGAGACATGAGGGAAGGGGTAGCCTGAGCTCGTTCAGATTCCATGAGACAGAGGGTGCCCCAAGTTACATGTTCTTAGACTGAAAGGACAAAAAGTCACCAGGACTCACCAGCAGTCTTTTGCTAAGGTGGCAGCTATGAGGGCCAAAGGCTGCTCTTCTCACCTGCATCCATCCAAATGTGTACCAGCCCGTAGAGGAGTCATCTCACTCAGAATCTGTCTAGAATTCCTCCTTCGGAACTGACTTCTGAGTTACACACAGGAAATTCAGTCTTTGGTCAGAGGAGAGTCTCCTTTAGTCTGTTTTATTTATTTATTTTCTTTTCCTCCCTTGGGTAGAACCTTCTTCCTTCCATTTCTTTCTTCCTCTTTCCCTTCCTTTTTCCTCCATCCCTCCCATTCTTCCTCTTTCAACATTTGTTATCCAACCACTCTGTGTCAAGTACTGGGGATAAAAGATAAATAAAAAGCGATAGTTGAGTACGTGGGCAACAGATCTATAAACAAGGAGACTCAAAATGTGTTATCCCTTCTTTTTGCTCCTCATCTATTTGTATGGATTCAAACCCAAAGGGTTTATGTGAGCCAGACCAGCACTAGGAAAGAAGCACACCAACTGGCCATTTAACCTCTGCAGGCAGTTTGCCAAGAGCCCTGTCAGAGAAGGACAGAGATATAAAAACAAGCATGAAGTTGTCTTGGGATGAAGTAAAAATAAAAATGGAAATAGGGGCTTCCCTGGTGGCGCAGTGGTTAAGAATCTGCCTGCTAATGCAGCGGACACGGGTTCGAGCCCTCATCCGGGAAGATCCCACATGCTGCAGAGCAACTAAGCCCGTGCACCATGACTACTGAGCCTGCGCTCTAGAGCCCGTGCTCCGCAACAAGAGAAGCCACCGCAATGAGAAGCCTGTGTACTGCAACGAAGAGTAGCCCCTGCTCGCTGCAACTAGAGAAAGCCTGTGTGCAGCAACAAGGACCCAAATGCAGCCAAAAATAAAATAAAATAAAAAATGGAAATAAATAGGTACCTTAACTTTCACAGTCTGAACTGGAATAGACTGGGATAGATTTTTTGTTACACAAACTCTTGCAACTTGCTATTCAAAACCCAAGAACCAAATAAATTTGGATAAGAGAGACTATTTATTCAATATTTCCATCCATTATTTCTTTTTGTAATTGAGATATAACTAACATATAACATTGTATTATTTTTAACTGTACAACATAATGATTTGACATATTATATATAGTGAAATGATTACCAGAACAAGTTTAGTTAATATCCATCACCACACAGTTACAAATTTTTTTTCTTATGATGAGAACTTTTAAGATCTACTTTCGGGCTTCCCTGGTGGCACAGTGGTTGAGAGTCTGCCTGCCAATTCAGGGGACATGGGTTCGTGCCCCGGTCCGGGAAGATCCCACATGCCGCGGAGCGGCTGGGCCCGTGAGCCATGGCCGCTGAGCCTGCGCGTCCGGAGCCTGTGCTCCGCAACGGGAGAGGCCACAACAGTGAGAGGCCCGCGTAACAAAAAAAAAAATCTACTCTCTTATCAACTTTCTAATATACAATACAGCATTGTTAACTATAGTCATCATGTTGTCCATTACATCCCCAGAATTCATTTATCTTATAACTGGAAGTTTGTACCTTTCAACCGCCTTCACCCATTTCAGCCACGATCCCCGTGCCCACCCCCCACCCAGCCTCTGGTAACCACCAGTCTCTTCTCTGTATCTATGAGTTTTTTTTGTTTTTTTTTTTAAGATTCCACATACAAGTGAGATCACATAGTATTTGTCTTTCTCTGTCTCACTTATTTTACCTAGCATAATGCCCTCAAAGTCCATCCATGTTGTTGAAAATGGCAGGATTTCCTCCTTTTTCATGACTAATATTCCATTGTATATAGATACCACATTTACTTTATTCATTCATCCATCAGAGGACACTTCAGTTGTTTCTATGTTTTGGCTGCTGTAAATAATGTTGCAATGAACATGGGGGTGCAGACATCTTTTCCAGTTAGTGTTTTTGTTTCCTTTGGATAAATGCACAGAAGTGGAATGGCTAGATCATATGGTAGTTCTATTTTTAATTTTTTGAGGAAACACCATACTGTTTTCTATAGTGGCTACACCAATTTACATTCCTACCAACAGTGCACAAGTGTTCCCCTTTTTCCATATCCTCACCAACACTTGTTATTTCTTGTCTTTTTGATGATAGCCATTGATTTGCATTTCCCTGATGATTAGTGACGTTGAGCACATTTTCATGTGCTTGTTGGCAATTTGTATGTCTTCTTTGGAAAAATATCTATTCAAATCCTCTGCCTATTTTTAAAAATTGGATTGTTTGGGTTTTTTTTTTTCCTATTGAGTTGTATGAGTTCTTCATATGTTTTGGATATTAACCATTTATCAGATATATGACTTGCAAATAATTTCCCCCATACCATATGTTGCCTTTTCATTTTCTTGATGGTTTCCTTTCCTGCACAGAAGCTTTTTAGTTTGATGTAATCCCACTTGTTTATTTTTGATTTTGTTGCCTTTGTTTGGGGTGTCAAGAGCTCACTGCTAAGAATGATGTCAATGATCTTACCTGCTATGTTTTCTTCTAGGAGTTTTATGGTTTCAGGTCTTTAACTCATTTTGAATTGATTTTTGTGTATGGTATACGATAGTGTTCCAGTTTCATTCTTTTGCATGTTGTTGTCCAGTTTTCCCAGCACCATTTATTAAAGAGACAATCCTTTCCCCATTGTATATTCATCCTTTCTTCTTAAACTGGTGCTTTTTTCTGGTGAGGAAGTCCATAGCTCTTTTCTAATCCTCAATGGGATTTGTAATCCCCCAAATACTTAACCACTACACTGCAGTACATCAGCTGTTATGACTACAGAAAAGCAGAAAAACGTGTGTGGAAAGAAAGTAGCTGCAGGAATTAAACTAGAAAAAAGTGGTAAGAACATGAATGAGTCAGCATGAGGGTATAACAGCTTTAAAAGTTATCAACTTCAAAGAGAAAATGAAATTATTTGTGTTGCCCTAGTAACACCAAGATAAAAATGTGGAAGTGAAAATGCAGGATTTAACACTAGGAAAACCTTCTTTGGCACCAAGATCTCTCATATCATGGAATGAGCTTTACCATGGCAACAGGCAAAAAACATGTAAATGGATTAAAGAAAAAATATCCAAGGGAGTGGAAGCACGGTAATAAAGACTAAGCTGATCTAATAAATAATCTGTACCTTTCTTTTCTTTTAATTCACAGAATTAAATAGGGGGAAGGCAAAGGGTCTGCAGGGATCAAATGAGACTTTCCTCAGTGACATGTGATCTTAAATGATTTTAAAAGTTCAGCTTAATGTATTATTTTCACACACTTATTTTTCCCCAAATGGTATAGAATCTCTACTCAGTCTAGACCTCTGGTTTTATTATTGGAAAAGGCAAAAGAAATAAAAACAGAAGGAATAGGTTACATTTTCCATGCCCAATCTCTACTTTTTTGGAGGAGTTATGTCCCTGGTGATTAAGGCAAGAAGAGACATTCATATTAATGTACTACTGCAGTATTAAAGGATTACTCTAGTATTATAGTATTCAGGGCACAGCACTGAAGTCAAAGTGTCCAGGTCTGAATCCTGGCTCTGCCACTTGTGAGCTGGGTGACCATGAACAGGTTACTCAATCCTTCTGTTTTCTCATCTTTAAAATGGGGAAAAGGATGGTATCTTCCTTCACTGGGTTTCTGGGAAGTGTATAAGAGGTAATTCTGGCAAACACTAATTTCTGTACTAGGCAGGATAGTAGCACTCATATATGACAACTACTAATATTATCAACAGAGCTAACAATTCAATTTGATAAGTGTGATAGGGAGTTTACTATTAAGAATAAGAATTTCTTGGTGTTTAGGGCCTTCAGCTCTAACTTGAGGTATCAAACTAAAAACAATTCTTTATAAAACAAAAGAAACAAGCTTTGAAAGATCGCTTTTGTTGAAAGGGAGAGGAAAGATATAACAATGAATATTTAATATTATTATGCCTACTAAATACCAGGCATTAAACAAGTTATCTGTTGAGCTTCCACATGAAACTCATGAGGCAGGTATTATCTTAGCTCTTCAGAAGAAGAAATGTACAAGAGAGATGAATGATTTCTCCAAGGTTACAAAGCCTGTGACTGGCACACCGAAACTTCCCACTCCACTCTGTCAGATTCCAATGCTCCAACTCATTCTACTTCATGACAGAAATTATTTTAGTCTCTAACAACCTCCTTTATGGGAAATTCAGCCTTGTCATCCATTGGCCAAAAAGCCTATTTGGGGAGTTAGCTATCTGAGGACTGAATTCAGGGCAATCAAATCTCTAGCCTAAAATCTGGCACTAAGAGAGAAATCCAGTCTGAGGAAAGATCTTTTAAAAGTTTACAAAGGACTCAGCTTCTCTCCACGAGGGGGTAACTGGTATCGCACTTACACTTCTGTTGTAAGTAGAGAGAAAAACACAATTTTACCAGAACCACAGAAGATCTTTTATGTTGTACTCTTGGTTACACCTATTTTTCGTTTGATGGTAAACCCTTGGGTGGAGAATGCAATCCCCCAATTTCGCACTGTTCCAGTCTCCTTTAGGGGGATCTGCATGTGACTTTCAGGAACTCAGTGCAGCGAAACAGCAAGCACCTTCTCTACTGAGAATTTGAATACTGGGAAACATATACCAAATTAAAATAGAAGGACAGTGACTACTTACTTCCTTTTCATTGTTCTTATTCAAGTTAATTTGGTCAAGACACTTAACTATTAACCATCTCTTGCCCCTAGAAAATTATCAGATCCTCCCTTTCTTGATGCTTCAGCAGTGTTTTGCTTTATTGCAGATATGTCTACAAAGAGGATTTGTTTTTCTAAAAAATGGTTCAAATGTTCATTGTCTTTCTTTTTAAAATTAATTAATTAATTTTTTGGGGCTGTGTCGTTTCTGTGCGAGGGCTTTCTCTAGTTGAGGCAAGCGGGGGCCACTCTTCATCGCGGTGCGCGGGCCTCTCACTATTGGGGCCTCTCTTGTTGCGGAGCACAGGCCCCAGACGCGCAGGCTCAGTAGTTGTGGCTCACGGGCCTAGTTGCTCCGCGGCATGTGGGATCTTCCCAGACCAGGGCTCGAACCCGTGTCCCCTGCATTGGCAGGCAGACTCTCAACCACTGCGCCACAAGGGAAGCCCCATTGTCTTTTTTAAATTATGATTCTGAATTTCTTGCTTCCAGTTTCAGATCACACAATGTTTCCAGAAGTAGGGGACAGAAAATGCTTTAGGTGCACTTTATGTAAAAAAAATCCCAGAGGTACCTGAAGTCTCTTCCCAATCCATGGGTTGATTGGGAAGAACTAAGGTTGGCAGCCTTAGTTCTGCCAATTAATTCTTTCTTTTTTTAACATCTTTATTGGAGTACAATTGCTATACAATGGTGTGTTAGTTTCTGCTTTATATCAAAGTGAATCAGCGATACATATACATATATCCCCATATCTCTTCCCTCTTGCGTCTCCCTCCCACCCTCCCTATCCCACCCCTCTAGGTGGTCACAAAGCACCGAGATGACCTCCCTGTGCTATGCGGCTGCTTCCCACTAGCTATCTATTTTACATTTGGTAGTGTATATATGTCCATGCCACTCTCTCACTTCGTCCCAGTTTACCCTTCCCCCTCCCCGTGTCCTCAAGCCCATTCTCTACATCTGCGTGTTTATTCCTGTCCTGCCCCTAGTTTCTTCAGAACCTTTTTTTTGTTTTTTTAGATTCCATATGTATGTGTTAGCATACGGTATTTGATTTTCTCATTCTGACTTACTTCACTCTGTATGACAGAGTCTAGGTCCACCCACCTCACTACAAATAACTCAATTTCGTTTCCTTATATGGCTGAGTGACATTCCATTGTATATATGTGCCACATCTTCTTTATCCATTCATGTGTCGATGGACACTTAGGTTGCTTCCATGTCCTGGCTATTGTAAATAGAGCTGCAATGAACATTGTGGTACATGACGCTTTTTGAATGATGGTTTTCTCAGGGTATAATGTCCAGCAGTGGGATTGCTGGGACATATAGTAGTTCTATTTTAGGTTTTTTAAGGAACTTTCATACTGTTCTCCATAGTGGCTGTATCAATTTACATTCCCACCAACAGTGCAAGAGGGTTCCCTTTTCTCCACACCCTCTCCAGCATTTATTGTTTGTAGATTTTTTGATGATGGCCATACTGATTGGTGTGAGGTGATACCTCATTGTAGTTTTGATTTGCATTTCTCTAATGATTAGTGATGTTGAGCATCCTTTCATGTGTTTGTTGGCAATCTGTATATCTTCTTTGGAGAAATGTCTATTTAGGTCTTCAGCTCATGCAGCTCAATACCAAAAAAACAAACAACTAATTCTTGATGTTAAGACATACCCAAACGTGTGGACCATTCTGAAATTGTAGCTCTTTTGGGGAATCTGACTTATGATGTGATTTCATGTCAACCTGAGTTCTAGGGTACATGTTCCCTTAGCTTCAATTTTTCTTCATATCATCAAATACAACCTGCAGATACTTCTATTAGTGCTCTGCTTTCTATTTATATTTAACCTTAATGTCTTCATCCCGACTTCCCAAGTTCCCTCCTTTTCTTGTTTTCCCCAATATAAGTGACTCATGATGTTTCTGATGGATCAGATGTACGGTGTGAGAGAGAAGAAGATGACACCAAGAGTTTTGACTTGAGGAACAGAAAGGATGGAGGTGACATTTTCTGAAGGGAGAAGGAAACGACAGAAAGAGCAAATTTGGGGAGGGGGCGATGAGGAATTTGGTTAGAGACATGTTAAATTTGAGACATCTATTAAGATGACCAAGTGGAGGGACTCCAGAAACAGGTGGATATACTAGGCTAGAGTTAGGAAAGATCTGGGCTAGAGATATAAATTTGGAGGTCATCAGGGTATAGGAAGTGATTAAAGCCATGGGACAGTATGAAGTCACTTTGGAAGTATACAGAGAGAAGAAAACTACCTAAGGACTTCTACAGCAAGGAGCATTTTCCCACCAGATGTGGGATTGAATTACTCTCTCACTTGTTTAGGTTACTGTGAAAATGTCATATTATCATTAACATGATAATAGAACACTGTCTCTGGTGACCCTCTTTAAAATATTAATACTAACTTGCCACCACCAGTGGCACACTATCCAAGCATTCCATTTTTTCATTCTCTTAAGTGACTTTTATCAACAGCATTATCTTTATCAGATGTACTACATACGTGTTTACTAGTGTTTTTGTCTGTCTCCTGCATTATAAGGTATGTTTCATAAGAAACAGGGACTTTGTTTTGTTCACTCGTACCTCCCAGCGTGCAGAACAGTGCCTGGCACATAAAAAGGACTCGGTAAATAGTTGCTGAATGAATGAATGATGAAGAATGAGTATACACGTATTCTGAAATTCTCTCAGTTGTTACAAATGAATAACTGGGCTTCCCTGGTGGCGCAGTGGTTGACAGTCCGCCTGCCGATGCAGGGGATGCGGGTTCGTGCCCCGGTCCGAGAGGATCCCACATGCCGTGGAGCGGCTGGGCCAGTGAGCCATGGCCGCTGAGCTTGCGCGTCTGGAGCCTGTGCTCCGCAACGGGAGAGTCCACAACAGCGAGAGGCCCGCGTACCGCAAAAAAAAAAAAAAAAGAATAGCTATTATACCTGTTTTATTGCTCTTCACAAATTGAAGGTTTGTGGCCACCCTGCATTGTCAGATAATGGTTAACATTTTTTAGCAATAAAGTACTTTAAAATTAAGATATGTACATTGTTTTTTAGATATAATGCTATTATAGCACACAATAGACTACAGTGCACTATAACATAACTTCTATATGCACTGGGAAACCAAAAAATTGGTGTGACTTGATTTATTGCAATATTTGCTTTATTGTGGTGGTCTGGAATCAAACACACAACATCTGTGAGGTATGCCTGTATAACATAAATATTTCTGTAAATACCAGAATTTAGAGTTAGGTGCACTTAGTTCTGAAGAAGAGAACCACCAGATTTTTTTTTGCAACACTCTGCATTTTCTCATGATACCCACACTCTGCTTCAGGGCAGAGGAAAAGCAAAGAAGGTATAAAAGGCCACCTGGGAGATTTATGCGGAGGTTGAAAAGGAAAATCTTTCTCTGCCTGTTCAGGGAGTTGGGAGAGGGAAGATAGGAGAGGAGTGGGAAAAGAGAGGTTTTCGGCCTGATTTATTTTGAACTTGGGCTCCTAGATAATAATTGTAGCAGTATCATATTCTTTCCTCTACTTCCATTGCCTGTCTAAATCACCTTCCAGGGACCTACCATAGAATAAGGTAAAGACTGCAAGAAGGGAAGGACAGGTACCTACTAAGCAACAGCAGGCAAGAGTGATCATTGATAGTTTGGGTCAGAATTCTCAATGGTAAATGACTGGCAAAGCACAAGTGCAGGAAAATGGGAGAGTCAGGACTGTGGAAAGCCATGGTGAATCTACCATCATTCTGCAAAAACATGATACTGAATTGGTGGTAACAAGAGCCTGTAAGTCAACCTTTTGCTATAACTAGCATTATTCAGTCCCTTCCTGGAGTCTGAGTTCCATCTTTCAAGAGGAATGTGGAAAAATATTAGATAGACAGTTATTTAAGAGCAACAAGTTCCACCTTCAAAAATATACCCAGATTTCAATATTTCCAACTCAGCTCTATTGCTATTACCCTGGTCCAAGCCATCATCATCTCTCAGCTAGATTACTGCAATAGCCTCACAGCTGGTCTCCCTGCTTCTACCACTGACCCATATAGATTTGTCTCAATGAACGGCAGAATGATCCTATTAAAATATTGGGTTTCTCCTGTGCTCAAAACCTTCTGACAGCTCCATCTCACTCAGAAAAAGCCAAAATGTTTACAAAGATCTTACTAGGCCCTATGTAGTCTGCACTCTCCCCACGCTCAGCACCAGTGTCATAGCCTCCTTCACTCTGGCTAGCTCCAGCCACACTGGTCTTTCCTGCAGTTTCTTCAACATCCCAGGTTCACTCCTGCCCCAGGGCCTTTGCATTTGCAGTACCCTCTGCCTGGAATTCTCCTCCTCCTGATACCAGCAGGGCTCAATCCCTTGCCTTCTTCAGGACTTGATGAAACTTATCAGGATTCCAACCACTTTTCACCATTTCTGTCACTACCACTCTGGGCCAAGCCTTCACCGGCTCGTGTGGATAATACAGCAAAGCTGATTTTATGTATTACAACCCCAGCCCCAGCACCCCCTTTCTTCCTGCCCTGCCTTATTTTTCTCCATAGCCTTTGGCACCTTTGAACATGCTACACATTTTAGTTACTTACGTGTTTCTCTTGTCTCCTCCCCCTTGACCGTAAGTCCCATGAAGGCAGGAATTTTTGTCAGACTTGGACACCATTTTGTCCCTAATGTCCAGGAGAGTGTCTGATCCATATTTGTCATTCAATAGATATTTTTTGATTGAAAGAATAAAGCAATAGAAACAGAATTTATAGAGACATGTTACCTAAATCGAGACAAGCGGGGCTTCCCTGGTGGCGCAGTGGTTGAGAGTCCGCCTGCCGATGCAGGGGACATGGGTTCGTGTCCCGGTCCGGGAGGATCCCACATGCCGCGGAGCGGCTAAGCCCATGAGCCATGGCCGCTGAGCCTGTGCGTCTGGAGCCTGTGCTCCGCAACCGGAGAGGCCACAGCAGTGAGAGGCCCGCGTACCACAAAAAAAAAAAAAAAAAAAAAAATCGAGACAAGCAAAGGAATATATAAGTCTAACAGATGATTCAAGAACCTAGAAGTATATGGATAGACTAAGGTACTGACTACAAAGTGCTTCAATTTCAGATGTAAAAACAGGCCTCAAACTGCGGCATGAGAGATTTAGGGTAGACAGGAAGAACCTGTTGTTAAATTATTCAATAGACGGTTCTAGAACAAAACCTGTGGGTTGGTCATGCCACTGAGATGTGAAAAATGGGTGCGACTTGCTCTCTGGGGGTGGAGTACTAGCTGAGAAAGCCCACCGCTGCTCTGCTCAGAGCCTAAGATGAGTATTTCCCCAGGAGCCAACATCACTTACTGAAACAGCAGGGAGTGCCATGTGCTTCCAAAGGGAAAACATATGTACTGGTATTAAATTAGGAATTATCCACTGGAAAACCTGTTGACAGAATCTGGGCTGAGCTGGGCTCCTGAAATTTATCTTGGGGGAAACAAAACGCAGGGTACATAGAGTGGTGGCTCTCAATGTGTGGAATCAGCTGGAAAGTTTTAAAAATACTAATACCTGGGTCCAGTTAAATCAGAACATAACCCAGGCATGAAGTTTCTTCTTTAAAGGTGGCCAGGTGATTCCAACATGCAGCTGAGGTTGAGATCTATTTCCCTAGAAGCCTCGTACTTCCTCTTTTTGTGATTAAAAAGTAAACCTATGAACCAAGTGATGTCTTAAGGAAAAACTGGAGTTTTATCTGTGCCTAACAAAGCAGAGTTCACTTACTTAAAATGATTTCAGTACTCTATGAACTCATATTTTCATATCATGTCTTTGGTTAATAGGTACCTCACCTCTCCCCGGATCACCATATCAAGACTGACAGGCTTCCCCAGGTGGCCCACCCTCCTGTGGGAAGAGGATAATATTTGACGGGGTCATGACCATAACTGCAGTGTCCTATTTTGGAAGGCTGTGGCTGAGTGTTTTCACAGGCAGTCCAAGATCAACACTCTCCCTACCTGCTCTGTTCACTCCTTCACTCCCCTGGGTTATTTATATACGAACCATCTCCCCGCCCACACTATAAATTCTGTAAGGGCAGAAGCTGCCTTGCTCATTTTGGCACTCCCAGCCTCTGACCTCGTTGTCTGAGGAATAATGATAAGGAGCTCCACAGGCATAGCAATGATTTACCCCTCCAGAACATTTTCTAATGTGGATGATGCATCGAACACTAGAACTGTAGTTCTGATGGGGTCCATTTTTACTTTATAGGTGTTTTATTTCAGAATAACAGTGAGTGTGGATCTTACCAGCAAAGATCTCTTTATGAATAAAGAAAAATCCCATCTCCACCACAACATGAGCTAAGGTTTACTATGTGCCTAGACAGTGTCAGGCACGTCACATGTATCATATTATTTAATCCCCAAACATCCCTAGGCTCTAGGTACCCTTACAGAAGAAATTGAGACCGTGGAATGTTAAACGTCCTGCCTAGGGTTACACAGCAGTAAGTAGAGGAGCCTGGATGCAACCAAGGTGATCTGGTTTTAGAGCCAATTATTCTAAGTAAGTCACTAAGCCAAACATTTCATGGATAACAGAATTGAAAATTGAATTTCTTCCTGATTTAATTTAGGAATTAGTTAGCAGGAAAGGGTGTTTTCCCTTACTCTACAGAAGGGTTTCTTAAAAACTGGGAGTGCTACTACTTAACATGTCCTATTAACTTACATTATAATATCAGAGATGCTTTCTTTTAAATTCATATTATATTCAGAGTATAACATATTAAGAGATGTTATCTTTAAACTTTCTGTTTGCTTTTCCATTGGTGGTGACTCCTAACTTTTTGGCTTTAAATCTCTTAGCTCTTCAGTCTCTTGGTCAAGCACTTAATAATTTTAAAGAATTTTAAGAGTAGAATCTACCGCATCCCATAGCTAAATGAGAGTACAGCTAGTCTATTTTCCTGTTGTACATCCATATTTTTAATAACAAATTTATATTTTATTACTTGATAGTGAAAGATAATACACAGTTTCAATTTTTATGTCAAATACTTAGTTTAGGAAAGATAATGAAGATTTCTTTAACCTTCCTCATAGGTGATTCTAATATAAAAATACTGATGATGCTTAGGTAGTGTTTCTGCTACTTTCCCCACTTTCACTAAATAAATTAGTTGGAGTATGAGATGTTGAGAGATCGGGAATGACTCTCTTAAAATGTCATAGACATTAAAAATTTTCTCTTTCTCAGATTATAGTCTAAAAACAAATATATTTTAAAACAGGCTTCATTCCAGGTTTCCAAGCAAACACACCCAAATAGATTAATTAATATATCAGAGCCTTAGACTGTTTTCAAATGCTATACCTACAGTGCTTATGATGTCATACAAATAATTTTGATTCAGTTTGACTATGTCAACAGGAAGAGGTCTGGCAGAAGCAAAATTCTAAGCAAACTAATTATGAGACTCAAGCAATTCCATTACCAGAAATGCTAGTTAAACCAAACAGTAATGCGGCCAAAGAACATCAAGGAACACCACTGTTTTCAAGATTTGTGGTTTCCTCATATAAGGGACCTATTCTGCTCTTATTTGAATATGGCACAAGGGGGCTTTTTAAAAGCATGGTATATTTCAATTTAATAAAAAAAAATCTCAATACAGCTGAGTGAACGTAAAGATGCTTGCAGTCAGATACATTCCTCAGTCTCTATAAATATGTCTGCTGCTTGACATCAATAACACACCTTGTTGCCTCACCTAAAACATTCTTGTTTTTGCATATCAAATATTCTAATGTGATGTGGTCCTTTGTGCATGGCTCCAGTTTGGGTCTAATATTCTCTTCCCTTCTATTGAAGAATAAGTCTCCTGAAAATTTTGTAGAAACAGACTGTCATCATACTAAGCATCTTTCTTCCAAACCAATGGCCACTGCTGACTGAGCTTACCAGGCAAAATCATTCATAACGGTGGGGTATGTTCCTTCTTATGGCATCAGTGAGATATTAATAGCATTTTAATACAAAACCTCAGGGTATTTTGTGCAAATTCTTTTCTCTATGAAGTGATTCTAGTTTTGTACATTTAGGCTGATATGAAATCCTTAGTCCAAAGCAATATATGCCAACAGTAAAACTAATAAAAGTATTCCTGTTATTGCCTTATGGGTATATATTACATCATTGAACATCTGTATTCTGAGAACTCTAAGTTTAGTCATAAGCAGCCACATTAATCTAAAAAGTAAAAGTGGAAGTAAGTTATCTCTACTTACCATTTTGTTCAACATAATGCAGTGGTTAAAATGCAAATTTTACAGCCAAAAAGACCTAGGTTTGAAATCTAGGTCTGTGGCAATCACTTTAAATTATGCACACTTAGAAAAATGCTTGGCAGTAAATATGAGAATTATCAACCTCATTATTTAATTAAGAAAATATTAGCTAGGCTTCTCTCCTGGGAAGCTTCTGAATTCTGAAAATCCCACTTACTGTATGTTTCTCTACATCTACTGTTCATGGAATATGCCTAAAAGTGCCCCCAAACTGTGGTGTCCTCTAAAACATCTGGTAATTTTTTTCCACTTACCTCAAGATAGGCCAGTTTCTTCAAATCAACCGCCTCTAATTTACCTGTTTTACCTGTCTTTGCTGCATGGATATACTGAAACAAAAACCCATGAAAATGTCAACCTACCCCAATTCTTGAACTAGATATCTGGAAATTTAGAGGTCCCAGATATGCAAATCTGCTAGATCCTACCCACCCCATTCCTGACTATGTGGCTCCTGAAGCTTCCTCGGCACCTAGCTTCCCTGGAGCATGACCCAAAGCTTTAAGGAAACCTCAATAGCTAAGATTAGTAAAGATAAGGCCAATGGAGCAGTTCCTAAGAACAAGTACCCATCCCTACCCACAACCTTCATGTGGTTAGACCTGCCAGCATGAAAATCACACCACCGTGGATAGGCTGTTCCTCTGACTGCTGCCATCCAAGAACACCGCTGCCTTTCTGGGGTCTACAGGATGGCCAACAGCTACAGCTGCAGGACTGATCCGTCCCCTTACGGGAGACTTCCTGGAAGCTGAGCCACTATTTCCAGGAGTAGTCACTGAAAGAGCCTTCATGTTGAATCTTCCTTGCAAGATGCTACCATGGCCCTGTGCTCTTTGTGGCCTGAGCTATAAGATGGCAACACCACGGTAGGAGAGATCACTTATTGTCTCCTGGTATCCAGTATCTCCTTTTTTTTTTTTTTTTTTTTTTTTTTTTTGTGGTATGCGGGCTTCCCTCTGTTGTGGCCTCTCCCGTTGCGGAGCACAGGCTCCGGACGCGCAGGCTCAGCGGCCATGGCTCACGGGCCCAGCCGCTCCGCGGCATGTGGGATCTTCCCAGACCGGGGTGCAAACCCGGTTCCCCTGCATCGGCAGGCAGACGCGCAACCACTGTGCCACCAGGGAAGCCCCCAGTATCTCCTTTTTACAAGATAATTGATAAGTGCCTGTTCCAGCCCCCTTGCAGGCAGGTGTGACCATGTGACTTAGTCCTAGCCAGTGAAATAGAAAAGATATCTTCAACTCTGAGTAGTGTCCTTAAAGGAAAGGAGCTTGCCCTCAACACACCCTCCTCCTCACTTCTGAGGAGTGTATGTCACTTCAATCAGACCAACAAGGGATACATGATAGCAATGGTGGAACATCAAGACATAGGGAGGCTGAACCCTTGCCATTATAGGCCCCCATGATCATGTTCCTACTAGTATGGGAAAGAAAGAATGTCTTTTCTTGTTTAAGCCACTATTAGGAGGAGGTGGAGGGTATCTCTGACATCATTTGAACTCATAACTCTTAGCCACATGTGGCAGTGCTCACACTGGGGTAGGTGAATGCATCCAGGTGGGGAGTATGAGAAGCCATAAGACATACATGTGTATTTTCTAGGTACATAGACTTTACTCAAAGATTCTGGATTAAAAGTGTTATACTGAAACCAACGGGGACATGGTTTCATATGTTTTTGAAAGTTAAAATACAAGATAATAAATGAAATTTGGTGCTGCAGACAGAATGTTTCTAGTTCTATTCCAGGTTCCTGAAATAAGCAGAAAATCTCTTCTATCCTGAGGGAGGCTCTGATGGAAAGTAGGAGGTGTATTAGTTGTAGAAAGGATATTTAACTACAAGTCCAAGGTTCTAGACCCAACTCCACTTCTGACTATACTATATGAGACAAGTCCTGCTGCTCTGTGCTTTTAGGTTTATGAAACAGAGCCACATGTCTATGTGTCCAGTCAACACACTGCCATATATATATATATATATATATATATATATATATATATATATATATATATGTATATATACACACACACACACGCACACACTCTTGGGTTGCATGGGGGATAAAGATGACTTAGACATGATCTTGGAAGGCAATGAGATGCTAGGAGTTGTAATCCAGGAATAATGACATCCAAGTGGAAGCCTTCCCAAAAAAGGCCACTCACTACCTGGGCAACCTATTGTGAAGTTCTTTAGTGGAAAAATTCTACAATTTGCACAGAACTCCCAAACAACTTTCTATGGTTCACTATTAAATGAGAAGACAATTATAAATTACCTGCTACTTAGGGAATGCCTCCACATATAAATGCCTTTATAAGAGAGATATAAAGAAGACAAATACACAATCAAAGGAGCAAATGGGCTTCCCTGGTGGCGCAGTGGTTGAGAATCCGCCTGCCGATGCAGGGGACACGGGTTCGTGCCCCGGCCCGGGAAGATCCCACATGCCGTGGAGCAGCTGTGCCCGTGAGCCATGGCCGCTGAGCCTGTGCATCTGGAGCCTGTGCTCCGCAGCAGGAGAGGCCACAACAGTGAGAGGCCCACGTACCACAAAAAAAAAAAAAAAAAGGAGCAAATGAACACACACAAAAGCCTAAAGCAGGAGAAACATGCAAAGCAAAGAGCAAATCACTTTTAAAAAACTCTAAACTATAATTAATCTTTTCAGGGAGCTAGCAGAAGATATTGTGTCCATAAATATATCAGAAAAAGCTTGGAAGTTAAAAATAAGATAATTAAAATGTCAACATCAGGGTTAGATTATAATGTTGAGAAAATTCATCTTGAAGTAGAACAAAAAGGCAAATGGGGAAGAAAAAATAGATCTATAGATTCCAGATCCAATATCTGAAAAATGAAAATTTCATAAAGATTATAAAGAGAAAGTGAGTAGAGAAATTACACAGAAAATACTGCAAGAAAATTTTCTCAAATTGCAGAATATGAGACTCAATATTTTTAAAAAGGATGACCAAAGTGTCCAGCATGAGGAATAACTAAAGCCCCATACCATCATGAGGTGTCAGAGCATCAAGGATAAAGAGAAGATCCTGAAAGCTTCTGGGAGATAAAGGGGTTTAGAGGGCATATATGAAGAAACAAAATTCAGAACCACTGATATTGTTAGACTTCTCAATAACAATACTGGATGCTAAAAAAAAATGGTTTAAAAAAAAGCCTTTAAAATTCTTAGTGAAAGCAGTTGTCAATTTAGAGTTCAATACCCAGCCAAAATAACTTTCAAATATGAGAGTAGAATGAATCATATATTTCAGACATTGAAAGACTCAGAAAACTCACCTTTATGCATTCTTTCTTTTAAAAGTACTGAGGGATGTAAAGGCAATAAAAAGTTCCTCCCTTGAATTCCAGACATACGTCCAGCTGTTGACTTGACATTTATAATTAGATGTTGAATAGGCATTTCAAAATTAGTAAGTCCACAACACAATTCTTTATTTCAACCCCTAACCTGCTATTCCCACAATTTTCTACATTACAGTTCTTCTGGTTTAAAAATTTGGAGTTAATTTTGACCTCTTTATCTTGCACCCAGGTCTATTCTGTCAGCAAAGCCTAGTGGCTCAACTTTTAAAATATATCCAGAATCTGACGATTTCCCAACCACCAGCATGTCACATGTGGTTTACTGCAACCGGTTCATAACTAGTCTCCATGCTTCCATCCTTCTCTCCTACAGTCTAGTCTCTACCATTTTTTTCCTCAAAGTGTGCCCTTTTTAGAAAATCAGTGAGGTCAAAACTATTTTCATAAGAATACTACACATGATTTGCCTTTTTAACTCACATTCTCTGGTGAATGTACAGAGGAATTTTCTGGAGGCTACATGATGTTAGTGAACAGACTGAATGCCAGGCATTAAAGAAATATGTAAAAATTTAAAACAATGTCATTTTCTTTCTTTGGGGGAAAATATAGTCATTTTCATAAAAATATATTATTTGTGTTAACATGTTTTCTTATTATTTTAAAATAAGTTAATACTTAACAGTTTAAAATGTCTAATATGGTAAATATCTACAAATATAACCCACATAAAGCTCTTTGGGAGTCTTCAATAATTTTTTAAGATTACAAAGGCCCTGAGGCCAAAAAGTTTGGCTAATGGCTTCTCTATACTGCAGCCAGAGTGATCCTTTTAAAACTCAAGTCATATTATGACCCTCATTTGCTTAAAACCTTCTAATGGCTCCTCACTTCACTCAGAGTAGAGGAGGACAAGACACTTCATGAGCCTACAGTACCCTCTCCTAATAACTACTATTCTCCCCTCACTCAGTGCCTTCCACCCTCATTGGCCTTCTTGCTGTTGCCCCATCATGCCAGGGATATGCCTTTGTATTTGCTGTTCTCTCCTCAGATATGGATGGTTCCCTCCCTTCCTCCAGGTCTTTGCCTTATGAGCCATATTTTTTGTTGTTTCCCTTTCCAGATAATTTAAATACTTGCAGATATTTCCCTATTCTTCTATGGTAGTGCTACCTCTTATCTTTGCCACACATATATTTGTTTACCCTACCCCACCTGTCACAGAGTATGTCCCAGGGACAGTAGCTGGTTTTTAATCTCCTCAAAGGAGAGCAGATCTGGTGGTGGTTTGCACCCAGTATGGTCTTGAGCTGAAAACACATGGCTGAACTCAAGGGATTATCTGGCTAAACCTTCGGGAAAGAATATACTCAATGCAGGGCAGACAGCCCCAACTCTGTTCAAATTTTGAAAACAAAGACCCAGTCTCTATGAAAATTTGTGGAAAGCCTGATTACTTGGTGTCAGAAAACTCTTTTTAAATTCATATGCTGCAGGAGAGACCTTCAAGATGGCGGAGGAGTTAGATGTGGAGATCACCTTCCTCCCCACAAATACATCAGAAATACATCTACATGTGGAACAACTCCTACAGAACACCCACTGAATGCTGGCAGAAGACCTCAGACTTTCCAAAAGGCAAGAAACTCCACAAGTACCTGGGTATGGAAAAAGAAAAAAGAAAAAACAGAGACAAAAGAATAGGGACGGGACCTGCACCTCGGGGAGGGATCTGTGAAGGAGGAAAGGTTTCCACACGGTAGGAAGCCCCTTCACTGCTGGAGACAGGGGGTGGCGGTGGAGGGGGAGCTTTGGGGCCACGGAGGAGAGCGCAACAGGGGTGCAGAGGGCAAAGCGGAGAGATTCCTGCACAGAGGATTGGTGCCGACCAGCACTCACCAGCCCGAGAGGCTTGTCTGCTCAAGTGCTGGGGCGGGCGGGGGCTGGGAGCTGAGGCTCGGGCTTCGGAGGTCTGATCCCAGGGAGGGGACCGGGGTTGGCGGCGTGAACACAGCCTGAAGGAGGCTAGTGCACCATGGCTAGCTGGGAGGGAGTCCGGGAGAAAGTCTGGAGCTGCCGAAGAGACAAGAGACTTTTTCTTCCCTCTTTGTTTCCTGGGGCGCGAGGAGAGGGGATTCAGAGCACTTGCTTAAACAAGCTCCAGAGACAGGCGCGAGCTGCAGCTATCAGCGCAAACACCAGAGACGGGCATGAGATGCTAAGGCTGCCGCTGCAACCACCAAGAAGCCTGTGTGCAAGCACAGGTCACTCTCCACACCTCCCCTCCCGGGAGCCTGTGCAGCCCACCACTGCCAGGGTCCCGTGATCCAGGGACAACTTCCCCAGGAGAACGCACGGTGCGCCTCAGGCTGGTGCAACGTCACGCCAGCCTCTGCCGCTGCAGGCTCGCCCCGCATCCGTACCAGTCCCTCCCACCCTGCCTGAGCGGGCCAGAGCCCCCGAATCAGCTGCTCCTTTAACCCCGTCCTGTCTGAGCAAAGAACAGACGCCCTCAGGTGACCTACACGCAGAGGCGGGGCCAAATCCAAAGCTGAACCTCAGGAGCTGTGCGAACAAAGAAGAGAAAGGGAAATCTCTCCCAGCAGCCTCAGGAGCAGTGGATTAATCTCCACAATCAACTTCATGTACGCTGCATCTGTGGAATACCTGAATAGACCAAAAGTCATCCCAAAATTGAGGCGGTGGACTTTGGGAGCAACTGTAGACTTGGGGTTTGCTTTCTGCATCTAAGTTGTTCCTGGCTTATGTATATCTTAGTTTAGTATTTAGAGTATTATCATTGGTAGATTTGTTTGATTTGGTTGCTCTCATCCTCCTTTTTTTTATACATATATATATTTTTTTCCTTTTTCTCTTTTTATGAGTGTATATGTATATGCTTCTTTCTATGATTTTGTCTGTATAGCTTTCCTTTTACCATTTGTCCTAGGGTTCTGTCTGTCCGTTTTTTGTTTTTTTTTTTTAACTATAGTTTTTAGCGCTTGTTATCATTGGTGGATTTGGTTTGGTTACTATCTTCTTTTTCTATCTTTTTTCTTTTTTAACTACTTTTTAATATTTTTATTTTTAATAATTATTTTTTAATAACTTTATTTTATTTTATTTTTTTCTTTCTTTCTTTCTTTTCCCTCCCTTATCTTCTCCTTTTTCTTCTTTCACGGCTGACAGGGTCTTGGTGCTCTGGCCGGGTGTCAGGCCTGTGCGTCTAAGGTGGGAAAGCTGAGTTCAGCACATTGGTCCACCAGAGACCTCATGGCTGCACGTAATATCAAACGGCGAAAGCTCTCCCAGAGATCTCCATCTCAACGCTAAGACCCAGCTCCACTCAACGACCAGCAAGCTACAGTGTGGGACACCGTATGCCAAACAACTAGCAAGACAGGAACACAACCCCACCCATTAGCAGAGAGGCTGCCTAAAATCATAATAAGGTCACAGACACCCCAAAACACACCACCCGACGCAGTCCTGCCCACAAGAAAGACAAGATCCAGCCTCATCCACTAGACCACAGGCACTAGTCCCCTCCACCAGGAAGCCTACACAACCCACTAAACCAACCTAGCCACCAGGGGTAGATACCAAAAACAATGGGAACTACGAACCTGCAGCCTGCAAAAAGGAGACTCCAAACACAGTAAGCTTAGCAAAATGAGAGGACAGAGAAACACACAGCAGATGAAGGAGCAAGGTAAAAACCCACCAGGCCAAACAAAAAGGAAATAGGCAGTCTACCTGAAAAAGAATTCAGAGTAATGATAGTAAAGACGATCCAAAACCTTGGAAGTAGAATG
>NC_041217.1:105268858-105271244 GCF_002837175.3 Physeter macrocephalus
CAGCAAGGATCTCATTCAGATTTGATGGAGAAATTAAAACTTTACAGACAAGCAAAAGCTAAGAGAATTCAGCACCGCCAAACCAGCTTTACAACAAATGCTAAAGGAAATTCTCTAGGCAGAAAACACAAGAGAAGGAAAAGACCTACAATAACAAACCCAAAACAATTAAGAAAATGGTGATAGGAACATAAATATCACTAATTACCTTAAATGTAAATGGATTAAATGCTCCCACCAAAAGACATAGACTGGCTGAATGGATACAAAAACAGGACTCACATATATGCTGTCTACAAGAGACCCACTTCAGACCTAGGGACACATACAGACTGAAAGTGATGGGATGGAAAAAGATATTCCATGCAAATGGAACTCAGAAGAAAGCTGGAGTAGCAATTCTCGTATCAGACAAAATAGACTTTAAAATAAAGACTATTACAAGAGACAAAGAAGGACACTACGTAATTTTCAAGGGATCAATCCAAGAGGTAGATGTAACAATTGTAAATATTTATGCACCCAACATAGGAGCACCTCAATACATAAGGCAAGTGCTAAAAGCCATAAAAGGGGAGATCAACAGTAACACAATCATAGTAGGGGACTTTAACACCCCACTTTCACCAATGGACAGATCATCCAAAATGAAAATAAATAAGGAAACACAAGCTTTAAATGATACATTAAACAAGATGGACTTAATTGATATTTATAGGACATTCCATCCAAAAACAACAGAATACACTTTCTTCTCAAGTGCTCATGGAACATTCTCCAACGTAGATCATATCTTGGGTCACAAATCAAGCCTTGGTAAATTTAAGAAAATTGAAATCGTATCAAGTATCTTTTCTGACCACAACGCTGTGAGACTAGATATCAATTACAGGAAAAAATCTGTAAAAAATACAAACACGTGGAGGATAAGCAATACACTACTAAATAACCAAGAGATCACTGAAGAAATTAAAGAGGAAATCAAAAAACACCGAGAAACAAATGACAATGAA
Source organism: Physeter macrocephalus (assembly GCF_002837175.3). Classification (NCBI taxonomy): domain Eukaryota; kingdom Metazoa; phylum Chordata; class Mammalia; order Artiodactyla; family Physeteridae; genus Physeter; species Physeter macrocephalus. The sequence continues at coordinate 105,269,872 of NC_041217.1, forward strand.
AACATGATGACCCGAATCCTATGGGATGCAGCAAAAGCAGTTCTAAGAGGGAAGCTTATAGCAATACACTCTGACCTCAAGAAACAAGAAACAATTCAAATAAACAACCTAACCTTACACCTAAAGCAATTAGAGAAAGAAGAACAAAAAAACCCCAAAGATAGCAGAAGGAAAGAAATCATCAAATCAGATCAGAAATAAACGAAAAATAAATGAAGGAAACAACAGCAAAGATCAAGAAAACTAAAAGCTGGTTCTTTGGGAAGATAAACAAAATTGATAAACCATTAGCCAGATTCATCAAGAAAAAAAGGGAGAAGACTCAAATCAATTGAAGTAGAAATGAAAAAGGAGAAGTAAAAACTGACACTGCAGAAATACAAAGGATCATGAGAGATTACTATAAGCAACTGTATGCCAATAAAATGGACAACCTGGAAGAAATCAACAAATTCTTAGGAAAGCACAACCTTCTGAGACTGAACCAGGAAGAAATAGAAAATATAAACAGACCAATCACAAGCACTGAAATTGAGACTGTGATTAAAAATCTTGCAACAAACAAAAGCCCAGGACCAGATGGCTTCACAGGCGAATTCTATGAAACATTTAGAGAGAAGCTAACACCTATCCTTCTCAAACTCTTCCAAAATATAGCAGAGGGAGGAACACTCCCTAACCCATTCTACGAGGCCATGATCACCCTGATATCAAAACCAAAGATGTCACAAAGAAAGAAAACTACAGGCCATTATCACTGATGAACATAGATGCAAAAATCCCCAACAAATTACTAGCAAACAGAAACCAACAGCACATTAAAAGGATCATACACCCTAATCAAGTGGGGTTTATCCCAGGAATGCAAGGATTCTTCAATATATGCAAATCAATCAACGTGATAAACCATCTTAACAAACTGAAGGAGAAAAACCATAAGATTATCTGAATAGATGCAGAAAAAGCTTTCGACAAAGTTCAACACCCATTTATGACAAAAACCCTCCCGAAAGTAGGCATAGCGGGAACTTAGCTCAACATAATAAAGGCCATATACGAGAAACCCACAGCCAACATCGTCCTCAATGGTGAAAAATGAAACCATTTCCTGTAAGATCAGGAATAAGACAAGGTTGTCCACTCTCACCACTGTTATTCAACATAGTTTTGGAAGTTTTAGCCACGGCAATCAGAGAAGAAAAAGAAATAAAAGGAATCCAAATTGGAAAAGAAGAAGTAAAGTTGTCACTGTTTGCAGATGACATGATACAATACATAGAGAATCCTAAAGATGCTACCAGAAAACTACTAGAGCTAATCAACGAATTTGGTAAAGTAGCAGGATACAAAATTAATGCACAGAAATCTCTTGC
>NC_041217.1:105272112-105299929 GCF_002837175.3 Physeter macrocephalus
TGCTCAACATCACTAATCATTAGAGAAATGCAAATCAAAACTATGAGGTATCACCTCACACCAGTCAGAACTGCCATCATCAAAAAATCTACAAACAATAAATGCTGGAGAGGGTGTGGAGAAAAGGGAACCCATTGCACTGTTGGTGGGAATGTAAATTGATACAGCCACTATGGAGAACAGTATGTAGGCTCCTTAAAAAATTAAAAATAGAACTACCATACGACCCAGCAATCCCACTACTGGGCGTATACCCTGAGAAAACCATAATTCAAAAAGAGTCATGTACCAAAATGTTCATTGCAGCTCTATTTACAATAGCCAGGATATGGAAGCAACTTAAGTGTCCATCGACAGATGAATGGATAAAGAAGATATGGCACAAATATATAATGGAATATTACTCAGCCATAAAAAGAAACGAAATTGATTTATTTGTAGTGAGGTGGATGGACCTAGAGTCTGTCATACAGAGTGATGTAAGTCAGAAAGAGGAAAACAAATACCATATGCTAATATATATATATGGAATCTAAAAAAAAAATTCATATGCTGCAAGTTAAATTTCTATCTCCTTTCAGAAGAGATAAATAATCACTCTTTAGATTCCACTGGAGATCCCTTCACATCACTGGAAGTAATTAAATTTCTGCTTGTCTTCCTTGTCTTAGCTGAAATATCCCAGTTCCTTTCATTTATTCCACATAGATTCAGTTTTTCAATGCTCTACTCCTCTTTGTCATGGTCTTTTGACTCTTTTCCAAGTTTTTCATCTTCCTATTTATTTGTGTAGTCCTAAATTAAAGTGTAATAGTGTGACATCAAAAGAATCCGAATCTACTTTTCTTTTATTATAACCTACTATATGCTTTTAATATATACTTATACATTGCCTTATAAAAAAAAATGTTCCAAATCTGTTTGTGTAATATAACTTGCAACCTCCTCCCAGAAAGAAATTAATGTTCCTGATACAATGCTTAATTAATTGATTCTCATGAACTTTAATGACATTAAGAAATTCTGGGAAATTAGTTACCACCCAAGCAGTTGATAAACTGTCAACCAAGAGTTTTAGTAGCCTTTAACCAAATATTATTTCCTTTTGATGTTGAATCTAACACTTTTCTAACCATTTTCTTTTCCTATAAAATGTCCCTACCAAGCGCAAATCTTTGAATTAGCTTACTTGAGAACTTTTTTTTTAAACAGGAAATCTATTGTAATTCTTTGATACATGCTAAGTACAACGTTTTTTGTTTTTTGTTTTTCAAATGCAGGGATCAATAAACTTATTCTATAGAAGGAGAGACAGTAAATATTTAGGCCTTATAGCTCCCATCTGGTCTATGTTGCATATTCTTTAAATTTTTTTAAACAACCCTTAAAAAATGTAAAAACCAATCTCAGCAAGTGGGCCATACAAAAACAAGTTGCAGACCCAAACTACGCAGGCCACAGTTTACCAATTTCTGTTGTAACGGTTCTTGGAGGTCCCATGGAGATTTGCTCATCTCAAAAGAGCAGCCTCTGGATCAAGGAACTTCATGGCATGTACGCTATTGAGATCCCTTGCTTCTCTTCCTGAGCCTGGGATGTTTTGCTGATCTACGGCAATTTGAGCCCTTGAATGTCAAAGTCTAGTGGCTATCTGAAAGGACTCTTGTTCTACTGGGCTTATGGTGATTTACTATCTAAGTTGAGAGCTTGGAGAGTAGGCTGGGCCGTAAGAATTGGTTAAACTTGGGGTTGGAGTTAAAGCAGAACTCCTCCCCAGGATGAGATCAGAGAGGTATTTTGATATCTGAATGACATAAAGAACTCCCAAGAAGGGGAGTCAAGTGTAGAACCCAAAGTTTCCAACCCATATTTTAAATTTGAAAACTTCCATGGCCAGTGTTTTAAATTTGACACATTCAATGGCCAAATGTCTGTTATTATACTAAGAAAAACCAAAGCCCTTATAAAGTAAGTTTAGGATGAGCAACTATGCATTTTTAGGGAAAAAGGTATCTAAAACTTGGAAGTGAGGCAAAGGGAGGGCAGAATATCCTTTTATTATCTTGAAGAACTGTTTAACTAGCCTACGCAAGGATAATTTAGGGAAATACTCTTTTTTTTTGACTTGCTAATTACTCATTACATTCCAGACTTGCAGATTTTTGTTCGGTAGAAAAGAAAACCCAAAACATATGTTTTTTATTGCCCTGAAGGATGTTACCTAGTTTTGTATCTAACCTAGCAATGTTATTCTAACATTCCTTTTTAAAATAGTTCCTGGAATGCTCTTTAAACCAAACGCTTTGCCATCTTGCCAGCTCCTTCATTAAGGAGTTGAATAAATCTGACATGTTAATTCTATATTCGAGTCATTTTTAACTTTTTGAAAATTATCCCTTGACAACTTTCACAGAAGTCTTATCTTGTGTTTTGCTTATAGTAGGTTTGTGTATATACTTGCACTTGTATTTGCATTTGTCTAACTGTTAAAAAAAATGATGTAGGAATTGGTTCAGAGGTTTTCTGTATATTTGCCTGTTCCTGTAAGTGGTTATTTATAGTGCTCTGTTTTTTTGTGGTCAGTGATTTCTTTGGGCACCTACTAGACGTATAGCTTCTCCCTTGCTTCGAATACCTCTAAGAATGAAAGTTAAGTGGTCACAGAAGTTTGTCCTGTGTGTGCTAGGAAAACACCTCCTTAACAAATAGATTCACTTTGAAATGAAGGGAGAAGGGGAAATCTGCCTGGGTGATTTCATAAGCGTGTGTAGGAAAGAGTTAAGGGAAATTTCTCCTAGGTCTTGGTCTGATAGTGAATTAATAGAGTAGTTCTAATAGACCAAAACAGATAGAATCTACAGTTTAAAAAGATAGTCCCTCTATCACCATCCTGGGCAAAAGAGTAGTGCCTGAAAGAATGTTAGCCAATGAAAGGTGTTTTACTTTTAAAAGTGCCTTTACCTCTTTCCAGAGGGAAATTAACAAGACTGTAAAGACTCAAAGGAATGAATTCACATATTCCAAGCAGGAGATAATAAACATATATATCTAGAATAAGAGAATATGAAAAATATTCACCACTGTCCCACAACAAAAAGAAGAAAAATGCACAAAAGGGAAGTTTGGAGGTAGTGGTGGTATCCAGGTCACTAATGATAAGGAACTAAAAAAATATGCAAATAGTTTTCTGGTCAGCCTTCAGTAGCTCTTTCTATATTTCTCAATCAGAACTTTTAATTCAAAGAGATTCAGTAGTACTTTAACAGTACTTTGTAAACTATGACTGAATTATATAAAATTCAAAGTTCAATTGATATTCCTGATAATGAGTACTTGGACAAGTTAAACTATTTTGTTAAATTTCATTAAAAAGACAGTTAAATGTCTTATCCCTGATTTTATTCTAGTTTGGGAGATGATGAAAAAATTATACTTCATTTATATCAAAATGTTAAACACAGAGACACCATATGACCCAGCAATTCCACTTCTGCACATATCTATCCAAGAGAAATGAAAACAAATGTCCACACAAAAACTTGTATATGAATGTTCACAGGAGCATTACTCCTCATAACTCCAAAGTAGAAACAACCTGAATGTCTATCAATTGACGAATGGAAAAAGAAAATACGGTATACCCGTATAATGGAATATTATTTGGCAACTCAAAGGAATGGTGTAACGATACATGCTACAACTCGGATGAGTCTTAAATATATGCTAAGTAAAAGAAGCCAGTCACAAAAGACTACATATTATGTGATACCATCCACATGAAATGTCCAGAATAGGCAAATCTATAGAGACAGAAGATAGATTAGGGGCTGCCTAGAGCTTGGGAGAAGAAGTGGGGGTATGGTGGGGAGTAATAGCTAATGCGTACAGGCTTTTTTGGGGGGTGATGAGAATGTTCTAAGATAGATTATGGTAATGGTTGTACAGATCTGTAATTATTCTAAAAACCACTGAATTGTATACTTTAAACAAATAAATTTTATAGAAGGTAGGTTATACCTCAATAAAGCTGTTAAAATGTATTTTAGTTCATGCATGACTGATCTGTCATCTGATAGGATGCCTATTTAATTGGAAGTTACTAACTTCTTGATATTTGTCCCATAGGTCAGATCATTTTGTTGTTGTTGTCATTGAATTATGTTTTATTTGGCAGATAAAACTGAGGACACAGCATCTCAGATAGTTCTAAGAGACTGCTCCCCAGATCATTATTTACACTAAAAATTTAAGTCTTTGTAGATATGTTCAACAACGCTGAATTATAACTAGTGCCAATTTATTTAATGTTTGTTGTACTCCTGCAGTAATATGAAACCATGGAATGTCATATTTCCCTGATACATTTTTAATATGAACTGTGATTATATTATTTTTAAGTGGCAATGTAAGTTGTAATTAAACATTAATATTAAGACCTGGGACTAATATTATAATTAGATAATGAATAACCTTTGGCAAATACTATCATATGATAGTTTTAACCTATGTATCATATCTATACATAAATATAATTTGTTCTTCATAACATTTAAATAATAATACGATAATAATTGTCTTATATAACATGCTTTATAAAGTTAATTTTATCTTAAAAACCAAAGCATAACACATTAAATACTGTCATCCACCATTTTTTTAGCTTATGTGATTTATATGATAAATAACACATATTGAGATAAAATTATTTTTTAATTAGCTTAATAGAATAGGTAACTGGTAACTAAGGAAAAAAATTTTTCCCAATAGGAAGCTGTAAAATTATTTACTTACCATATAGTCTACCTAGTTGCTAAAAGATATTTTTTCACTCACCCAAACCAAATGTGTTCTTTCAGAAGGGGCAATTAGCTTTCCTGCTTTTGTGTTGATTTTTGATAATTCAAAATTATAAATAACTGAAAACAAACAAGCAGAATAATAAAGAGATTCCTGGCCTCTAGAGAAATTAAAATTCTGAGACTTCTTAAACACATTCTTAGTTGTAGTTAATAAGCCAGCCATCAACATGGCCTTCTTTTATCATTGGGCATCTACATTCTTATCTGGCAACATTTTAAAATGTTGCTTTGAGATTGTTTTAAATTTGGAGCAATAGAAAAGGAGCAGTTTTATAATATTCAAAACATGTTTGAGACACACTAGACAGCCTCTAGGTAGCACCAAAGGTGTGCTCCCTCTCCTATAATCCAGGATGTGGCACTCATAAGTAAAAGAGATGCTGGAAATAATTCGTTTTAATTGATTTGCTCCTTAAATTCCTTAATTAGGTCAACAGTAGGCTGTTCTGCTTATTGAAGTACATTAGGGGAAAGCTGTCAAGTAAAAAAAAAGTTAGATAAAATGTTCATGAGGTGATTATGTTATTAGATACCCTTTCAGGATAAGTAAAATCATCTTCAAGTTCAGGTACAAGGGCTGACTGACGTCAACAGATTTACTTCAAAGATTTTGTTTGTAAATTTTAAGTACCCACATGTCAGTTAGAGATTAGTGTGGCATTTATCTTTATTTGTTGCTTTGTAGATTCCTTGGGATATGGAATCCTGATTTCAAACACAAAGTCTGTAAGGAGAGATACTTTTACTTCTTCCTTTCCAATCTTTATGTCTTTAGTTTTTTTCATCCTTATTGCACTGGCTAGCCTCCTGCATGATCTTGAATGGGGATAAGACTTGTCCTTGGAAACTAGCTAAAGAGGTAATCAGTTAACTGTCAACTGTTAGGCAAGAGTCTAATGACCTTGAACCCACATTTTTTTAATCTAACCTAACAATGATATCTAACCAGCCATATGCTTATAAAATGTCCCTAGTCAGGATGAATTTTAAAACTGACCTACCAGAAATCTTTTCTCTTATATGTAAGACTAAAGTAAACCTTTAACACATACTCATAAATGATTTGTCCAAAAAGTGTTTTCTAACAGTCTATTCAGTCTTCTAGTTATCCATCACCATCTCCTTAGGATTAATTTTACCTTTACCCTAATGGCATGTAGCTAGTCTTTCTCCATCTTGCATTTCATTCATGTAGTCATTCAACAAATATTTACTGATCCTTTGCTAACATACACTGTTCTAAATACTGGTGATACAAAAATGAACATAACAAAACAAACAAAAATCTAGTATATTTGTATGGTTGTTTTATTTAGTTTTCTTCAGGTTACAATTCTATACTTTCCTTAAATGAACTTCACTGCTCAGTTTTGACTGTTTCCTTTCATTTTTATTTTATTTTATTTTGCCAAGCTCATTTCCAGTCTTTCCTTCAGCACTGTACTTCTCTATCCACTGTGGAGCCACTCACAGAAATATAACATGTTATGTTATCCAGATCCTTAGATAAAATGTTTAAACACTCAACGCAGATCCAAACCCTAGACACACCTCCAGCTGCTACCTCCTCAACTTTAACCATTTTCTGCTTACAGGGATCCACATAGCTGTGCATTAACTAGAAAGGTTTTTTGTATGCTGTACAGTATTTCCTAACTTTGCTGACTTTCAGAACATTATCCTGGACCTTGCTAATTTCAAGGGCGATAATACAAATTAGCCTGCTGTTTTTTCCTAGCGAAGCTATCCTCATAGTTATTTTTAAAAATCAAGGTGTTATTAGCTAAAAAATCCCCTATTGTATTTTTCCAGGAGTTGGATTTATAGGTTATATCTTTCCCATTAAAAAAAAAAAGATATTTGAACCTGTTTCTAATTTTCATAAATCTCTAAGGTATTTGAGGAAGAATAGTTAGTAATTTTTATTGATTTGACAAGTTCTTCATATATACAAGGAGAACACAGGACCCATAAGCTTTCATCTATTTAGCTTATTTAGTGACTTTTATCTAGGATTGGTTTTGATGTTCTGACTTCATATTTTATATAGTACTCCAAATTTCCAATTACATATATAAATATTTCTGTATACATATTTCATGACCCTACTGAGAAGAATAACTTCTAATTACACTCTCAAATTTCATTTCTAGAATTTAAAATAATAGAAAGGGAAATGGATACACACTAAGATGTTAGAAACTTTACTGTAAAATGTACCGTTAAATATTTATTCCACAACTGTTTCTTAAGCAGCTCTGTCCCAGGCACTGTACAGGTGCTGTGGATACAGAAGTGAGCAAGACAGAAATAGCCTATAGGGCCTCTGCCCCCATGGGACTTTCAGTGCAGCTCCAAAAATCAAACAAAGAGAAAAGATGTTGAAAAACAAGGATGTTTCTGGAGGTTTGAGGGGAAAGGAGAGGGAAAAGAACAATATGGTTAAAATAAAAGCTGAAGAAGAGGATTAGCTGTTGTCGGGGAAGGAGCATGCAAAGGCTGAGAGCCTCCAAATGTTGAAAGAAGCCAAGCTTCTCTAACCCTAACAGTTCTGAGGTTCCACATCAAAAGCCCAGGCTCATACTCCCCAGGGAACCGAGGCAAGGAACCGAATGTGAAAAAGCTGAGTGACTTCAGAAGCCCCACCCCTACCCCCAAATATCTACTTGTTATGAGTTAAAATCTCTTAGATAGAGAACACAGTGTTTCATAATAATAAATAACTACTGTAAAATGCAAATGCTCTAATAAATACAAACTAATTTATACTCATGTGTAATTGACCAGTCACAAGAATGAATGTTTAGTATCAGAGCCTTCCCAGCATAATAGAAGTAAGTACATAAAAGATGTTGAGTATTTAAAGTTTGGGGAGGGCTTCCCACCCAGAAACAAAACAACACAGGTAGAGGTGGCTTTGAAAGATAACTTAATGAATTTAATAATTTTGCCAAGATGAGACTAGGACAATTGGAAGACATATTTTTACAAACATATTTCAGCTTGAGAGCCAATAAAGTATACTTCTTTATAAAGGAAAAAAATGTACATGTATATACTGTTCTTCATGTCTTTTAGTTCCATATGGCTCTTTTATGGTTTTCAAACATAATCTAGAATCATGCTCTACCATGTGTTCTCAGGAGGGGTGCAATCCTGTCCCTGTCAAAAATTGGGTCTGTGGGGCACGGTAAAAGAATCTTCAGGTTTGTAGCCTGCCAACAGGCCACAGTACATAAATGGGTATACCAGTGTATCTGTGGCATTACAATGTATCTAAAAGAAACTCTGGAGGGAGGGTAGTAATGAACTAAAGATTGAGAAATGCTTCCCTAAGAGCTTCCTTATTCGCTCTTGTGCTTCCAGCCCTCCGGCAGTGTTTGGGTTTAGGGAAACTAATTTTCGTCCTTGCTCTTCCGACCTACCCCTCTCCAGTATGGGCAGAGCTTGGGTTCTTCTGAGTTCTTAGAAGGGTTCTTTAAAGAACATATAGTTCTCCTGGATGCCTTTGACCCCAAATACTTCAGTCATCTGGAACACTTTCAGTTGTTTCTCTAAGCTTTACAACATTTTTCTTAAAATTGTTTTTTGAATTTCGCCAATTTCCTCTTTTCTTTTCTTAACTCTATTCATTTTCTAAATATTACCATGTCTCTACCAACTGCCACTCACAGACTATAGAATATTTTAAAAGGACACCCATCCAACACTAGAAAAGGATCCTAAATTCACTCCCAGAACTTGTGACAGTGTGTTACAGTTCTAAGTAAAGAGCCCAAGTTATTTTTTTTGTTTCATGCCTGATACTGGAAATGAGTTCAGTTATTCTCTATCTTTTAATACGTTTAGGAAATTTTCAATATACCTGCCAAACTATCTACTTTAAGAAAAGCTCTGAGATTACCCTCTTGCCCTTCTGTGCCAGCGCTGGGAGCAAATGGGAGTATATTAATGTTCTAGATGTTCGAGGCCACACAGGAGAGGCAGAAAACAGGATAGTGCATTTGCCAAAAAATACAAATTCCATCCCACTGAAATATGGCTAGTAATGTTCTAAAAAATGTGCAGAGTGAGCAAAGAAAAAACTACATAAGGTGAGTAAATGTTTATAAGTCAAGACTACAAAAAAAGGATATGATACAAAAGTTAAAGATGCTAAAAACCAGATAAGGTCTTTATACAAAAGAGTGAATCACTGACAACATCGACTAATCGCTATATGCACGTAACATACACAAATGTAAAATAAAGCAGAAATTTCGATCCATGCTAGGATACAGTCACCCCTACCATTTATTAAGCATCTACTAGGTGGACAGGAGCTGTCCTTCATATGCATTGTTACATTTAATCTACACAGTGATCCAGCTAGGTAGGCTTTATTAATAACCCCATTACACACAAAGAATCTGGGGCTCAGAGAAGCTCAATAATGTGTTAATTGGCACTTGTATTGTGCAATAGAGCCAGAATTTGTATCAGTTTTTCCTATATTGAGGCCATGCCCTTTACCCCATGCCAGTCTAGAATGATTTCTATTTTAAGAGAAATTAAGTGAATTCAAGGTGCATAGTGATGTCACCTCACATACTGGTTGCAATATGCTTTCATGAGTGTTCTGGGGCTAGAGATATAGCCAGCACTCCAGGGACTGAATATAAAATCTTTGGGAGTGTGTTGCAGCCCATGAGGCCATCATTATCATGTGGATGAGAATAGCTGATGAGAAGGAGTGAAATGTTCATTAGGTTAAGCTCTAAATCAGTCATTTAATAGAGATCAGTGGCAAGAACAGGGATTTGGGAAACAGATGGCCCTGATTCCAAATTCAAATTCTGCTGTATACAAGTTACATGGAAAACCCTGGACAGGTGACTTAAACTTCCTTGATCTCCATTTCCTCATACAGTCATTATGGTAAGTTAACAAAAATTTACATAGGAAAAAGAAAAAGAGGCAGCTTTGGATAAAAAAGTAAATCATTAAGACTAGAGGCTTTGGATATATGTATTCGTATAACAGATTCACTTTGCTGTACACCTGAAACTAACACAACATTGTAAATCAATTATACCCCAATAAAAATTTTAAAAAATATACTAGAGGCTTGGCTTCGTTCAGGCATTAACTTAGCTGTAGAGTCTTGGGTAGGTCACAAACTCTGAGCCTCTTTCTTCTGTGAAATGTGAATGGCCATCTACCTTAAGGGTTTGTTGTCAGATTCTGAGATAATGTGTCAGACACCTACAGCAACTAGACCGTATTATAGTGATGCTCCATATTAAATTATTAACACAACACTTGGCAAAATAAGTGTGTGTTTCCACTCTATTTCTTTTTAAACTTGGGCTTTATTATAAAGTCACCGGTGACTACAACTTAAAAATACTACAGACTATTAAGAATCATTAAAAATTTGGTAAAAATTAGATCCCTTAGAGGTTAAAAATATTGCTAACTTTGTATTTTTTTAAAAGATAAACTTCCGGTAAGTGGAAAACTGTTCATTCTTCTCTCTTACAGTTCCTCATACTTTTTACTTTCACTAAAAGCATTCCCTTCTAAAACACACTTCATTAGGTAAGTGCCTAGTCAATCTGAGAAATAAGAGGTTGGTACCATTAACAAAGGCTTTGATAATTTTATTAATAAGAAAGTTGTTAAACATGGTTGCTATCTCTGATATGGTTGTTGGGTTAGTGGGCCTTATCTGTGGTCAATCTATTATGTGAACCATGAAAAACATCCATCCTTGCAAAGCTGCTCCCCACCTCTCCCTCAAAAGCAAACAAACACACTGACCTAAAGAGTATATAATCACTCAAAAGTAAAGCAAATCAGGGTCACATCCACCGTCTTCCCTATTTAAGCAAGTCACAAGAAATGCAAATAGCACAGATAAGAGTTGTATACATCTAATCTGTTATCTATGTCCACACACCCAACACATGGTTTATGAATCTGAGCAAATTTTGTGAAGTTTGGCTTACCTTTGGGGCTTACATAAATCATTTAAAATTAGAGAGAATGTAAAAACACATAAAGCTGATTGGCTCTGACGATTCTGCAGTATTGTGCCGAGAGGGTTAAGACCACTTGTCCTCACCTCTCATCTGGATGGCATTTTAATGACTTGTCCATGAAGAAACCTCAGGTATGCCTTAGGAAACCACTACATACCTGTCCGGAAATGTGACCGTTGGTTAAGGCTACATTTCTTACACTATCGATGGCTTGTAAGAAACGTGTGACTAAGATAGGGCTGCCATTTCCTTTACCTATTCCTCCCCCATAAGGCTGCAAGAAATAGTCGTTCAAGCCTTCCTCTGCCCAACACCGGCACTCCCACACAGGTTGATCGGTTCTTACTTTTTACTTTAAGGTGGATGGGGACTTGAAAGTGTTTCCTAACTGGTTTGCTGGGAGTTTAAAATCCTTAAAAGAATTCGAAAGTGAAGTTTGGCCCTAACCCTCTGAAATATCCGTCCTGGGATGTGGGCTAGGTGTCCGTGGCATTCAAAGCTAGGTACAGAGCGAGGGTTTGAAGGGACTGGAATCTGATGGACCCCGGCAGGCGTGGGTGGGGGAGGGAAGAACTGGCGAAGGGAGAGAAGAAGGAATTACGGTCTACAGAGCACATCCTAAGGTTGCTGAGTTGCTAACTCCATCCCTCACCATCTCGTCGCTGAGAACCAGCTGGAAAAGGAAAGACCGGCGAGCCTGGGTTTGGGTCGAAGGCAGCGGTCCTGGCCTCGACCGCCGGCCTAGACACCTGGCTTCTGGGGCCCGCGCCATCCGGCGAAACCCTCTCTCCCCTAGGGTCCTGCTGGGGAGCAGACATCGCGCTCTCGTTCCCTTCGGAGACCTTCTAATTCCTCTCTCTCACCAAAAGTGCTAACTTCAGGGGTTCGGGGGCGGCAAGGGAAGAGCAGACCAGACGGGGCAGGCCCTGGGGTCTCAGAGGGTTTTAAGGTAGAACGACGATCGCTCCCAGCGTGGCCCCGTTTTCTCCTAGTCCCCCAGCCCCATCCCCCCAAGTGCGCAGAACCTGCCGCGCTGCGCTTGGCGCCAGGCTGGGGTCTCTCGCCCGACGCTGGGGCTGACGTGGGCAAGGGTGGGGAAGGGGTTGGCGGGTCCCCGAGCCCCAGCAGCGTATGGCTCCGGGGACCACACGCTGGGCAGGAGACTACAGTCTGCCCTCCCGAGAGCCGGGGAAAGGCAGGGACGCGAGCGAGGCGGGGCGAGTCGTGGCCCCAGAGCACCTAGCGGACTGAGCCGCCCGTCCTCGGCGGGCCGTCCCTCTCCATCCCATCCCTCGGCGTCCCCGCCCTTACCTCTGGGCGAGAGGGTGCCGGGGAGCGGCGAGCCGTCCCCCGGCCGGGCTCAGCGGCGGCCAGCGACAGCGAGGTCGCTCGCGGGGCCGCTGCTCATGGCTCGTCGCGCTCAGAGCACTGCGGCTACGGCCACGGCGGCGCCTTCCTCCTATTCCTCTTCGCGGGCTCCGAGCTGGGACGCGGCTAACGCCCCAGCCTCGCAGCCCTCCGCCCCTCCGCCTTCCCGGCCGCGGATGGAGCCGCCTCCAGCGCCGCCCTGCAAGCAGCCGGCCCACCGGCAGCCAGCGCCACCCAGCGCCCGGCCCCGGGATCGCCGCGCCGCCCACCGGTCGGCTCCACCGTCCCAGCCAGCTGTGACGCAGGCCACCGGGCCCGGGAACTTCCTCCCCCCGCGGAGACCACCCCAAGCCCGGGCCGGCCGCCAAGGGACTTCCTTCAGAACACGGAAGAAAATCTCCCGCCGCTTCCCGGCGGGGCCACTGCGGCCTCTAAGACGCCCACCTGGCGGCCAGTGCCGGCGGAATCGGCTGGGGCTAATACCTTCCCCCATCCCTAACAATGCGCGGAAAACCCGAGGCTTCCCTGCGCTCGACGCTCACTCTACAACCGCAGCTCCTCCCCTGGGTAAGTTAGAGGGGAGCAGTTACCCCTAAAAATAGCCCTTCTGGGAACTCCTCGGAAGGACCGGGGTCAGGATAGAGATAATCCCTCCTCATTATCATCCTCCCCGCACAGAAGAACCGAACGGGGGGAAGGGGTGGTGGGACGCATCGAAGGAGACAGAGGACAAAGGCAAAAACCAGTTTTTCTGGACCATATAGCCCATGAGCCGGTCGTTTGACACTTGAGCTTGCTGTCCAGCAGGAACCCCCAAGTTCCCGGACCTTAACAACAGGGCGCCTGGATCTCTCGGCCGCAGGTTCCAGGGACGCTGAAATTGAACGCTCCGCCTACAGTTTCGTGCTGTGCACGAAGGAGTTGACCAGGCACGTCAAAAGCACCTGTTGTTTAAAGAGTATGGGGGAGGGGTTTTCCCTTTTTTTTTTTTCTTTTAAATTGATCTGAACAATTTTTTTCTCCACCTTTCCCTACCCAATTTCAGGATGAAAAGCGAACTCTGCCTTCTTGAAAGCTGACAGTTATCTGTATGGAAAATCTGCCCAGTGGAAAATTGTCCAGAAAAGATTACTAAGTAATATAGGGTCTTCTGGGATGTCTTACCAATACGAGCTTTTCTAAGAGCACCAAAAATTAAACTATTGCTTTGTCCTGGCATTCAGGAAAATACAGGTGTACGCCAACAGAGGAATTCATAGACAACTAACTAGTCCTCTTTCACTAGTTGATTGGTTCTTACACAGTTGCTTGGTTGGTTCTTAAGAAAGCAGGCACCTCCTTTTACCCCAAGCCAAAATTAAAATGTGTCCAAAAGTTGTTCTTTTAGGCTTTTTTTACTGATTTTCCCATGTTCCTCTGGCAAACTCCTACATTTTTTCCAATTCCAGTACTGTTGTTGGGTGTCATTCCCAGAAGACAACCCGAAACCCTCTTAGGCCTTAGGAGATCACCCGAATACTAGCCTTAATTAACCTAGATCAACACAAAATTCTAGCGTGGGGCCATGCTCCTAGATAGCAGGCAGAAAAATTCCTGGAAGTTTCCTGGGGAAAAGACAGAGGCTGACTAGCAATTTGCTAAAAAGTACTGAGTACCTTGCAGGCCACCAGGTACTAGCTGAGGTAGTTCCAGCTCTTCAATGCCTTGCCAGGATTTAAATGCTCAGTGAGGTGAGTACTAAGGGCACAAATGTCCTGTGGAGGGCTTTATTCTCCAAGGGCTTTCTGAGTGCACCTCTATCCTCCTTGTGCCACTGGCACCCTAAACTCAAGCTTAGTCATCCCTGAAATGCTCCCACACTACCCAGTGTCAAGGAACCACAATTCTAGACTTTGGACACAGGTGAACCAGGAGGAAATCCCTACTCTTCCTGTGTAAATGTAAGGAAGTTACTGCTACATTTTTTTCCCATCAACAATATAAGAATAGTACTATAGGGTGCTGTGAGAATTAAATAGAATGCTTAAATCACCAAGAACAGGGCCAAGCACTTTATAAGTACTCAGTAAATGGTAGCTGTTGTATTTACTACAGTTCATTGCCCTGAGAACAAAAGGACCAGAAACAGCAAGGAGGTTTGGAGATGGATTTGAATCCCTGCAAGTTGAGTTCCCCCACCCCATCCCCGACAGTTGCTTAGTTGTGATACTTTTGTCTACTCTGTGCCTGCTTTCTAGTAGGGTGAACTGGACAGTTCTACGTGTAGTCAGGTGATTCCCATGCACACTAAAGTCTGAGAAGCGCTAGTCTGAAAGCCACTATGTATACTGTTTAGGTCTCCTTTTGTTTTTTTTTCTTTTTTTTTTTTTTTTTTTCGGTACGCGGGCCTCTCACTGTTGTGGCCTGTCCCGTTGCGGAGCACAGGCTCCGGACGCGCAGGCTCAGTGGCCATGGCTCACGGGCCCAGGCGCTTTAAGGCATGTGGGATCTTCCCGGACTGGGGCACGAACCCGCATCCCCTGCATCAGCAGACCGACTCTCAACCACTGTGCCACCAGGGAAGCCCTTCTTTTCTTATTTTACAGAATGTAAGCTGTAAGTCTAGTCACCTCACTTCAGTCAACCTACCGGAAATCAACACACACACTTATCAAGCCCTCTGTAAAACACTAGATGAATCAGCAATCAGCCAACTTTGGTGAAGGCTGGACCCTGAGGGTCTCAAAGAAGTGTAAGGCTTATTCCCTGACTTCAAGGTGTTCACAGAGCATGAGAGAGGGAATCTGGCATGCATATGAATCAAAATAAACCATTTTTAACTAAATGTGGTTGAAGTTCAGAGAAAGGAGAGGGAACTGTGGGCCAGAGCCACCATCTTGATCTTTCACTTAATACCCAATCCTTTAGGCCAAAATTTGACATTCCAAATGGGCTTCCAGAGTGAGTTTCCATACTCAGACTCCACACAGAGGTTAACTCTGTACTGGTTGACAAATAGGGAGCAGAAGTAGACCTTTCTGAGCAATGCACGACCATGATAAGACATTTGGAATGATGTAGATCTGGGCTCAAATCCTGTGTCCACCACTAACCAGCTATGTGACCCTGAGCTTCTTAATCTTTGAACCCCAGTTTCCCCATCTGTCTCTTAGAATAGCAATAACTTCTCTTTAAGGTTCTAGTGAGGCTTAGAATATCTGCAATCGCTCTGGTGGATTGTATGGAAATGGTGATTATATTACATTGTCTTGTTAGCTACGAGAAAATGCAGGCTGGACTATATCATTCCTTAAAGGCATATTTCAAAAGCCGCCTTCTCTGTGGCGCTCTGCAGGCTCCAGCCAAGTGTAATTCTCTCTTCCTTGTGCTCCCACAGCACTTATTTTTGAACCTCTATTTCAGCACTTACTGGTGTCCTGCCATTTATGTCTTTACGTTTTGCTTCTCTACTGTATGTTCATCTCTACATCAACACCTAGCAGAGAGCCTGGCATTAAATTTTGAAAGAACAAGTTTAAAAACGTTTCAATTTCTTGTACTGGTTCTGACTTTCAGTATAATTTGTATTAAACTGCAGGCTCTAAAACCTGAACCCTTTGGCTCATAGTTTATACTAAAATTATGTATCATGAACATGTATCTGCTTAAACCTTGATTTTTCAGTGCTGGGCTTATTCTTTAAGACCAACCTGCTATGCTTGTTTTGTTTTGTGATGTCAGTTGATCCTGCCCGGTAATAGTGAAAGTAAAACCTAAATTCTAAACCAAAACCGCCAGCAGGATTTTACTCAGCCTTCACTACCCCTCTGTGCACATCTGCTCCCCAGACCTTTTCTGAGCTTTGTGGGAAAGATCCTGAGCTAACAGGAAACATGGTTGTTTTAAGTTTCAGCTGTTAACATTGTTGCAACCATTACCACTTTCTGAATTAATAGCTGCAAGATAAAACCCACCTTTAGTAACAGCTTTGAAATCCTTGACTCTATGCCAATAAAAATTCTAGGGAAACCTTCCCTAGAAAAAGTCGTGTGAGCAGGAAGTTGCCCAGGAGGTAATGTGGTCAAATGTGGTCTTGGCCCTAAAAAGGCAGAAGAATTTGTGCCAGAGGTTAGGGTGGTGTCGTTGAGGACTTAAAAATAGGATTCTAGAAAACTTTGGGTCAAATTCTTCTAAAATCAGCCCTGTATAATTTATGCACCTCCCTCCACACACATGCACACGAGTTGGAAGTGGTTGGTACCACTAACTTGTGGGATATTCTTTGGAAATAATAATAATGAATAAGCACTTACTAGGTACATGGTATGTGCTAAGTACTAGCTTTATATGTATTGTCTCATTTAGTCGCTGTCACCATCCACTAGTAGGCAGTGTTATTTTCTGCTATTGAGAGAGGGGAAAACTGAGGCACTTTGTAATCAAGTTACTAGGTCAAGGTCACATGACCAATGAGTGGCAGAGTTAGGATTTGGACCCAGGTGAGTCTAATTTCAGAGTTCTCAGGCGTAACCACTACTCAATCCATGGAAAAGGAATATTTATTTTTAAATTGAATCCATCAAGTATATTCAGTAAGGTTAACGGTGTAGTTTTTCAGTAGTTTTTGAAATTGCATTCATTTGTACTTTTCTTAATCGTGTATTCATATCCTAAATGTGCCTTCCTGGGGTGATTTCACAGCTTGCTCTTTAATTGAAAAGCATTTTATGACTGAAAGCAAACTTAATGAAAGATCATGAAGTGTCTGTGGTTCTGAGTTTAGGCAATATGAAATATACCAGGCAGAGAGCCTCATTCTTAGAGTTATTGTTTATATGGGCCAGTGATGAATAACTTTCACATGATAGATATGTAGTATAAGTTTAAAGTAAAAAATGAGTTTGACATTCTCAGGAATGACTTTTTTGTACCCAAATATCACTGCTATAACTGCATTACTAAATAGTATTTGCTTGCTACTATTTATTAAGCATGTACAGCCACTGATCTAAGAACCTTATATGTATTAACTCATTAATTAAATCTACAAATGACTGGCTCTGTCCATGAAGTAAATTATTCTAAAGATAATGAAACACTCTTAAGGGGTTTAGAACTTCCTTAGTTATTAAACAAAATACATTAGGATTTACCTCTTATGGAAGGTAACTCATTTTTTTCCCAGGACTCAACATTTTCAGCCTTTTCTCAATACCGTATCATATTATGCATGTAGAATGTACCTTAGAACATCTCAGATCACATTTTAACATCAACTTGCTTCAAATTTCAGTGACATCAGCCCTGACAAAGCACCTAATTTCAGGCCTAAGGAATTGCTTCTTTCCTTTGACTAAAAAGCTGCTCTTTCTCTCTCTCTCTCTCTGAGGCATGAAGATCCCTGGCTCAAGACACCTTATCAGGGTAGTGAAATTGAAGATGCTCTTGTTACTCACATAAACATGACTCTCTCTTTGGAAAAGTATCATGGACTGTGCTTTGTTTACTTAGAAGATGCTACAAGTATGCCTGGATGCTCTCTTCTTAAAGCTTCCACCCATACTGACACAAGATACATTTTCTTGAGCCTTTTTTCAGTTCATTTATTAATTTCCTGAATTTACTCATGTTGTTTACCTCTCTGGGAAAAAATCCACAAGAAAGCCTGGTTAGCTTTCTCAGTATCAATGATAATGATCATTTATGATCACGTTTATTGCTAGTAGTGAAAAGAGCATAAACCGAGATTAAGAGACCTGGAGTCCAGGTGTGGTTCTGTCATTGACTAACTTTGTGACTTAGGACAAGCCTCTTAACATCTTTGGATCTTTGGTCTCTTTATCTGAAATGAAGGGGTTGGAATAGGTGATTTTTTAGGATTTATTCAGTGCTAGAACTTTTCACATTGATCTTACAATGGTACATATTTATCCTCCCTAGATTTCAGTCAGTAATGGATATAATCACCAATATGTAACCAAAGATCCAAGAAGGCATCCGGTGCTGCTATCTATGGGAAATATGTCTAGAGCAGGGCAGACCAATCAGGCAACATCTTCTCAAAGCACCTCTGTTTTCCACCATCCATTACCAGTGAGATAGAGCCATTCCTCTACTGAGGCATTTCCAAGTAGCATTCTGTAGAACCTTTGAGTACCCTGAGAAATAGGTGTCTGTGGTCAAAGTTGTTTGGGCAACACTATATTCCTCCTGGAGATTCACAATGCATATTAACATGCTTAGGGCTCTGAGAAGTCCTGCATTAAAAATACTTGTTGACTTTGCTGAACCTAGCATGTCTCTAACTTCATTTACCATGGAACTATTTCCTTTGTCATATCTATCAACATTCCAAGAAAAATAAACTCTCTCAGAATAGAATATTTGAATTGTTATTCTAGAGTTAAAGACTTCAGAACCGTCATAAGATTTTCCCCCTTTGGAAAGAGAAGGGAATTATAGGCCGTGTTAACTAATTTAATGAATGCCTACAAAGATGAACCCTCTTGATAGATGCGATCTGCAGGCATTTTCCTTACAAACAGCCATAATAGAGTGCCTGTTATCTTCAACAGGACAAAGAGCCCCCATTCTCACTGGTAATAGTGTAACCTTGTTCCTTTACACTGAGGAGTATTCCCTTGTCTTTATACATTTGTATTGGCCTCTAGGTTCTTTGACATTCTTTTAGAAATAGTTGAAAGTGGTATAAGACAAACACATTCATTCTGTGCACTTGAAGAGATATCATAGAATAGTTTATCAATGACCACTGGGAGACAACTCTCCATGGGTCTCCAGTATTTCTGCACATCTTATGAGCAAGACACTAACTGCCCTTTCTTCCAGACTAGATTTTCAAAGATATTTGTATAGTGAACAGCCTTTGAAGATAGTGATAATGTCTGCCTCTAGAGCAAAGGGCATGCATACTTACTGTCCAGTGTAATAAAGATAATGTCTCTCTCCAGAGCAAGGGACAGGCAGACACACTCGTTATAAAGGGTTCACATTCGCTGAGCTCATGGTCCCTCTCTTATAACACAACCTACTGTTGATATGTTAGAGATCAAGGAACGGACACATAAAAAATGCTGATACTTCTGGCTACTGCTGTTGCTGTGAGGGATGAACATTTTTCCATCTCTGATCCAGGAGCTTCATGTCTTCTACCAGAATCCAAGAAACTGGAGCAGGCTGATTTTTTAGCTTGCAAATAATAAAGTCTCAGGCTTTTCACAGTCCTTAACAGTAATTGGCTTTTTCCTTCTTATGAATTGGACAGTGGTGGAATAACTTCATGTCCTTAGGTGTTCTCCCTCCCTGGTGTTGTGAACATACTCTCCTATGAGTGCTTCTCTAGGCCTGTTGTAACATTAATAGCTGTCCAGCCCTCTTTCTGAGGAACATTCAGTAGAGGGCTGATAGAAGTGATGTGCTCTGATTATGGGATATCAAAGAAAGGCACCATGAATTTCTGTCCGGCATGATAATATTTCATTAAAATGATTAGAAACTATCTTACTTTCTATCTTATTTTAAAGGAATTTAAAAATTAATCCTCAGTGAAAAGGAAGTACCATCTTACAGTAAAGAATGGATAAGTATGTGTCTAAGGGCGGGAGGGGTGGATACTTCTGAGTTAACTGCACTGACTTGTTCCAAAAGCAATGTAGATAAAGGAAAAGACTAGAGTTTGGGACTTCCCTGGTGGCGCAGTGGTTAAGAATCCGCCTGCCAATGCAGGGGACACGGGTTCGAGCCCTGGTCTGGGAGGATCCCACATGCCACGGAGCAACTAAGCTCGTGCGCCACAACTACTGAGCCTGCGCTCTAGAGCTCGCGAGCCACAGCTACTGAGCCTGCGTGCCACAACTACTGAAGCTCGCATGCCTACAGCCCATGCCCCACAACAAGAGAGGCCACCGCAATGAGAAGCCCGCACACCGCAACGAAGAGTAGCCCCCGCTCACCACAACTAGGGAAAGCCCGCGCGCAGCAACGAAGACCCAACGCAGCCAAAAATAAATAAATAAATAAATTTATATTTTAAAAAAAGAGACTAGAGTTTGGGTAAGATAAATTGCTTCATGTGGCCAAAGGGAGCATGATTTTACCATAACATGAAAACAACAGTGATCACGTTGAAGAAACTGAAAACATCCAGATTTCTTGAATGTCAACAACGTTCTTCAGCTTGTAAGATACTCCCTACAACAGTCTATTTACACCTTACCTGATGTCATTTCATATTAACTCTTGATCTCATTGGCTAAACCAGAACTCAAAATTATGTGTTCTGTAATAATGCTTTTGATCAGTTGCTTTTTTTAAAAAATTAATTAATTAATTAATTATTATTATTTTGGCTGTGTTGGGTCTTCGTTTCTGTGGGAGGGCTTTCTCTAGTTGCGGCAAGCGGGGGCCACTCTTCATCGCGGTGCGTGGGCCTTTCACTGTCGCGGCCTCTCTTGTTGCCGGGCACAGGCTCCAGATGCGCAGGCTTAGTAGTTGTGGTGCACGGGCCTAGTTGCTCCGCGGCATGTGGGATCTTCCCAGACCAGGGCTCGAACCCGTATCCCCTGCATTGGCAGGCAGATTCTCAACCACTGCGCCACCAGGGAAGCCCTGACCAGTTGCTTTGAAACAAATATTTTCTGATCAAAAGGGTTTCAGGAACTTTAGAATATAACAATAGGTTTGTGAGCAACCTGGTCTGGAATTTTTAAGAGGTAGTCTGATAACTTGCTACAGTGATTTGAATGCCACAAATAGGGTAGTAAATTAACATTTGTTGAGTGCTCTCTGCCAGGCAGGGTCTAAAGCATTTTACATGTATGATTTCATTTACTCCATGTAACAACACTATGAAGTAGGTACTATCACTGTCCTCATTTCACAGATGGGGAACCTGGGGGCACAGGTAGGTAATGTGACTTGCCCAAGGTCGTGCTGCTAGTAGGTGGCAGAGCCAGGAATAGAATCAAGGCACCTACAGTGGAATCAAGCCTACACTCTTACTCTACTCTTGTACTTCCTTTCTGCCTTACAACATCAGAATTTTTTAAACTTCTAGAAAATGTGATTTTTTTTTCCTGTAATGCTTAAGGGAAATAAACATCAATTTCCTTGCTTCTTTATCTGTAGATTATCTTCCCAGATATAATGTTTTGTTCTTCATTTCTCTGTAATGAATATATGTCAGGACCATTAAGGATGAATTATGTCCAACATCAGCCCATGTTGACTGAGAAGAGAGATATTGTGTAGCTCCTTTTGAGCAGGGAGACACTCCAATTAAGCCACCTTGAAATGTTCCATTTTGATGCACCTTAAACTCCTGATACAAGAAGCATTTGAAAAATCTTTTAATAATCTAAAACAAATACAAAATGTTGAGTGTTTGTCTTTCAGTCTGTATCCAGAGAAGGACGAAAAAGTAACAATACTTTTAAAGTTACCAGTTCTTTACTTGGGCAAGCTTTAATTTTTCATGATCAGGAGTGGTGCTACTACCAGTCTCCAGATCACCCACAGTTGCCACAGTCCCTACATGGACACATTGTGACCCTGTCTAGGCTAACAATCACATCACATCACAGTGCTTTTCTTCAAATCAGACTGGCAGCTTATCCCAGCTAATCTACCAAGGAGCATGGAGGTGGGCAATAATAGGGGACTTCTAAGTGCTTTAAGGGGAAAGGAATTTTAAAAATCTTGGCTGACTACTACTTAGAATGATGAGATCATTTAATATACAGCATTTGTAGATTGTTGGCCAGCCTCTGGAACTCCAAGATGATTTCTGAAAATTTGTGATGGGAAGGTTTCACGTAAAACTCTCTGCAAGGTTAGATCTGTTCAGTGTCTGGCTAATGAAGACAAATGGTATGGCACAAATTTCAGCCGCAAGAACAAGATCCACTTCTGCATCCCCTGCCACCATTTTCACAAGAAAATGCAGGAGTCATCATGGTCTTTGCTGAACAACTTTTGTGGAGATTGGTCGGTATTTTTCTTTCTGTCAAGGACTGGAAGAAGTTTCAAATCTGGAGTGAATCTAGAAGTTTAAGAGGAGTGAGTTGATGGTTCACAAAGCTCCTTGGGAGCTTCCCGGTTGTGATCTGCTGCTGGCTCCCTTACTGGGAGGTCAGGGAGAGACAGAAGAAAGAGGCAGACCACTCCAGATTGGTAGGTGGCAGGCTTCATACGGAGATTTACTTACAAGGCTTGTCTTGTGCAGATGCAGGACAAGTAGATTTCCGCACCTGCCCACTGGAATCTTAAGAGTTTATATGGAGGTCTTAACTGGGTTCAGTCACGTACACAGTCTAGATAGTCTCATCACCACATTATTATTTCAAGGCTTCATCCCTGGGGCAGCTTCTGGGAGTGGCGGAACCAAGTGGAGCGCATATTCCAAGGACAGGGGAGGGGTGGGGTGCCTCCAACTGCTCGGGTCCAGCTTGCAGGTCAAACCAGTGGTCACGTCTTCTCAGTGACCTCCCCCAACACAAGTATGGTTCCATCTCCTGACCTCTGTGAGACCTCAAGTAGCTGCACAGAAATAGTGTAATCCCTTAACTAAAAGGATTTGGATTTATCTGGATTTTAATCTACATTGTGTGTTTTTGTAACTAATATGATAACTGAATGACCATGGACCCAACATTGTTTTGGCCAAATCACCTTCGGAAGTGTTGCAGTTGTTTGCTCTGAGGGGACACTCTCATCCCATTGGCACATGCCTTTGTAACTCTTTACTACCACCTTGATTTTGTATAGGTCTTCACACTACCTTCTGCTTTCTCTCATTTCTCTTTTCTCATCTCTCCACTCTCCTCCAAATTTCGTCAGCCTTTTAAAATGTGCTATTCAAATTCTCTCTCCATATAGTTTTTTAAAAAACACTTTCTTTTCTGTAAACTCTTACAGTAATGAATCATCTTTTTATCTTCCATAGCTGTGAGAACTTGGGTAAGCTGCTTAACCTCTCTGAGCTTCAGGCATAGTTTAACGGGGGTAGTTATAGTATTTAATTTATAGTGTGGCTGTGATGATTAGATTAGCACAGTGCCTGACACATTGTAAACATTCAATAAATGTTAACTTTCATTAATATTCAACAGCTAATTACATCTTCTTTTTTGACACTTTGCATTCTTTTTTCTGTTTCCCACGTAGTTGATATTCAAAAATTACTTGTTCACTTAATTATTTTAATAAAATGTCAAAGGAGGAGTCTTTCTGTCAAGTTTTTTTTAAGTATATTGACAAACATGAAGAGTTGCCAGTTGCCAATTTTCTTAAAAGTCAACTTGTTAACTTGATATGTAGTAAAAAAATTTTACAGTAAGCATAATGAGTGCTTACTGCCTGAGTAAACTATATATAATTTTTACTATTTCATTTCTATTTCAGTGTAACATATCACCCATGATACATTAAAATAATCATCATTTCTCTTCACCCCCAAATTTAAATCCATTAAATTATTTTTTTGAAAAATTCTTATCTAAAATATCTGTCATATTGCAGTACTTCCTCAGATATGAGCGATTCACTGTTTTAATAATTAGTGTGGAAAGAAAGTACACACTGAGAATTTTGAAGTATTACTTTTATTGTTTACTTAAATCTGTATGCAGGAAGAAATAGCTGGTTTTTCACACAACAATATTACAGGTTCTCTTTTATACATGATTTATACAGGGATACATCATGAATTTGTGATCTACAAGGAGAGGAAGGACCTTGAACTCAGAAGTGAACAAATTTCAGAAAGTTGTTTGAAAGGTAAAAACTGACAGTATTCATTTTAGAACAGAAACAGTCTTCCATTTGAAGACAAGAGGAGTCCACATATTTTGTTCAGAAGAATGAATGGGAATATGGCATTAAAGATCAGGACAGGAGTCCTGAAATTTGTTCAAGAGGTAAAGCATTAAGATCTTTAATGTTAGTTGAATTTTTTTTTAACTTTTTACTTTATATTGGAGTATAGCCGATTAACAATGTTGTGATTGTTTCAGGTGCACAGCAAAGCAACTCAGCCATGCATATACATGTATCTATTCTCTCCCAGACTCCCCTCCCATCCAGGCTGCCACATAACATTGAGAAGAGTTCCCTGTGCTGTACAGTAGGTCCTTGTTGGTTATCCTTTTAAAATATAGCAGTGTGTACAGTTGAATTTTTAATGTTTAGAATACAAAGTTCTGTTAATCACAGAGGACCCACTTTGTCAATATTACTTGGATATCGTTAGAAGATAGTTTAACTCTTCAAGTAGTTCTAACTTCTCAGTCCATTGTGTAGCCTCTTATAATGGAGACAAAACTTTAAATGATAAGTCGAAAGCTTCCTTCAAAATCTCTCTCAACTCCTCCCTTTCCTCCATTTCCATTTGCACTTCTGCTCTGCCAGTTTAGCTCTCACCACTTCGTGGCTACACAGCGGCCACTGCCTCTTTCCCAGTTTTCCCGTCTTAGCTTCAGCCAGACCACTGTCCATGCAATCACCCAATTTATTGCCCAAAGATACTGCTCTCAGCACATACTATGAATAGCTGGCCATAGTAGCTGCTCAATACATGATAACTTCAACTTGCTTTACGTAAGTCTCCACTGCACAAAGGAAAAAGCTTAAACTCAAAGCCCTGATGGTTTGTAAATGATAAAAGACTGTGGTATAATAAAGAATATATTTGGTATTTGTCTATTCCTGGTACAGAGCTTCTGAAACCTTTGGAATTTCCTGAGTGATGAAGTGCCTTTGTTAAGTTAATGAGGTGACTCATCTGGGCCTCTAGATAGTTTCAGGGTAAGGGCTGGACATCAGAAGGACCAACTATGTAATTAGTGTTGGAACTTTGGGCCAGCCTGACCTCTGGGATTGGGGGTGCCTGGAGATTGAGTTCAATCATGAGTCCGATGATTTAATCAATTATGTCTATGTAATGAAACCCCAATAAAAACCCTGGACACTGGAGCTCAGTGGAACTTCCCAGTTAATGAATTCATAGATGTGCCTGGAGAGTGACATGCCCTGACTCCATGGGGAGAGGACGCTGAAGCTCTGTGTTCTCTCCTAGACCTCATCCTATGCATCTCATTTGGCTGCTCTTGGTTGTATCCAATAAAGTTGTAATCATTGAGCTCAGTGAGTCATTCTAGTGAATTTTCAAAATGGAG
Organism: Physeter macrocephalus; assembly: GCF_002837175.3. NCBI lineage: Eukaryota > Metazoa > Chordata > Mammalia > Artiodactyla > Physeteridae > Physeter > Physeter macrocephalus. Next base: position 105,297,535 of record NC_041217.1, read on the forward strand.
GGAGTCATGGAACCCCCAAATTTGTAGCCAGTTGGGTAGAAGAGTGGGTGGCCTAGCGACCTCCCAAGACTCATGGCTGGCATCTGAAGTGAGGGCAGTCCTGTGGGAGACTTTGCCCTTAACCTGTGGAGCCAGTACCAACTCTGGGTGGTCAGTGTCAGAACTGGGTTGGGGTAGAAAGAGAGCCCACAGTACTGAGAAGCTATTACTGCAAATCTACGGAAATAGATCAAGTTACCAGAGCATGATTTTGTACATCATAGGTGTAATGGAAAGACTGATTTACTAAAAGCCTCCCCAGGACCACAAAATGATAACTCTGCTTCCTCTAATCTGGCTTACATGGAACCTGTTAGGATGGCCTCATGGTAAAGAATCATGCCTGTGAGTCATTTAAAGACAAGAGGAGTCAAAATATTTTGACTAGCCTAGGGCAAGGCATTTGGAATGCATTGTGATCTATGGTTTTAATTCCACAAGGTCCTACCAATGGTTTACGTTGGCAGAAGACAACATAAGTGTCCTTTTCCACTTAGTGTCTCTGAGAAACATTTCACCTAGGCAAGACAACCAAGCCTGGCTGATGAGTTACAAGTAAATAGGGGTGTTATGTACAAAGATCTGGAATTCTCTATACTGTCTGCATCCCCAGTAGTAATTCTGAGAAGAATCGAGCTGCTAGTGCTGGTAGTAATAGTTATGGGAGGAGGGAAGGCATTGCCTATTTATTGTTCAACAATCTATCTGTTTCCAATTTTGCCAGGAAAATATAGCAACAAAGGGAAAGAAAAAGAGAAGCCACAGGCACTGAGCACCTATTGCCTACCAGGCTCAGAATGAGTGCTTTTACTTAAGTTAGCTTATTTCATCCTGGTAACCTCGCTGAGGAGGAGGTATCGTCATCTCCACTTTAGACACTCAAACTATGGCTCTGAGCTCCCTGAGGTCTCCCAGTTAGTGAGTTAGTAAGCCGTCTGGATCCAAATTTAAACTCTACACTCAACTTTACTGCCAAGTTTCCAGCTTTGGGCCTCACCCTGGCAGCCTGAGTTACACTATGGTTTAGGAAAGCAGGTTATCTTTTCACCCTCAACTTGCCTGGGGGTTGGAGGAGAGTGGAGGTGGTTTAATTAATCCCCAACTTAGGCTAGAGTAAGCACCTGAGCCAGTTTTCCCCAGATAAGTCAAAGATTGCCAGTGGCAAGCAACACTGAAATCTTTCTGCAGCCTTTTCTCTCAGCATTCTCTCTTTTAGGCAAATTGGTGCTAATTCTGGGACAGGTGGCATCAAGCAACCATCACAGCCTCCTAGAGACATCCTTGGTGCAGCTGCCCAGGGCCCCCTTCTTGTGTTTAGAACAGTTCCCCCTCTTCCCCCAAATTAACTCTGCCTACTTGTGAGTAGCCAGCAGTGAGTCTGCAAGCAAGAATCCTTGAGGGTGCATTCCTCTGTCCACCAGAATACATGCTGAAACCACAGTGGGAGGATGAGGCTGGGGTTTCGGCACTGTTCAGTGTCTATTTGTCATTAGGAAGGGGCCCTACCTAGTATGGTTGGCTCAGGATCTAACACTGGAGGGCCTGGAGTAGAGTGCCCAGTCCACTGGTGGCAGACGCTCAAAGGAGTCAGACAAGACACATTGATCTTCATGGGGGCACTTGGCCACAAGCAGGGCAAGTAGCCTAGGACAGCATCTCACCTGTCCAAAATTGTGAACAGACTGGACTGGAGCCTAGGCAGAATGCAGCCACTCCCAGACAGCACCTCGAGCTGAACAGTCTCCCTCCCGTTTGCTAAGGGTTCACAGCAGTTGATTTCCCATGGAAACAAGCAGAAATGTTTTAATCATCGGGCATTTTTAGTTTCCTAATTTGTATGGGAACCTGGAGATACAGACATATGGTACATTCATCATCCCAGAAAGCTACAGCTGAAAGAAAAGCAGTTAAAGCCAGTCTTAAAACTGGAACGCTTCAGCATGTGCCTTCAAATGACTTTCCTTAATCTCAGAGACTGTCAACAGTGCTGCCAAAAGACTTGGTTCTGTTTCAGCTCAGTCCTTCCAGCAGGATTTGCATTTGAACCTTGGTGTGTGCTTCCCCTGCAGCACAGCACAGCCGGCCAGCTCTTGCGGTTCGATGGGGAGCCCCCTTTCAGTTGCTGAACCAGATTGAGAGGGTGAAATGAGTGCTGGCTGAGTTCTAATTCTGACCCTGGCACAGACTAGTCCTGTGACCTTAGGTTAAAACTGAGCTTCTCTTGACTTACTTCACTCTGTATGACAGTCTCCAGGTCCATCCACCTCACTACAAATAACTCAATTTCGTTTCTTTTTATGGCTGAGTAATATTCCATTGTATATATATGCCACATCTTCTTTATCCATTCATCTGT
>NC_041217.1:105300285-105304251 GCF_002837175.3 Physeter macrocephalus
GGAAGAGATATGGGAACATATGTATATGTATAACTGATTCACTTTGTTGTAAAGCAGAAACTAACACACCATTGTAAAGCAATTATCCTCCAATAAAGAGGTTAAAAACAAAAACAAAAACTGAGCTTCTCTGTGCCTCCTTATCCTGCTCTGAGAATTTCATTCAATCATTAGCAGATACTGAATACTTATTGAACATCTGCGGCAGGTACTGTTCTAAGAACTGGGAAGACAGCAGTGAACAAAATAGGGTCCCCACCTTTGTGGAGTTTAGACTCTATTGTGGGGAGATAAACAATAATAGAGTAGGAGGCATAATATGTTAGCTGGTGATAAGGGTTATAATAAAGCAGGGGAAGGGAGTATCTGGGATGGGTAATCACCAGTTTAAAGTATGTGGGTCAAGGAAGTGCTCACTGGAGAGGAAGCAGCTGAGGAAAGGCTTGAAGGAGGAGTGAGAATGAGCCACGTTGATATCGGAGCATTTGGGTGGAGGCCTTGAAAAGGAGATTACCTGCTGTTGTTGAGGGATAGCAAGAAGTCCAGGGTGGCCACCCAGCCTATGGTGTTTTGTTATAGCAGCTTGAGTGGACTGACACATAGGCTAGAGTTGGAAAGAGGGTATTTGTGACTAAGGGTGTCAAGAAGATCATGGGGAAGAGAATACCTGTGCACGTATCGGTTTGGAGAAGCTTTCTGGGCCTCCAAACAGAGAAGACTGTGAAGCTAGAGTTGAGTTGTACAGTGGAAATTATATCTAGCTTGCAAGGATGGCCAGGGCCTGGCTCAAGTAGGACCCAGTGAAACTGACTTTCTTTATCTTAAGGACAAGAACTCTGTATTGTTAATCTTTGTATTCTTAATATGTGCACAATAAATTTACTTGTTTCTAGATTTGAATTTAGTCACTTTATATAGTTCTAAGGTACTAAGGTACTGGAGACTTAAGGGTCAGGTCAGCGTAAAGTTCAGACTTCTGTCTAGAGCAGTCCTACTGAGTAGAAACGTAATGTGAGCCACACAGGTAATTTTAAGTTTTCTAGTATCCACGTTTTAAAAAATAAAAAGAAAGCAATGAAGTTGCTTTTAATTACATTATTTAACCCTAAACCCTCAAATTATATCCTTTCAACATGTAATCAATATAAAACTATTGGTATGTTTTATTGTTTTTCACTAATTTTTTGAAATCCAGCATATATTTTATACCTACAGAACATTTCAATTCAAAGTAGCCCCATTTCAAGAGCTTAGTGGCCACATGTGGCTGGTGGCTGTCATACTGGACAGGGTGGTTCTGATGGCAAAATGGAGGGATTTTCCTCTCTTGCTTTATATTTTTATGAGCCTGGCATTTGACTGTAGAAACGTGGTGTATTTTGTCAGTCAGACTCAGATATTACTTTTTTCTTTGCTTTATATAGCAGGCAGTTATGTGGTTGCTACTCCTGTACATGTTGAAAACAGGATCTCAAAGTGTCTTTATGCCTTAACCACTTGGAACAGCAAATTGCCCTGCAAGTCTCCTGCTTCACTTGTTCTTACCTCCCACAGGTAGGAACACACCCCAATCAAAACCACGAAGGAAGATCCAATCACAAAGCTTCTGCTGGTGTGGGTGGTCATCCTAATGGCTACATTTAAAAATACTGCCTTCGGGCTTCCCTGGTGGCGCAGTGGTTGAGAGTCCGCCTGCCAATGCAGGGGACACGGGTTCGTGCCCCGGTCCGGGAAGATCCCACATGCCACGGAGCGGCTGGGCCCGTGAGCCATGGCCGCTGAGCCTGCACGTCCGGAGCCTGTGCTCCGCAACGGGAGAGGCCACAGCAGTGAGAGGCCCGCGTACAGCAAAAATAAAAAAAATACTGCCTTTCTCTGATTTTATGTTAAAAATCTCTGTGATGAAAAAGCATAAAAGTGCTGGAGGGGCGCACAAATAACTTAAAATTTATGGCAGGAGATCTTCTAGGCAATGGCATACATAGGAAATAAAAACAAAGGGAAAACTATCTTGAATAACATAGAACTCACAGAATAAATGGGACTTTAACTTATATTTCAGTTTATAAAAATGACTTCATGTACTTTTGCTGACTTGTTCATGTTTCTAACTTACAGAATTCCTCCCTGACTCCAGAATGTTAATGTTGGCACTTAATGGGGAGGAATACTACAAGGAATCCTGTTCTAAGCACTTTGAATGTATTAATTAATTTAATCCTTATAAGAGTCCAATGCCCCTTATCATAAACCTACCACAAGTTTGACCTATACAAACAAACAAAAAACAAAATAAAATGGTGGTTAGAGGATCGGGGGTGGGGGGATAAGATTGATGGTGTTTCAGGGTACAGACTTGTAATGAGCAGTGAATTTGCCATAAAGATCTAATGTACAGTTAATGAATATAGACAGTAATACTGTACTATAAGTATGTAATGTGATAAATAAATATCACCTTAAATTTACAAAATGCTATCTGTCAAATTTATCCAGTAAATAATAATAAGAAGGAAACATTAAAAAACCTCTAACGGGTCTGAATCTCAGCTCTGTCACTTGCTAGTTAGCAAACTCTCTGAGACTCAACTTTCTACTTTGTAAAATATGAATAACAATAACTCAATTCACAAGACTGTTGTGCAAATTAACACAGATTAACAAGATTGTTGTGAGGTAGTGTGTGAAATGTACACAGAACAGTGCTTAACAGAGTAAGGTCTCAATAAACATTACTACTATTATTGGTGACAAATGGTTACTTTACAAATCTTGAGGAGAGAGGTTACAGATGTTCTAAGGGAAAGAGGCCGCAGGATTAGACTCTCTTCTTCTAGCCTTTAACAGGCTATTATTAGACAGTGGTTTTCAGCTTCAAGAACCACAATTTCCCCTGTCCATATATTAGAAAGTTTTGGAGTCTATGCTAACATTCAAGGCATTGGAGAACTCTTTCTAGAGTATCTAAGCCAAGAATGTATTCCAACATCACTGACATTTTTAAAGTAATTTTAAATAGGTATTACATGTACATGATGCAAAATTAAAAGAAAATACAAAAAGATATGCAGAGAAAAGGGTATACAGTGTTATCATTTTTTTGGGTGTGTATCCACCAGAGATGTTGTGAATATCCAAGCTTACACACTCTCTCTTTCAAACATTCAATCAGCAAATGTATTCAACTGAGTCTATTGTTTTTACTGAGATACAGTATTGATTAGTGTTTCCCCAAGGACACTTTCTTACAGGTGCGCAATAGCTACTGACTCTTGGTGATCAGTCTCACCAAAGGCCCTAGAGAGGTGTCAATAATTAGGTAAAAGAAGCAAGCAGGAGGTAAGACAAGAGCTCAGGGGAGGAGGGTGAAGCTGGTGAGTGACCCTGGCTGACAGACGTGGCTCCAGGAATTTTAAATGTACTGTCTTACTGAATTTTCCCAACCAGCTATTCTCTCCCATTTTGCAGATGAGAAAATGGAGGTGTGGAAAGGTTAAGTGACTTGACCAAGGTAACACAGCTAGAAAGTTAGGGAGGCAAGACTCAGACTTAAGTCTGGCAGGTTTCAAAGCCCCAAGCCCAAGGACTTCCACCCTAGGGGGAGGACAAAGGGATCAGGTACCCAGGAGGGTGGGGAGGAGCTGGATTGCCAGTTGTTTTAAATGCAGGGAGGGGGACTTCCCTGATGGTACAGTGGTTAAGAATCCACCTGCCAATGCAGGGGACACGGGTTTGAGCCCTGATCTGGGAAGATCCCACATGCCGTGGAGCAACTAAGCCCGTGCGCCACAACTACTGAGCCTGTGCTCTAGAGCCCATGAGCCACAGCTACTGAGCCCATGTGCCACAACTACTGAAGCCTGCGTGCCTAGAGGCTGTGCTCTGCAACAAGAGAAGCCACCGCAATGAGAAGCCTGCACACCGCAACGAAGAGTAGCCCCCGCTCGCCGCAACTAGAGAAAGCCC
>NC_041217.1:105304295-105305374 GCF_002837175.3 Physeter macrocephalus
TCCGCAACAAAAAGAAGCCACCGCAATGAGAAGCCTGCACACCGCAACGAAGAGTAGCCCCCGCTCGCCGCAACTAGAGAAAGCCCGTGTGCAGGAACAAAGACCCAACACAGCCAAAAATAAATAAATAAATAAATAAAAATAAAATAAAATAAAAATAAATGCAGGGAGGGGTTGCGAGGTGAGATCTGAGAAACCTAACAATTATAACATCAAAACAACACGCAATAGGAAGAGACCATAGTCAACAACCCTTCTCTGTCTCAGCACCTCTTCAGACCTGTGGACTTTAAATGTTCGCAGAGGTCAGCTCTAAGACAAGCACCCAATAATGGTGACGTTTTGTTGGGGAAGACAGACAGTCTACCCTCGGTGCTGCCTTACTCCATCCCCAGAATCTTCACTTCAGAGGCTAAGTGGAAATCAGTTATCATCACTTGAGCACATAACGAAGATTTCTGTAAGTGAAAATTCCTGAAAACAAAAGGATCTGTTCTTCAGTTCTGGTGGTGATGCTGCTATAACAAAATGTCACGGACTGGGTGGCTTAAACAACAGACATTTATTTCTCACAGTACCAGAGGCCAGAAGTCCAAGGTCAACATGTCGCCAATTCAGTTCTCGGTGAGGGTCCTCTTCCTGGCTTGTAGACAGCTGAATTAAGATGGGGAGAAGGAAAGAGAGCGCCACACTCTCTCATCTTTTAAGGACACTAATCCCATTGTGGAGGCTCCATTCTCATGACCTCATCTAAACCTAATTACTGCCCAAGGCCCCACCTCCTGACATCATCACATTGGGGGTTAGGGTTTCAACATCTGCATCCTGGGGGGGACACTTACATTGAGTCCATAATATTAACAATGACAAAATAATGCGTGCATACAGAGTTTGGCAGTTGGCACAGAAATTTCACATATATTACCTCATTTGCACCTCACATACGTTATTGGTAAGTTAGTTTTTTTTTTTTTTTTTGTGGTATGCGGGCCTCCCTCCGCTGCGGCCTCTCCCGTTGCGGCGCACAGGCTCCGGACGCGCGGGCCCAGCGGCCATGGCCCACGGGCCCAGCCACTCCG
>NC_041217.1:105305478-105313991 GCF_002837175.3 Physeter macrocephalus
TTTTGTGGTATGCGGGCCTCCCTCCGCTGCGGCCTCTCCCGTTGCGGAGCACAGGCTCCGGACGCGCAGGCCCAGCGGCCATGGCCCACGGGCCCAGCCACTCCGCGGCGCGCGGGATCCTCCCAGACCGGGGCGCGAACCCGGTTCTCCTGCATCGGCAGGCGGACGCGCAACCCCTGCGCCACCAGGGAAGCCCGGTAAGTTAGTTTTTATTTTCCTTGTTTTAGGGATGAGGAAGCTGAGTTGAGAAGGATTCAGTGATTTCCCCAAGGTCACCCAACTAGTAAGTGGCAGCAGTGGGGTGCAAACTCAGGTCTTCTAATTCCAAATCCTGTGTTCTTTCAGCTGCACGAGGAATCAGGCCACTCTGCCTCAAGTATTAACAGCAACAGTGAAGCAGGAACAACAACTGATGTTTATTTAGTGCCCTACTAAGTGTCATTCTCTTTGAAAACATTATCTCCTAGGAGAGGTACAATTATTCTATTTTACATCCCTGAGAAAACCTAAAATTATCAAGATTAAGTCACTTTCCAAGATCACACAGCTACCACATGACAGAACAAGTATTTGAACCAGGTCTGGTTGAACCTAAAGATTATGTTCTTATCAAATGCTCTGCACTAGTGGCCTTTGAAATGCTCTTTGAAAAACAGTATGTAAGATGAAAATATTCTGTTAGACATATTTATGGAGATTTTAGTCAAAAATGGATTTCTTGCCCTCTAAAAGCATTAGAGTCCTACAATGTACTCTATCGAAAGTCCTATTGTTTAGACACCACAGATGGAGGACAGATGTTTCTTTATGCTCTGAAAGGTCCACTCTATGTAGCTGACCATAATGAGATTGTATCTTGTTCTGAATGTTTCAGAAAAATGGCATCGGACAGATCATTCCAAATGAAAGCCAAATCAAAGGAGTGACGGCATAGATTTGATGAAAACAGCAACACAATGTTATTCAGTGGTTTGGGTGGGAACTTTTCATTTCAGAGTTCATTCTGAACCACACAGACATTTTCAGAGGCGCTCTACCCTAAAATTCAGCCTGAAGGCAGAGAAGTGCACGTATGTCTGATGGAGACTTATGTGATGGGGTGGGGTGCTGCAGGTCCGGGTAGTGCGATGCTGAATTTTCTTTCAGTATGATACAGAATTACAGGTAGAATAAAGGCCCTAAGCCGTGGACAGTGAGTGAAAACTTTGCTGTGACTTAAGTATGACTATTCATGTAAATGGATGCTTTCTGTGAATTCAAGAGTTATACTTTAGTGCCTGGGCATATTTTAAATGCCCACTCGGGAAGAATAACTAAACCTTTAAGATAATACTTAAGGTAATATGTCATAGCCTTTGTTGTGTTTTGGAGTCACTATTGCAAACTGTGAAAGTCTTTCAGGACCAATAAATGAGTGCACTTACATTTTTTTTTTAATTTAATTTTATTTATTTATTTTTGGCGGTGTTGGGTCTTCGTTTCTGTGCGAGGGCTTTCTCTAGTTGCGGCGAGCGGGGGCCACTCTTCATCGCGGTGCGCGGGCCTCTCACTGTCGCGGCTTCTCTTGTTGCGGAGCGCAGGCTCCAGACGCGCAGACTCAGCAGTTGTGGCTCACAGGCCTAGTTGCTCCGCGGCATGTGGGATCTTCCCAGACCAGGGCTCGAACCCGTGTCCCCTGCATTGGCAGGCAGATTCTCAACCACTACGCCACCAGGGAAGCCCTGCACTTACATTTTGGCCATGCTGATTTCCAGGTTAGGAAGTCCATTTGTATTCCACAGAGAATCAAAACATCTCAGAGACTAAAATTGGCCTTAACAGTCACCTGGCTCAATGCTCCTCATTTTACCGAAGAGGAAACCGAAGTGGGCCTAGTCAGGGTTAGTGACATTCTGGAGTCACTTAACAAGCTGGGAGAATGTTCCCTGAAGACCTCAAGGACACTAGGTCCAGGTCGTGGTTGTAGACTTGGTTGAGTTTTTGCATAGTATCTAAGAACACAAACTCTGAAATCAGATCTCGATTCTAAACCAGATTTTTTGTTTACTAACTGTGTGTGTTTTTGTAAAACATTTAACAAAGCCTCAGTTCTCTCATCCGTAGAATGAACATAAGATTTTCATGCTATAACGTCATCATACCCATTATACCCTCAAATCATGTACCCAAAGTTCTATTGAAACTTCCTCATGCTGTTTACTTGCCCACAAGCCTTCCACAACTTATTGTTTTCACAGTCTGTCCACAGAAGTACCCACTAGCAGTTTCTGGCACATACACTTGTCCTTAGGCTTTCTGGCTGACCCATTGGCCCTGGGATGAGGTTTGCCAATGCCTGGCTTTCTGCTTTTCATTCATTCTGTACCTACAATGTGCTAGGCACCATACTAGTTGAAGGGGATACAAAGACGAACAAGATTTGGTTTCTGTTGTCAATTTACTGAGGAGGAAATCTATAAATAACTTCACTATGTTATTATAAAGTTCAGGAATAAAAGCACTGAACTCCAACGTGGGGGAAGGAAGGTGGTCAGAGACAAAATATTTTGTCTTAGTCTTAAAGAATGAATGGAAGTTTGACAGGTAGGTAGGTAGATAGATAGATAGATAGATAGATGATAGACAGTCTTCCAAATTTATATTGAAGGAAGGGACCTCTGATTTAGAGAGCAGCATGGGCAAAGGCATGGAGGTTTGGAAAGGCCTGGCACAGAGGACTGCCACGCCGTTCCCTGCGCTGGGCACATGGGAAGTCCAGCACTGCCCTGAGGATTTGGAGTCTGGCCAAAAGCAAACCACTGGGGTCAGGTCACATGGCTGCTTTGTTAAATCCCACAGTGCACCAAAGGGCAAGAACACGAACATTTCCAGTGAGTTACATGTAAATGACTGTCTCTTTCTCAAGGTACTTAGGTCGGGGTGGGGGGGCTTCTTTCGTACTGGGCGACAGAGTAAGAGTCAACACAGTTACATCTCTGATGCTGACGTCATTCCCGTCATGTGGCCTTGGATTTCATTTTCTCAACCTTCTTCTCTCTATAGTTACAAGAGGCAAGGCTTCTTCTTTTAATCACGCTGCCTGGCTGTGAGAGAACAGACAAGAGTGTGACTTAACCAGGGAAGGGGGGACGTGAGTAGCAGGGCCTTTCCCAGTCCCCCTGTGGTCCCTCCGCAGGCCTTCCCTCTATCCCCCCAACCTTCCCCACACCCTGGTCCTCTCCCCATCAGAAATGGCCCTACTGGGAGGGGAAGACAGAACCCCTAACAGGGCAGGGGTGCTGACTTGTCCAAGTGCTGGGCAGGCACCCTGGTTGCCTAGGGCAAAGTGAAAAAAAAAAAAAAAGGACAAGTTTTAAGGAGCTATGCAATCTTTCTCCAAAACCCACAGCTGGGCTACACCCGACCCTGCCTGTTCCTTCTCCCCCGACCCTTCCCAGTGTGAAGCTGTGTGAACAGTGGGTCCAAGGGCTCTGTCTCTGTCTCTGTCCAAGTCCTGAGCACCACCGCATCTGCCCTCCACAATGATGTGGAATCCTCACTGGTGTGTGCTGTCCACAGATTTGTGAACTTCTGGTACAGTAAAACAATTTCATGTCAAAAAAAAAAAAAGAAATGAGTGTGACTTGACTTCTCAAAGAAGACTCTGACCACCCTGTTCTCAGCAGTGCCCTCAGTGCTGGTGGATAAATGCTTCTTACCAATGGGAAACCCAACATGCCTTCCTTTGCACCGTAACTTGTTCACCTGATTGTTCCCAGGGAGATGAGGATGCTGGCCAGGGCATGGTTTTCTCAGCCATCTCTTGGTTGCCCCTCCTCTTCATATTAGAAGAGAGAAGAAAGTGCTCCTGATGGGTCAGATTCTCCTTGTCCTGGTCTGGTGTGCTTTTCTCATTTGGAGGAGAACATGCCCTTCACACATGTCAGCCAGTAGGACGGTCAGACGTTCACGGAGAATCTCAAGGCCCGGTGCTGAGGCTCAGGTAGCCATGGATGCTGCCTACACCAGGTTTACATCCTAGTAAGGAACACAGACATTAAACAAGTAGTAGTTACCAAGGTAATGGTATCTCAAAGTAGAGTGCCAGTTGCCATGAGAACGCACAATGGGGGAATGTAAATCTGGTCAGGCAGGTGCTACCGTGAGGAAGTGAGCATTTAACTGGAGAAATGGGTGAACCCGAGTTAGTGAGACAAATGGAGCATGGAAGAGCCTTCCAGGCAGAAAGAAATACATGTCTAAAAAGCAAGGTGGAAAATTTTTTTACCACCTTTGGAGGAAAACTCATTAGAGCTAACACGTAGCGAGCACCCCCTGGGGGTCAGACAAAATGCTAAGCATGGTACATAATTTCCTGGGATCCTCCTGAGACCGAGAGAGGTTTGTTTCCATGATGGTGGGACCCTGTTTGTCTTGTTCCCATTGATCCCACTGTGTCCTCAATACCTCAGGCAGGCCCTGGTTAGGAGCAGATACTAAATATCTGTTGAATAGAGTCTACATTTTACAGATGAGGAATGAAGCTCAGAGAGATAAGGTTACCCAAATCTTACTGGTAGAGATGAGACTCCAGCCCAGGGTGCAGCCGAGAGCCTTCCCGGCAGCTGGCTGACAGCCCAGCTCTAAGACAGTGGACTTGCTTTCTCCTCTTCTAAACACAGCAGAGCCACGTCGAGGCCTGGAGCAGTCCTGAGCTGGGCACCAGAGCACAGAACAGGTACACAGCACACAGCTCCAGGACAGCCCACCATGGGTCCGGTCAGCCTGATGGGCACACAGTCTGCCCTTGAGCTGGCACCCAACTGGGGCTTTACCCTAAATTCAGGGAGGAGGTGACATCTCTCAGTACACCCAAGCCTGGAGGTGTGTCTCTCCAACTGGGAACCTATTAGCTGACCAAACACTTAGGCCCAGAGTCCCATGAAACAGAAACCCCAAACTGAAAACTTGGAGGCATCCGTTGGTCCCAGATGAGACTCTGGGCTGGACATCAGTGGTGATGGATCAGCCTCAGATTTCACACTCTGGTGTTAAAGCCCAAGAGAACCTCCCAGGTCACCTTTGTACCTGTGCAACCTGAGGCCATTTCTCCTAGTAAGGGAAATGTAGCCTGAGCTGATGAAGGCCCTCCTGGGAATGCTCCTATCTGCCCTGCCCTACATGGCTCCTCTTCACCGCACACCTGGCTCTCTTGATGGGGTGCTTGGCAGAGCAACACTTGAAAACCTTTCCATCCTTCTTCACTTGCTATTATGCTTTAAGTTCTTCAGTGAATAAAAGACTTGTTCATATGTCATAAAAGTGAGTCATTTACAAAGCTAAAAAATAAATGTATGACATGCTCAAGCTCTTAAGAAAATTTCTCATTATTAACCCTCATCAACACTTCCCACTCACTGAGCATCTTATATAGATCCGAATACTGGAGTTGGAAGGCACCCCAGGGAACACCTAAGCTCATCCTCTCATTAGCCTCTGTTAGACGGGGACCCTGGGCACACTGGCGTCCACAGATCTCACTGGAAACGGCAGCAGCAAGGGCCAATGCCGAATCCTAGAAGTCACAAGGACCCCATATTCTCTCCCACTATGAGCTGGCTTCTGGCATTCTCAGCATCTCCAAACTCCCGAGCCACAGCTCACCCCGAGAAGCTGATTTCCTGCAGCCCCTCCAGTCGGGAGCTCAGCTGGGGCCTCTGCTGATTGTCTGAGGCAGCACCCCAGCCATTTGGCTCATTTCCAGTCTTACAAAAAAAATTTTCTGTGGGCTCTCTTTTCTAACCTGGGGGAGTTAGACTCACCACCAGAAAGAAAAAGGGAGGCGGGCCAGTTTCTTTCATCTTCTAGAAGAATATAAAAAGCAGCTAATGTAATGGTGCAAAGTCACTTGGTAAGTCATCTTTTCTTCCTGAGCCAAGCTTGGTGAAAGGGGTGGAGTGTCATGTGAGAGCTGCAGTCCCACTGTGTGAAGGGCCTTGGAGGCGGCTGATCTGGGCAGCTCACAGTGGGTCCGACATGCCCCTTGTCTTGAAGGGCAGTCATTTTGAAAAAACCAAGGGGGAATGCCAAGTGAACCAGTGCTTCAGGGAGTGGGTTCTTAGAGCTTGAGGTGAGGCTTTCTCCATGCTTAGCAGTGTGTGTTCAGTTAATAGGCAGAGCCAGGGAGGGACACTCCATCGGCTTAGGGTGAGGAACACAGCTTCTTCTCTGTAGCACAGCAGGAATTCAATAAGGACAGCATCACCCATCCCTCCTCCTCAATCTCCAAACGTCTACATCAGCAGAACGAATTTAGAACCAATTTAGCCTGAACTGTGATTGGTAGTCATTTTGCAAGTCTAAAATGTCTGTCAGCATCTCCCTATAATAAATCAAGACTCTCGGGGAGTTAAACTGGAGCTGCAATTCTGTATAAAACCCAAACCGACTGGGAGCCCCATTTGTACCTTGAAGCAAAAACCAAAATGTTGACAACTCTTTTTAACAGGATGAGGTCTTCTTCATCCATCATCTCTCACAGGGTCTGAAATTCAGAATGGCACTCTGTTCTTCTAATGAGAGCACATGTGCTCATAGTTTAGGTAAGGACATTGAAATAAAAACTCTGCCACTTCAAAACTAACCATGAAATTTAAAAGTACATTATCCTTTGGATGAAATTATTATATTTATACTAAAGGGTGTTTAAAACTGTGTGTTTGTGCATATGTATGTATCTGCATGCATATCAATCTTTTTCCAGAATGTCTTGCACAGTCTAAAGGACAGAGTACTGGATTAGATGTCGAAACCCTAGGCTGTTCTCACACCACCATCATTTGCTTGTCATATGACCTTGGCAGCGTGCACTATACAAAGAGCAGAAATTTGGTGGTACAGAGTCTCCAGTTCAAACCTGGGTCTGCCACATCCTAGCTATATAATCTAACATATAACCCAATATGTCATTTAACCATCCTGGACCAATTTCTTTTTTCTATAAAATGGAGATCGTACCTATCTGAACACGTTTTAAACATTCGTGATGTTACTATGACAAATGCTTTAGTAGTTCTCAGTAATGGTAACTACTAATGGTTCCTTTCAGAGTCTAGTTTTCCTACAAGTGAAATGGGGAAAGAAGACTCACGTGCTTTGAGCCCAGTACTGCATTGGCACAGGAAGGGTTATTATCAGGATGCAGGACGTAGCTAAAATGAATGCACCTTGTTAGAGAAGGCACAGGACCTGCAGTTAGGGAGGAGGCCTGGGTGCTAGTCTTGGCTCTTCCACTAGGCTTTGCTTATAGACTATCTGTGCTCCTGAGAGCCAAACCAGAGAGTGGAAAGAGCACTAAACAGGGGGACATGCAGACTTAGGTGCCACCTCCCTCAGACAGTGGGTTTGTGATCTCGGACAAGCCATCTAGGCTTTCCTCTTCAGAAAAGTCTCCATGGTTTCTTGCAATTGGAAAGTTCCACAATTCTAGAATTACATTAGGAGATGAAGGAGGAAAATAAAAAGGATAGGAGGTGACTCTTTGGCTCAGGAGAAGGCAAACTAGGATAGATATGGAATAGGAGGAAGCGCTGGGCATAAAGGTGATAGGAGACCAGTGAGCTCTGAAAACCAGAGCATGATCTGTGGGCCTTCAAATACCCAGGTGGGTGAGAGGGGGCAAAGTGCTAATCTTGGGTGCTGTTTACCTAAACCTCTGAAGAAACAGCTTTGCAGACCTGTAGGTTAAATAGGATTCCTCTCTGAACAGTCATGAGATGTTGAGAAAGTTATTTTTCATTTGTTTTCTCATCTGTAAAATGGGAATAACACACCAAATAAAACCTTGTTGGATGGATTGAGACAGCACGCATGAATAACCTGGGGGAGCACCTGGCCTGTAGCAGGAGGTAAATAATGTTACTCTTGTAATGTATTTCCCCCCATATGACGTTTCTCCCGAGGTGACAGACTCCAAGCTGAAGGAGCAGGGATGAAATGATTAGATTTTTATCTTTCCTCAGTTGGAAGCCATGAATGAGGCTTATGATATATTGTTCTGCCCAGGTATCACAGGTCCAGCAAATTTACCTCAGGCCTCTTAATGCAGACTGAATCAATGCTCCTTCACTTGGCTACTTCTTCAGGATTTCCCTTTTCACAGAGCAGTTGCCTGAGACTAGTTCAGACTATTATGAAAAGGGTGACAGAATGGCTCTTTTCTCCCCATAATGATCTGAGTAGTTTCTTTATGAAATACTATAGAGGCAATAAGACAAGGATGTGAATCCTAACCCAGTTCAAGGAAAGACTAGAAGGAAACTCTCTTCACACAGGTGGCGTTTGGTCCCCCCAGTGTTTAAACATTTGCCTGGGTACTAATTTACAAGGAGCACCAAATATCATTGGAATAATTGGTAATAGGGCAAGACCAGTTAACGCGGTTTTTTTTTTGTTTTTTTTTTTTTTTTTTTTTTTTTTTTTGCGGTACGCGGGCCTCTCCCGTTGCGGAGCACAGGCTCCGGGCGCGCAGGCTC
>NC_041217.1:105314143-105330752 GCF_002837175.3 Physeter macrocephalus
GGACGCGCAGGCTCAGCGGCCATGGCTCACGGGCCCAGTCGCTCCGCGGCACGTGGGATCCTTCCGGACCGGGTCACGAACCCGTGTCCCCTGCATCGGCAGGCGGACTCGCAACCACTGCGCCACCAGGGAAGCCCTAACGTGGGTTTTCACATGCCATTCATTAGGTTACCAGCCTAAGGAATGCAAATTGGTCCTTCCATTCAGCACACTGAATAAGTCTGTTATTTGGAATTTGAAAATTGTGACAGGAAACCACCTTGAAGGAAGGGAGAATCTTGATAACTTAAAGACATTTATTTTTTCAAATACATTCTGACTTTATTCAGCATGTTATATGCAATGGTCCAAACCGATTATTCCTCTTCTGATAAAGTTACCACAACCTGAGGTAACTGAGAAACCATCCTTTCCCTACTATAATCCCATTTGCCTCATGTTCCTAAGGTTGCAAGCATGCCTCGCCAGCTGACAATCCCATTGCCCTGGCCATTGTGATTTGAAAGACATTTTTTATTTTTTTTAAAGATTTTTTTTGGATGTGGACCACTTTTTAAAAGTCTTTATTGAATTTGTTACCGTATTGCTTCTGTTTTATGTTTTGGTTTTTTGGTTGCGAGGCGTGTGGGATCTTAGCTCCCCGACCAGGGATCGAACCCGTACCCCCTGCATTGGAAGCACCCCCTGCACTGGAAGGCGAAGTCTTAACCACTGGACTGCCAGGGCAGTCCCCTTGAAAGACATCTATTTTGATGAGTACAAACTAAAACATCTCCCTTGATATGATGGGCATTTAATACTCTCAAAGTTGGGATTTAGTAAAGGGTGATTTGTGTAAGCTTGGAATATGTGGTTAGGACAATGCTAAACAGCCCAGTCAGACAGAGAGAGACTGGAGGCTGTAGGGCCTGAGATCTGGGAAGGGCCAAAAGAGTAGGATGCTCTGAGGGGGAAACAGAGAGGGGAGACCCAGCAGCTGAGAAGCCTGCTCATGAGGCCGGGAAAAGAGACTGTCTACTGGGAGTGTTTGACAGAAATGCTATGAGGACCCCTACCTCCACCTGTCTCTCTGTTCAATCATCTTTAAGCTCTACCTTACTCTTGTGAGAGTTTTGCTTTTGGAGAAGGAAAGAGACAGCTGACATAAAGGTTCATGATTTTTACTAATAGAAAACCAGTTTCCCCCATCTCTACCAAGTACATAGTGAATGAATATTCAAAGCATGTTTAAAGGGGTGACAAATTGTTACCTGCCCAGGGCACCTGCATGTCTGGTCTGGTCCTGGTGCCGGGCACTGCATGGGGTTTTCTAAGTGCATCTCATTTGAGATGGAGTCACTGAGATTCAGTGAGGGCCACTGAATTCTCAAGATCTTACCTTGGTGGCGGCGAGGGGGGTGGGGCTGCATTTTATAAAGGCAGGGCAAGGAGAAACTGAATAAAAGGGGAGGAAATGGGAACCAGGCGAACTTCTATTTGATTTCTTCTCATCTCAGCGACAGAGGGAGGCAGAGAGTAAAAAACGATGTGCCTGAGCCCTAAATGAATAAACAACAGGCCTGTGTAAAAAGGCACACACAATTTAAGGTATTTGTTATAAGACATAATTTGAAAACTTCTCAGCAGCACACAGGCAGTTCTATAGAATCATTGGTATTTAGGAGGCAAGACTTAGAACTCTTGTCTAGAGCCTGATGAGACAACACAGGGTGAAGAGAGACTTGTATTTTCCAAGTCGAAAAATGACTGCATTTTTCGCATGTTGAAAAATGACTCTTTTCTGATCCTTCGTTGGCATATTAGATACATATTCCTCTATAAATATGGGGCTGAGTTCAAGGTCTGGCTTTGTGCTTTTGGATAAACTGCTTTCCTCTGGACCTCGGAGATGAGAGGGACACAGAAAACAAGCTAGGAACCTGGATTTCAGAGAATCCACTCATGTCAGAAACCCAGACATGAGCTGCAACTCCAGAGCATCAAACGGTGGCCTCAACAGCACCGACACAGCCTCTGTCTGCACAGCCAGGCCCCCTTCACAGCATGTTTGAAAAGTGATTTTGGAAAGTGGAGGCGAGTGCTGAACAGCGTGGAGCCACCCCCGTCCCCATGCTCATGGGGACAGGTGACTGCCCCGTGGCCTGTTAGCACAGGACCCAGCGCCCAAAGCACCTTGCAGTGACGCCTTAGGTCAGGCACTGGCTTCGTTCCCTCAACATATTCCCATTCCTGAGGCATTTAGGGTGAGGGAAAGCCTTGCCTGAGGTATGCATTTCCTGGGAAAAATAGGACCATCTGGTTTCATCATCTGGTTCGGTCTATAACGAGTTCTGTCCTCCAGCAGAGAAAAGTTCTTACTATCTGCTTTCTAATGTGTTCCTAAAACTGTGTATGTATCTGGTTGAGAGAGAGAGTCTTCTTTGCAAAAGTTCAAACTATTATGTGCCTAGTTTACTTGATAATTCGAGTGTTTTCTCCCTTTACTAAACCTTCACAACATTCCTTGTCTTGTAGTTTTTTACTTTTTATTTACCTGGTCCACTATTCAATGCTAGTGCGAAACTAACGGTAGATGGAGAAACAGGAGCCAAGAAGAGAGGGAGAGAGATGGGTTGGTTTGTGAACATCAGTCCCCAAGGATGAACACTATTCGACAGATGGACTTATTAGGAGTGACAGATTCCACACCCTCAACACTCCCCCACAGTGTATTCTAAAACTGTTGAATTGATCCTGTTTCAACAGATGATCAATTCAACAGTTTTCAGGGACTTGATAATTTGTGGCCACTGTAGCACACTTTGAAAACTCATACTACTGTTAGGAGATTCATATGTAAATCTAAAATCCATCATTTGGTGAACAATATAACAGTACAACTGCACAGGAAACCCTGGGAAGAGGAGGGAATCACTTTTGGGACGTGGGCACTGATACATGTATACAGGTAAAATTAGTCAACTTCTTCCAACACTGAATCTGTTTTTATTTGCCATTTATTATAAAAATTGAATCTTTATTTTACACAAAAGTTATTTTAAAAACAGTAAAGTTGACCCAAACCTACTGAATCTCAAGCAGAGGGATTTACCACCAAAATGCAGATTTACATGGTAAACCTGAGGGCCACAACCATTCAACTCAGAACAATCTCACATTTCTACTAATCCATTATCAGAAGCGAAAACCAATTATGTACATGTTTCAGAATATGTGACAAAGACAAAAAAAAACAAATGCTAGCCTTCACTGTGAAGCTAACCAAAGAAAATGTCTCTACTCAGGATTGACCCATTATTTTGCTGAGAGTGAAACATTTGAAGAGTTTTTAAAATATTTAAGCATAAATATTTAGGTTTATATACAACACATATATACACAAACACATCCATTCTAATCCTATGCCCCTTTGTATTTTTTAAATTGCACCATCTCTGTCAGAGATAATATATAACATGCAGGAGGCATTCCTAATTGTTTTTCTCAGCAGTAGTGTACTATACAAGTCAAATGCAAAATTTAAATTAATTTCAACCAGAAGCCAGCTCAGCTCAGTACTTTGGCTCCTATGTTCTATGTTAATGCTTTAGGGTTGATGAAATTGTTCATATAAAAAAAAAAAAGTCAAAGAGAATGTAGTCCATTACCAAAGGTACTTAGTAGATAGTTCCCAGTGGATGTAGAAGTGATGGACCAGAAACAGGAAGAAACCAATTAAATAGGACTGCAGCTTTTTCACCGCTTCAGCTTTCATATCCAGCTGAAGATAAGAAATAATTATATCCAGGGCATTTTGCAACAGTTACTAGTTTAGGCCATTTCATGTGTATAATGTCTTCATAATTCAAACCAGGATGCAAAATAACTCCTCCCCTCTCCCACCAGCCTTCCTCTTGTTTCCAGAAAGACATAAACACAGACTCTGATGCAATATACAGTTCCTGAAAACAAAGTGGATTTACAGTTATATTCTCATGCTGTTGGTACAGATGAGGGATCACTGGATCAGCTCTAAACATTGCAGGGATGGGTCAAGTAGAACTATTCAATTAGGCATAATTATAGGCTCTGGCTTCCCCTCAAATAAATACATGCTCAAGTATTATCGCAAGCTCTCTAGCACAAATATATTTTGCTACTACATAAACTTAAGGAGATGGGTGAGTGGAGAGGGAAAACAAAATACCTTATGTGGATGGGACAATGCTAAGAGAAAGTGACGATGGAAAGAGCAATTTGATTGAAAATACAAGGAAATAAAGCTATAAATCCAAGGAATAATTGTTTGATTATTTTAATGGTTTCTGAACCCATCAATATTATGCAATACTTTAATTCAACATACAAAATTTGAATCATGAGACACCTGAAGAACAGAAACAAATATTTCCACTATCAAACAATAATGTTATGCAGATAACTCACTGCAGCTCACCACAGCACACACATTGGAGCTATGCCACAACAATGAGACCTTGAGGATCTCTATTTACTCTCTTTAACACAAACATTTGCTGAAGTGACAGTGAAACATGGTGATATCAGAGGAAAAATGAAGACTGAGGATGAAGAATGAAAACACCGTATCTATGTGCCACACAGATATACCCTGATGTATGTTAGTGAAGGAACACTACACCTTACAAGGAATGCTCAAAACCACTTAGGTCATTGACCAAGTTTGAGCATTTAGTATTCTTTTAACATTACAACTAAGAGAATAGAATACTCCATGATTACAAGTAAGGAATAAAAAAGAATTAATATCCTAGCATTAACCTACAACCTCTTACAACTTTGGAAAAATATTAAACATATCCAAAACTAATAAATTACATTTTGTATACATGGGGAGTGTGTGTGTGTCTATGTGTGTGTGCGAGCTCATCATTGTGTATCTGTGTGTGTGTATGTAAATAAAATGAACCAATGCTAGCATAAGCCTTCAACTTTGTTCTGAATAACATCCACATTTATTTTTTGGAAAATGCACTACACATTCTTGGAAATCAAGTATCAACTAAAGTCTTAAAATTATAATTGAATAAACTTCATTTTCTTCATTTAAAATCCTCTTCCAAATTGAAGATCTGCTCCAACATTGCAGTAAAGGTGGCATCAAACACCACAGTTTTGTGTGTTAAGTGGTGGTCTCAGAGTTCATGGCATCAGTGCTACATCATTTCAAAAGTTACCTAAACACTGGAGTGAAGGATTGAAATAAAAAAGTAAACCTAAAAACTGTGGCATCAAGAACAACAGTTTGCATTAGTAACCAAACCCTACTGTTTGGAAAGAAGCTTACAAAACTCATTACTGATCCTGATAGTAACTTGCTTCCAGAAATTTAGAAGGGTGATAAGGAAGGTTTGGCTAGTGACTTCTGCAGGTGAACAGAACTGGTGACTAGCCGGGAAGAGTTATAGTTTGTCAGGGGAATAGTAGCAAATCTGAAATTTGTTTTAAAAACTCTTCCTTATAGAAGGGGGTAAGATTTTTCATATACATTATGGCTAATTATATGGCCCAAAACATTTAAACATATTTCCATGTATCGTATTCATGTTCCAAACATAAGATAATCCTATCCAACACTGGAATCGGTACACATGACAATTCTATTGTGCAACAGAGATGTGAAACATTAAAATGACAAAGAACTCAACATTAAAAAGATTGAAAATAACATAAAACCCTAGATATAGTCAGAATCTGTTTTCTGAAATCCTACAAGAAAGTTTCATCAGTTATGCCTGGCTCCCTGAGAACTTGAATGTTCTGACTAAAGGCAAGTTTTGGTAAGAATTGCATTTTTACACTGTTCTTTCTCATTCAGAATAAACAATAATGTTTTAGGCAGCTTTTGGTATTTTACATTTTTTATAGCTATTACTCAAATTTCATTTGATGTGAACAATTCTTTTCTCTGAATGTTAGTCCAGGGGTGTGTGGCAGGTGAGGGAAGCTACATTTTGCCATAACTTAGACTCATTTTCATCTTTCTGGAAGGGACAAAGCAAGAAAAAACATACCATACAACACAATTCCATGTTTACAGTACTGTTTACCCATAGTGTTTTCCAGTTTTGTCTAGGTGCAGTTAATAGATTACTTCATAGTTACATCCAAAATGAGACGGCATCACGATGCCTAGACCCATTAGAGAAAAACACATTGAAAATGTACATTTCCCCAAAATGAGTCAGTCGATTTTATTCATTTTACAATATGCATGATAATAAAAAGCCAAACACAAAGCTCTTTATAAAAAAGAGCAAAATGTATTCCAGAAAAGTTAGACAAAGGCATGAGATGAATTTCAGTTAACCAGATCTATTTCTTTGTGAGCTTTGAGAACTCATTTTAAGCGCTGAATTTTAAGCTGAGTGTTTTACATTATAATCCTATCTAGAGATCATGCAGATGGAGAAGAAAGTATTTTGCTTAACTCTTACTTAATTTCTACAGAATGCTTTAAAATCAGTTTTAAAGATCCAAATCTGCACCTCTCCCCTCCATCACAGTTTTTGAAGTAATTAAGAATTGTACCCGTACAATAGCACAGCACTAGGGAAGAGAGAGGTAGATGATGTGGCCATCCTCTTACAAGGAAACCCCCCAAATATTTTAGGGCATGAAACACAAGGCTTTTGTTATGCAAAAGTAATTAGTTGCAGAGTACAAAAACATTTTGGAACAGAATGTGCACAAATATGAGAATCATAAGCAGCCAAAACCAAGTATATTAATAGTAAATTCTTAAAGAAAAGGATGTGTTCTCTGTACCTTACAAAAATTATTCTCAGATTTTGAATCCAAGATTATACAATAAAATATATTTGTATGTTTTACATTTAATATAAAAATCATTAGCAAAAAAAAAGGCTTTGATGATATACAAGAAAAAATTTGAGTATACATTAATTTTTAGGATGCCCCGAGGGTGACATGTCCTAAGTACTCTGCTCCTGTTCTATGCAAAGGTCAAAGGCAGGCACTTTCTCAGGGTTCATCATTGTTGTTAAGAGAAAATCAGACGGAGGAAGACTCAAAACAAGCTGGGACAGGAAGTAAAAATTAAGCCAGAAGGAATTCTGCCTAGCACAATGTACCCTGGGCCTAAAAATATTTAAGACCATAAATCAAAGACAGTGCTCAGTGTACATCAAGGGAATTTATGTTGATGAGTTTATGGTCTAGGTGATAAACATCAAAACAGGAAGTCAGTTAAAACAAGTATGCAAATAAGTAATACCTAATCTTCAAAAGATACAAACTACAATGTAGAGATTCAATAATTTCATGTCCCCATTCCACCCTCCAAGTGTACTTCCTATATTTCCATAAGTTAAAGATCAATTATTCACAAAACTTTAGTTCAGTGTTAATACTTTTTACCTGTTTAATTTAGGGATAGACACTGAGTTGCTTTAATAAGACATTTGGTTATAGTTAGTCATAATTATCCATTGTTCATCTTTATAACTTAGGAAAATTGAGTTCTCAGATAAAGCCCTGGAGTGTACTTTTAAAAATTATTTTCCTCTTTAGGTCAACATTTATCTAAGCATGTCTGCAAACGTTCTGTTACAGGGGGAGGAAGAGTACTGAGCAAATTCTCCTCGACAATCAGACAGCTCCGTTTGAGGGACTGACATCCTTCCAGTTCAGGAGGAAGTATTTCCAGGTAATTACCAATGAGCTCCAGATGAGTAAGGTTCGACAGCTCACCCACGTGAGGGGACAAGCTCATCAGGCTATTTTTCCCCAAAAGTAAACACTGCAGCTTTTTGCACTGAAACAGCCCATCTGGTAGCATCTCAATCTGGAAAGGGAAAAAAAAGAAGCCAGTAAAACTGGTTTTTGATGGCCTACCATAATACATCTAATTATTTATACCCCTACCTTTTCCCAAAAACATTTCTAGACATTTTACAGAGGTACATAATGATGATACACTTGAAGTAGATGGGAAAGATAAAGGAAAACTACGGACATCCTGACATGGAGTCAGGATTGAGGCTATCATGAATTTCTATAAACCCCTGCTGTATATGGGTGGGCAACAGATTTGTCTCTGAACATTCTAACAAGCAACTCTCAATTCTCAAAGGAAACCTAATCGGTTACATACTCATTGTCCCTGAGATAAAAAACAAACCAGTGACTGAGGAGAAGCCTAATTATTCTTGAGTCCTAGTCAGAAATCAGGGATCTCAAGAGTCATCATAATGAGTTTACTGTGTGGGATAATGAGCTATCCCTCAAAAACATCCCGAGAACAGACACAAGGCTATTTTTTAGGGTTTCACAGTAGAGACTGAAAACTTTATTCTGTTAAATTAGGTCAATTCCTACAACTGCTTAATTGAACTGCTCCCCTATTTGGTGGGAAGGTTGCATTTGAGTTTCTAAGGGAGCCACAGTGTGTATATGAAATAGAGTTTATTGGGGAAGGACACCCAAAGAAGGGCTGAACATATTCAATGTCCTCAGCTCTCATCCTGCCACTGAGGGGCAAGTGCGCTCCAGGAAGAGCTGGATTGCATGCACCCCACCCTGTAACGTTCCCCATATTTATACAGGCCTGGACCAGGCATCTTTGCAACTATGAAACAATGTAGGCTCCTTTGTTCCGGAAGTGGCTTTGTTAGAACAGGGATGAAAGGGGCGCTCCAGGTTTCAATCTGCTCCTTTGATGGGCTAGCGTAGCCCCACTGAGCCAGCTCTCTGCTGGAACTTCCGGGGCCTTCCAGAACTGTCTCTTCAAAAGGATAAACATTCCCTATACAGCATAAAAAATTGGTCAAATTGCATTCAAAAATGCTCATTATGTTGGAAATTGCCTTCTCCTCCATCACCCACATATACACTCTCAGTACTGGCTATCCTTGAAAATAAATCTAATGATCACTGTTGCCAAGTCAGCCATGCATTATAGCTCATCATTCTACACCAAAATACTAGGTACAAGCAAAGGAAAATATCTACCCTTTTATTTCATTCCTTCTTAAGAATGCAGATGCAAAACCATAGATATGTCAATTTCAGTATAGAGATATGACAGAGAGATGAGAGACAGAAGAAATGTAACCTCCTTCTGATTAGAGATTATCTGCAGCTCAAAAGTAGTGTCAGTGACGTACAAGCAGAGGGAATGATCAGTCCTGTGCAATGTGCTCACGGTTGAGAGTGCCTGCTGGTGCAAAAGGAGTGACTGAGGCAAAGAGGCTGGGAAGAGGAAAGACTTGGCTCACCTGCATTCAGTGAATGCCTGCTGGGAGCCTCGTTTTGTGCCAGGTTCCCAGCTAGGTGTTGGGGATAAAGTACTGAGCAAGACAGATGGGTCTTTAAGATCCATGCAGGGTCTCTCAACCTTGGCACTGCTGACATCTGGGGTGGGATAATTCTTTTTGTGGGGCTGTCCTGTGCACTGTGGAATGTTTAGCAGCATCCCTGGCCTCTACCTACTAGATGCCAGTGCTACTCCCCTCCCTTGTTGTGACGACTAAAAATGTCTCTAGACTAATGTCTTCTGCAGGATAAAACTGGCCCCATTTGAGAAGCACTGGTCTAACGGGGGAGAGAAATATGAAACAATTATAGAAATCATTAGTCTACAACGGCTGCTAGGAAGAAGAGTGCCTTAACCAGGGCTGCATCAAGGAATCCCAATCTCCCTTCCTCATTCAGCTTCCAGGCCCCAGCAGGTGCCTTGCTTGATTGCACTGATTTCCTATTGAGTGAAGACCCTAAAGCCGCTGTCCTCATTCTCCTTCTGTCTGGCTGTCAACACTACCGTGTCTCACCCATCTTCTTTCATCTCTCTGAATTTGTGATTTTAGCTTCTTCTCAGCCCCCAGAGCACAGGCGAGGGATTTCACCAGGCCATGAGAGCGAGTCTCTGGGGTTGGCCCCTCAGTTGTGTCGTAAAAGTGAGTTAAGGACTGTGGTTAGCGGCACACTTCCTGAGCGGTATCCGTCTCAGGGGCTTTCTCCCAGCATCATCACGCAGCTCAGGCACAGGGCCTTAACTCGTACTGGAATTCAATTTTGCTAAAGGAGGCTGGGGAGCTGTGTTAGAGATTCAAGACTTTCTTTCAAGTCAGCAGTTTTATCTTGAAAAATCGACTTACAAATTTTGCCTGAGCCAATAAATTTAAAAAACATGTTTAGATAGCATTTATTTATACTGAATTCATTTAGCATGCTCTTTCTTAAACCATATAATACATGAGCCAGAAAGGAAAAAATTTCCCCAGTGGACCACTGATTTCTTCTCAAAAATCAAAAGAAATGTTTACAGACTATCAGATGATAAACTGTATAAACAGAATGGTTTTATAGAATAAACTGTATTACATAGATTTAATAAACTATGAAATAAACTGAAAAAAAACCTCACTATGGTTACATTATCACTCTATATCCTAGAATTTTCTGGCAACCAAATACTTTCAACAAAATGTACTGAAGCCCCCAGAACATCCAAGGAAGGATGGTTCTCATCCTATATTCATGACTGACATTGATAATTAAATATTCCACTGTTTCTCAGAGGCTGGGACCTCATTTCAGAATTCTTTTCAGTGTCAGATTTCCTATTTTTCTGGTCATTGACACATACCATCTTGGAACATGTCAACCTGAATCTATAAAATCCAATCATTTCAAGAAGCAAAGCTGAATATTTCCATATCTAAGTGGTAATATCAAAACCAACAAGGAGCATTGCCACATAAATGATCTGCAGAAGGAATTTCTACATTATTCACCTTCTGGCTAAAGTCTTTGAGTTGCATTAAATGCAGAAATGGAGAAACTGGAAGACCTAGGTGTAAATTGGAGTGGTTTTTAAGATTTGAGGGAGGTTATTAAATCCTCCCCCTTTCCTGTGCTTCTCCGTCACATTCAACACCATCATAATCCAATTACACTTTGGCACTGGATAGAGGTGGATGCTGCCTCTTCCTCTCCCATCACCTACACACACCACTGCTTCCTGTGGAACATCATTTGGACTGATGCATCTGAGCTGTGGGAGAAAGAGCACTAGAGCAGGAGCTGGAACATGGGTTCCATCCCAGATCCATCACTGGGAAACTCTGGACCTCAGGCAAATTGCTCTGAGCCTCAGTTTCAGTATCAGTAAAGTGAAGGCAGTGGACTAGAACAGAGATTGGCAAAGTTTTTCTCTAAAGGAGCAGAACAATAAATATTTTAGGCTTTGCAGGGCAAGTGGCAAAACTGAAAATATTATGTAGGTACTTACAATAACGAGAGAAAAAATTTCATACATTTAAGTGATGTAATTAAAAATACAATAACACAATTGAGTACAATTTCTTTGTAATACAGGCCCACTAAGGAGAACAATGCAACTTCTTCATGGACACTGAAATTTGAATTTCATATAATTTTCATATGTGATGAAATATTATTATTATTCTTTTGATTTTTTTTCTCCAACCACTTAAAAATTTAAAAACCATTCTTAGGTCAGGCTGTGGGAGGATCTGGCTCCCAGGCTATAGTTTGCTGACCTCAGGACCAATGACCCATAGTGTTCCTTTCAGATACAAGAGTCTCTTAATCTATATTCCTACTTCTAAATCATAACGATTAAACCTTTCCACAGGGTTTTGTTTCTTGATTGTCCTCTCCCAACCCTTGTGTATGCTACAACCAGAGCCTCCTTTGAAGGTACTGATTCAGGCTAACTAGCACTTTTAGGCTCAAGCCTCACCTCAGCTACTATCCAATGACTCAAACTTGAACTAGACTGGTAGAATTCAAGGCACTCTCCACTCTGACCCACCTTCTAAAGGCTCTCGTCTCTTATTACATCTGCCGATGCCTGTTGCAATCCTCTGGGCATGACCTCTATCCTTTCACATTTCCCCAGTCAACGTTCTCACGAACACTCTTCTCAAGAATTACCATGGAAAAGAACGCCTTGCTCAACTATGTGTGGCAAACATTGCACACCACATCTCCCTCTTGGAGAAGCACAATGCATGTTCATATGTTAAAGTCTCTGAGGAATCCTGCAGCAAAAATATGCTAAAATATGTTTAATGTTTTTTTGTGATAAAACTTACTACTATTCAGTGGAGTAAACTCTGGAGTGCCCTCTCAGTGAATGTCTGCCATTTGGGGGGCTGCCCCACATCTTCTATGTCCTGAGAATTCCCTACCTTATCTTGGTGGGACTCTTGGTGGGCAGCAGAGCCCACTTCCAACTACAGGAACTGAAAACACAAGATCCTTGTGTTCCCAGATAACTTACAGCTCGAGTGTGAGCATTCTTAAGCTCTATCAGGTGCTCAGATGTGGGCCTTGTGTCATCACAAAGCAGCAGAAACCATGAAGAACCGATTCTGTGGGAGGGCAAGTGCCACAGTAGCAGCAGCATCATTTTCAGGGTAGCATTGGTGCCCAGTGCTGGTATGGTCAGTGTCAAGGTATCTTCTTCATTTTACTTTTGTACTATGATTTTGGCTGCATTTCTTTTGCTGTCTAACTTTGTGCTTGATTGTTTTCCAAGCTTCATTCTTCAGCCTTTTCAGTGATAATATGAGATACATGACAGCCTTTCAATACATGTCTTTTCTGCTTAACCCCAGAATTAGTATTTGTTGCCTCCATCTATAAACCTGACACACTGCCCAAGTCTTTAAAAAAGAAGAGTCTTATATATACACTACCAAATGTAAAATAGATAGCTAGTTGGAAGCAGCTGCATAGCACAGAGATCAGCTCCATGCTTTGTGTCCACCTAGAGGGGTGGGATAGGGAGGGTGGGAGGGAGACGCAAGAGGGAGGAGATATGGGGATATATGTATATGTATAGCTGATTCACTTTGTTATAAATCAGAAACTAACACACCATTGTAAAGCAATTATACTCCAATAAAGATGTTTAAAAAAAAAAAGTCTTTAAAAACTGTTCTTTCAGGAATCTTTACCAACCTCCGTTCCAAATGGAGGAATCAACTCACGTTTCTGAGTATATGCACGTCTAAGTATTTATGCAGCAGGTTTGATGTTTTATTTTCTAATTTTTATAAATATTTTGGTCTACTTCATAGACTCATGAGAACCTTAAGGTTTCAAGAAGGAAACTTGAAATTAGTTAAATCCCTATATGAAACATGAATCCTTAATTCCCTTTAACAATATTCCTACCAAGTGGTTGACAATTTATATCTGGACAGTTTTATTAATAAGAAAATCACTTCTCCCTTCTCAAATGTTCATTCAGTCTTTGGACAGCTTTCTGGGGAAAGATGAGAAATCTTCTCCTGCTTGTCTGAGTTCTAACACTTACAGCTACTCCCAATAAGCTTTCTTTCCTATGTAATGTCTTCCAAATATTTGAAGACCAATATTGTAGACTATTCTTTCTCCCTTCCCTCCCCAATACTTCCTATAATTAGGATACACTATACCATCAGAGAGGAACTTTTCATCTCTCTGGTCACTGTCTTCTGAGTTCCAGTTTCCCCACATCCTTAGCAGGTAAGTCTCTTCATAGTTCTGGTGAAAGTGTTCCTCACCCATTCAAAGGTGTCACAGTCATCATTATGGCCCAGAGGATGCTCCACAACTGCTGGCTATCACACTGCTGAGACAACACAGCCAACGACGCCATTGTACTTTGGCCATAAACCATCTTCAGCATAAGACTTTTCATATGCTACCAAGTACCCTTCAAGACAAAATATGTCTGATACTAACACCTAGTCTCCCTTTTAGCCACAATCAAGAAGTCAGTAAACTTGGTGTCAAAGGTACCAATGATCTTGAAGTTAACATTGAACTACAGAAAGCCGTTAACCTGCTTATACAGTTAGATAATTCACGGCCCACTGACAATTTAATCAGCCACGACTTTCAGAAATGTATGGAGTGGTCAGGAGGAGCTTCAAGATGGCGGAAGAGTAAGATGCAGAGATCACCTTCCTCCCCACAAATACATCAGAAATACATCTACATGTGGAACATCCCCTACAGAACACCTACTGAACGCTGGAAGAAGACCTCAGACCTC
Source organism: Physeter macrocephalus (assembly GCF_002837175.3). Classification (NCBI taxonomy): domain Eukaryota; kingdom Metazoa; phylum Chordata; class Mammalia; order Artiodactyla; family Physeteridae; genus Physeter; species Physeter macrocephalus. Next base: position 105,328,197 of record NC_041217.1, read on the forward strand.
CCAAAAGGCAAGAAACTCCCCACATACCTGGGTAGGGCAAAAGAAAAAAGGAAAAACAATGACAAAAGAATAGGGACAGGACCCGTACCAGTGGGAGGGAGCCGTGAAGGATGAAATGTTTCCACACACTAGGACGCCCCTTTGTGGGTGGAGACAGGAGGTGTCGGAGGGGGGGAAGCTTCGGAGCCATGGAGGAGAGCGCAGCAACGCGGGTGCAGAGGGCAAAGCGGAGAGATCCCCGCACAGAGGGTCGGTGCCGACCAGAACTCACCAGCCCGAGAGGCTTGTCTGCTCACCCGCCGGGGTGGGCGGGGGCTGGGAGCTGAGGCTCGGGCTTCGGAGGTCTGATCCCAAGGAGAGGACTGGGGTTGGCGGCGTGAACACAGCCTGAAGGGGGCTAGTGCGCCACAGCTAGCCGAGAGGGAGTCCGGGGAAAAGCCTGGAGCTGCCGAAGAGACAAGAGACGTTTTCTTCCCTCTTTTGTTTCCTGGTGCGCGAGGAGAGGGGATTAAGCGCACCGCTTAAAGGAGCTCCAGAGATGGGTGCGAGCCATGGCTATCAGCACAGACCCCAGAGACGGGCATGAAACGCTAAAGCTGCTGCTGCCGCCACCAAGAAGCCTGTGTGCAAGCACAGGTCACTATCCACACCTCCCCTCCCGGGAGGCTGTGCAGCCTGCCACGGCCAGGGTCCTGTGATCCAGGGACAACTTCCCGGGGAGAACACACGGTGCTCCTCAGGCTGGTGCAACGTCACATTGGCCTCTGCCGCCGCAGGCTCGCCCTGCATCCGTACCCTCCCTCCCCCCGGCCTGAGTGAGGCAGAGCCCACGAATCAGCTGCTCCTTTAACCCCGTCCTGTCTGAGCGAAGAACAGACGACCTCAGGTGACCTACACGCAGAGGCAGGGCCAAATCCAAAGCTGAACTCCAGGAGCTGTGCGAACAAAGAAGAGAAAGGGAAATCTCTCCCAGAAGCCTCAGGAGCAGCGGATTAAATCTCCACAATCAACTTCATGTACCCTGCATCTGTGGAATACCTGATTAGACAACGAATCATTGCAAATTGAGGAGGTGGACTTTGGTAGCAATATATATATATATTTTTTGCTTTTTCTCTTTTTGTGTGTATGTATATGCTTCTGTGTGTGATTTTGTCTGTATAGCTTTGCTTTGCTTTCACCATTTGTCCTAGGGTTCTGTCTGTCCGTTTTTTTTTTGTTTTTTTTTTAAGTATAGTTTTTAGCTCTTGTTATCCTTGGTGGATTTGTTTTTTGGTTTGGTTGCTCTCTTCTTTTTTTTTTTTTCTTTGATTACTTAAAAAAAATTTTATTTATAATTATTTTTTATTTTAATAACTTTATTTTATTTTATCTTCTTTCTTTCTTTCCTTCTTTTTTTTTCTCCTTTTTATTCTGAGCTGTGTGGATGACATGCTCTTGGTGGTCCAGCCAGGCATCAGGGCCGTCCCTCTGACGTGGGAGAGCCAAGTTCAGGACACTGGTCCACAAGAGACCTCCCAGCTCCACGTAATATCAAACGGGGAAAATCTCCCAGAGATCTCCATCTCAGTGCCAAGACCCAGCTCCACTCAATGACCAGGAAGTTCCAGTGCTGGACACCTTATGCCAAACAACTAGCAAGACAGGAACACAACCCCACCCATTAGCAGAGAGGCTGCCTAAAATCATAATAAGGCCACAGACACCCCAAAACACACCACTGGACGTGGACCTGCCCACCAAAAAGACAAGATCCAGCCTTATCCACTAGAAACACAGGCACTAGTCCCCTCCACCAGGAAGCCTATGCAACCCACTGAACAAACCTTATTCACTGGGGGCAGACACCAAAAACAACTACGAACCTACAGCCTGAGAAAAGGAGTCCCTAAACACAGTAAGTTAAGCAAAATGAGAAGACAGAGAAACACACAGCAGATAAAGGAGCAAAAAAACCCACCAGACCTAACAAATGAAGAGGAACTAGACAGTCTACCTGAAAAAGAATGCAGAATAATGATAGTAAAGATGATCCAAAATCTTGGAAATAGAATGGAGAAAATACAAGAAATGTTTAACAAGGACCTAGAAGAACTAAAGAGCCAACAAACAATGATGAACAACACAATAAATAAAGTTAAAAATTCTCTAGAAGGGATCAATAGCAGAATAACTGAGGCAGAAAAACAGGTAAGTGACCTGGAAGATAAAATAGTGGAAATAACTACTGCAGAGCAGAATAAAGAAAGAAGAATGAAAAGAATTGAGGACAATCTCAGGGACCTCTGGGACAACATTAAACGCACCAACATTCGAATTATAGGGGTCCCAGAAGAAGAGAAAAAGAAAGGGACTGAGAAAATATTTGAAGAGATTATAGTTGAAAACTTCCCTAATATGTGAAAGGAAATAGTTAATCAAGTCCAGGAAGCACAGGCAGTCCCACCCAGGATAAATCCAATGAGACACATGCTACGACACATACTAATAAAACTATCAAAAACTAAATACAAAGAAAAAATATTAAAAGCAGCAAGGGAAAAACAACAAATAACA
>NC_041217.1:105331121-105332301 GCF_002837175.3 Physeter macrocephalus
CAAGAGAAGAAAAAGATCCACAATAACAAACCCAAAACAATTAAGAAAATGGTAATAGGAACATACATATCGATAATTACCTTAAATGTAAATGGATTAAATGCTCCCACCAAAAGACATGGACTGGTTGAATGGATACAAAAACAAGACCTGTATACATGCTGTCTATAAGAGACCCAGTTCAGACCTAGGGACACATACAGACTGAAAGTGAGGGTCTGGAAAAAGATATTCCATGCAAATGGAAATCAAAAGAAAGCTAGAGTAGCAATTCCCATATCAGACAAAACAGACTTTAAAACAAAAACTATTACAAGAGACAAAGAAGGACACTACATAATGATCAAGGGATCAATCCAAGAAGATATAACAATTGTAAATATTTATGCACCCAATATAGAAGCACCTCAATCCATAAGGCAAATACTAACAGCAATAAAAGGGGAGATCGACAGTAACACAATCACAGTAGGGGATTTTAACACCTGACTTTCACCGATGGACACATCATCCAAAATGAAAATAAACAAGGAAACACAAGCTTTAAATGATACATTAAACAAAATGGACTTAATTGATATTTATAGGACATTCCATCCAAAAACAACAGAATACACTTTCTTCTCAGGTGCTCATGGAACATTCTCCAGGATAGATGATATCTTGGGTCACAAATCAAGCCTTGGTAAATTTAAGAAAATTGAAATCGTATCAAGTATCTTTTCTGACCACAATGCTATGAGACTAGATATCAGTTACAGGAAAAAAATCTGTAAAAAATACAAACACATGGAGGATAAACAATACACTACTTAATAACCAAGAGATCAGTGAAGAATTCAAAGAGGAAATAAAAAAATACCTAGAAACAAATGACAATGAAAACAGGACGACCCAAAACCTATGGGATGCAGCAAAAACAGTTCTAAGAGGGAAGTTTATAGCAATACAATCCTACCTTAAGAAACAAAAAAAACCTCAAATAAACAACGTAACCTTACGCTTAAAGCAATTAGAGAAAGAAGAACAAAAAAACCCCAAAGTTAGCAGAAGGAAAGAAATCATAAAGATCAGATCAGAAATAAATGAAAAAGAAATGAAGGAAACCATAGCAAAGATAAATAAAACTAAAAGCTGGTTCTTTGAGAAGATAAACAAAATTGATAAACCATTAGCCAGA
>NC_041217.1:105332444-105333652 GCF_002837175.3 Physeter macrocephalus
AAAATTGATAAACCATTTAGCCAGACTCATCAAGAAAAAAGGGAGAAGACTCAAATCAATAGAATTAGAAATGAAAAAGGAGAAGTAACAACTGACACTACAGAAATACAAAGGATCATGAGAGATTACTACAAGCAACTATATGCCAATAAAATGGAAACCTGGAAGAAATGGACAGATCCTTAGAAAGGCACAACCTTCTGAGACTGAATCAGGAAGAAATAGAAAATATGAACAGACCAATCACAAGCACTGAAATGGAAACTGTGATTAAAAATCTTCCAACAAACAAAAGCCCAGGGCCAGATGGATTCAGAGGCGAATTCTAGGAAACATTTAGAGAAGAGCTAACACCTATCCTTCTCAAACTCTTCCAAAATACAGCAGAGGGAGGAACACTCCCAAACTCATTCTACGAGGCCACCATCACCCTGATACCAAAACCAGACAAAGATGTCACAAAGAAAGAAAACTACAGGCCACTATCACTGATGAACATAGATGCAAAAATCCCCAACAAAATGCTAGCAAAAAGAATCCAACAGCACAATAAAAGGATAATACACCATGATCAAGTTGGGTTTATCCCAGGAATGCAAGGATTCTTCAATATACGCAAATCAATCAATGTGATACACTATATTAATAAAGTGAAGGAGAAAAACCATATGATCATCTCAATAGATGCAGAGAAAGCTTTCGACAAAGTTCAACACCCATTTGTGATAAAAAGCCTCCAGAAGGTAGGACAGAGGGAACTTACCTCAACATAATAAAGGCCATATATGAGAAACCCACAGCCAACATCATCCCCAATGGTGAAAAATGAAACCATTTCCATTAAGATCAGGAAGAAGACAAGATTGCCCATTCTCACCACTATGATTCAACATAGTTTTGGAAGTTTTAGCCACAGCAATCAGAGAAGAAAAAGAAATAAAAGGAATCCAAATCGGAAAAGAAGTAAAGCTGTCACTGTTTGCAGAAGACATGATACTATACATAGAGAATCCTAAAGTTGCTACCAGAAAACTACTAGAGCTAATCAATGTATTTGGTAAAGCAACAGGATACAAAATTAATGCACAGAAATCTCTTGCATTCCTATACATTAATGATGAAGAATCTGAAAGAGAAATTAAGGAAACACTCCCATTTACCACTGCAACAAAAAGAATAAAATACCTAGGAATAAACCTACCTAAGGA
>NC_041217.1:105333906-105335874 GCF_002837175.3 Physeter macrocephalus
TCAGTGGAACAGGATAGAAAGCCCAGAGATAAACCCACACACATATGGTCACCTTTTCTTTGATAAAGGAGGGAAGGATATACAGTGGAGAAAAGACAGCCTCTTCAATAAGTGGTGCTGGGAAAACTGGACAGCTACATGTAAAAGTATGAAATTAGAACACTCCCTAACACCACACACAAGAATAAACTCAAAATGGGTTAAAGACCTAAATGTAAGGCCAGACACTATCAAACTCTTAGAGGAAAACATAGGCAGAACACTCTATGACATAAATCACAGCAAGATCCTTTTTGACCCAACTCCTAGAGAAATGGAAATAAAAACAAAAATAAACAAATGGGACCTAATGAAACTTAAAAGTTTGCACAGCAAAGGAAACCATAACCAAGACGAAAAGACAACCCTCAGAATGGGAGAAAATATTTGCAAATGAAGCAACTGACAGAGGATTAACCTCCAAAATTTACAAGCAGCTTGAGAAAAAAAAATGGAGCTGGAGGAATCAGGCTCCTAGACTTCAGACTATACTACAAAGCTACAGTAATCAAGACAGTATGGTACTGGCACAAAAACAGAAATATAGATCAATGGAACAGGATAGAAAGCCCAGAGATTAACACACGCACATATGGTCACCTTATTTTTTTTTTTTTTTTTTTTTTTTGTGGTACGCGGGCCTCTCACTGTTGTGGCCTCTCCCATTGCAGAGCACAGGCTCCAGACGCGCTGGCTCAGAAGCCACGGCTCATGGACCTATCCGCTCCGCGGCATGTGGGATCTTCCCGGACCGGGGCACGAACCTGTGTCCCCTGCATCGGCAGGCGGACTCTCAACTACTGTGCCACCCAGGAAGCCCCCGGTCACCTTATTTTTGATAAAGGAGGCAAGAATATACACTGGAGATAAGACAGCCTCTTCAATAAGTAGATTCCACATGCCGCGGAGTGGCTAGGCCCGTGAGCCATGGCCACTGAGTCTGCGTGTCCGGAGCCGGTGCTCCGCGATGGGAGAGGCCACAACAGTGAGAGGCCCGCATACAGCAAAAAAAAAAAAAAAAAAGGATTAAAGACCTAAATGTAAGGCTAGACACTATCAAACTCTTAGAGGAAAACATAGGCAGAACACTCTATGACATAAATCACAGCAAGATCCTTTTTGACCCAACTCCTAGAGAAATGGAAATAAAAACAAAAATAAACAAATGGGACCTAATGAAACTTAAAAGTTTGCACAGCAAAGGAAACCATAACCAAGACGAAAAGACAACCCTCAGAATGGGAGAAAATATTTGCAAATGAAGCAACTGACAGAGGATTAACCTCCAAAATTTACAAGCAGCTCATGCAACTCAATATCAAAAAAACAAACAACGCAATTCAAAAATGGGCAGAAGACCTTAATAGACATTTGTCCAAAGAAGATATACAGATTGCCAAGAAACACATGAAAGGATGCTCAACATCACTAATCATTAGAGAAACTCAAATCAAAACTACGAGGTATCACCTAACACCAGTCCGAATTGCCATCGTCAAAAAATCTAGGGGCTTCCCTGGTGACGCAGTGGTTGAGAGTCCGCCTGCCAACGCAGAGGACACGGGTTCGTGCCCTGGTCTGGGAGGATCCCACGTGCCGCGGAGCGGCTGGGCCCATGAGCCATGGCCGCTGAGCCTGTGCATCCGGAGCCTGTGCTCCGCAACAGGCGAGGCCACAACAGTGAGAGGCCCGTGTACCACAAAAAAAAAAAAAAAAAAAATCTAGAAACAATAAATGCTGAAGAGGGTGTGGAGAAAAGGGAACCGTCTTGCACTGTTGGTGGGAATGTAAATTGATAAAGCCATTATGGAGAACAGTACGGAGGTTCCTTAAAAAACTAAAAATAGAATTACCATATGACCCAGCAATCCCACTCCTGGCATATATCCAGAGAAAACCAAAATTCAAAAAGACACATGCACCCCAATG
>NC_041217.1:105335985-105386457 GCF_002837175.3 Physeter macrocephalus
GAAGATGTGGCACATATATACAATGGAATATCACTCAGCCATAAAAAGAAATGAAATTGAGTTATTTGTAGTGAGGTGGGTGGACCTAGAGTCTGTCATACAGACTGAAGTAAGTCAGAAAGAGGAAAACAAATACCGTATGCTAACACATATATATGGAATCTAAAAAAAAAAAAAAAAAAAAAGGTTCTGACGAACCTAGGGGCAGGACAGGAATAAAGACGCAGATGTAGAGAATAGGACTTGAGGACACAGGGAGTGGGAAGGGTAAGCTGGGACCAAGTGAGAGAGTGGCATGGACATATATACACTACCAAATGTAAAACAGATAGCTAGTGGGAAGCAGCCACATGGCACAGGGAGATCAGCTCGGTGCTTTGTGACCACCTAGGGGGTGGGACAGGGAGGGTGGGAGGGAGGGAGACACAAGAGGGAGGAGATATTGAGATATATGTGTATGTATAACTGATTCACTTTGTTATAAAGAAGAAACTAACACACCATTGTAAAGCAATTATACTCAAATAAAAAAAAAGAATGGGTTGTTCCCTCATGGAGTAACCCTAAGCAGCACAACTGAAGGGTCTTGGGGTATTATTCTTCCTACATATATTCAGAGATTGCTTAATAAAAGCATGTTAATCTGTTCACACTGGAAGAAAAAAAAATTTATGGAGTGATTTAACTGTACAACAACTTGGTGAAACCAATGCCTTTCAAAAGAATTATTTATACTTTTTATGATAGGTTTAACAACAGAAAAAGTGTAACCAAAATACTAATATTAATCAACTGCATAATTAAACGACACATGATAAATCTCTAGGCCTGTAGTTTTCAAAGTATGGTCACCAGACCCGCAGCACCAACTTCACCTGAGATTTTTAGAACTGCAAACTGCAGACCAACTTACTGAATCAGAACTCTGGAGTGGGGCTCAGCAATCTGTGTTTTAACAGGCCCTTCAGGTAATTCTGATGTAAACTGCTAATCTAGATCAACCTTAAAGGAGTTTTCAAACCTTATAATCCTTTAAGACATGAAGATGTTTTGTTTACTGTATAATGGGTTCTATCCTTTTACATATGAGTAAAGTCACAGAATTCTACAAGTCAGTATGAATTTTGCCTCATTCCCCAACTCTCTGGTATTTTTCTAACAATCCATGGTTTCTGAAAATACTGTCTGGTGATTAATATGTTTACTAGCCAACACCATGCTTGTAGCTATATTTAGCATGAAATATGAATTATAAAAAGTCCAGGAGATAGTACCTTTTTGGGTAGAGCAGAAGAAAATAGTTCCCATTTTTAACTAGAGGAGGATCACTTTCATCTTTTGGCAGACCTGATTTCTGACAGGTTTTTTTTCTTCTTCCCATATGGATATTACCATCATTCTCTTGCCCTTTCAGCAAGCCTGATTTTTGCCTTTTTCCTCCTCCTTCACATTTTAACCTAGGAAACTACTCATTTATTTTGTTTTTTCTTGCTTCAGCAAAGTTAAGTTTTCCTTAACTTGGCTTTATTGTTGCAAATTACGGTTCATTTTTAAAGCACAGATGCTGGAAAAAGCTTCTAAGGAGCCCTAGTGTTGCATTATAGAACCAGGCCTTTCATTTTGAATTGTCTTTCTAGACATGCATGGAGATTTCAAGTCTTTCTAACTGTATCACAAAAAAGACTTATGAATAATTCATGATCACAGTATTTTTAACAAAAAGTTCTCCTATGACAGATTTGGAAAGCTGAAAAGTTTTATGAAACTTTCTAAATACTTAAGACTTTTCCAAAATGAAAGCAAGCCCTGCCATAACTAATTAATTAGTTTAAAACACTTCAATTGTAACGTTTATGTAAAAAACAGAGAAAGAGGATAAAGAGAACACTTGCTGAGCACCTACTATGTGCCATGAACTGTGCCAAATGCTTATATATTTTTTCATAAAATCTCCATGACAACTTGTAAATTAGATGAAAAACTGATGCTCAGTGTTTTGATAATTTGTCCATGGTCACATGTCTAGAAGCGGTAGTCAGGCCGAGCTCAGGATGCTTAGTGTGACTTAAGTCCATTATCTTTAACTACATCACGCACTGCAATAGCAGATGCTCAAATGACTGGCCAAATAAAGGGTAGAATGGATTTACTTACGTTGTTGTTGTTCACAGCAAAGTACTGCAAATTACTCAGATACTGGATTTCTTCTGGAATGAAGGTCAGGTGGTTATAGCTTAGATCCAAATAATGTAGTTTGGTGCATAGGAAAAGCTGCAGGGGCAGATTCTCAATGTTATTATGGTCCAAAGAGAGCTGCTCTAGATTAGATAATGCCCCAATCTGGGCCGGAATATAAGCTATGTTATTGTGCCACAACTTTAAGCAGGAAAGATTCTGGAGATGCTGAAAGCTAATGATCTCTTCCACAGTTTTAAGGTTATTTTCTTTGAGGTTTAACTCATGCAAATTGTTCAGACTGAAAATGGAGTGCGGAATGCGTTCCAGGTCGCAGCTGATCAGCTCCAGGCTTTTCAGATTGACCATCTTTTTCAAGTTGTTCAGTACAACCAGCTTGCTCCCCTCGTTATCAAGGGACAACTTCTGCAGCGAAGGCAGGAGGTCTGTAATGACTTGTGGGATCCGGGAGATGCTGCTCTTCAAGTAGAGGGTCCTCAGGTTTTTCAAGTCCTGAAAGCCCTCCAACTGCATTGTACTCACCTGCTCAGGTAGAACACAGCCTGACAGGTAAAGTTCCTTGAGATTCTTCAGATGAAATACCCAGCGTGGAATTTTCCCCATTTCAGTAAATTTCAGGCGGAGGATTTTTAAATTCTCCTCTAGAAAGGCCAGGGCAGGATGGTCGACCACCAGAGACGAATGGTACACGTGGAGCTCCTTGAGGTTGACCAGCTGCGAGACTGCAGAAGGCAGCTTGACCTCAGGGATCAGCTCCAGGCTTAGCACTTCAATTTCTGTCAGCTCAAAGACATTGTCTGGAAGACCGTTTAGCATGAAAAGATGCAGCTCTATCTTGTCCTGGGAATTTTTCACAAGCTTACTTTTCAGTTTCTCGACCGTCCATTCGTTGTTGAGGTTGATCTGTTTCAGTTTGTTCTCACTGACCTCCGACAGGAATATGGAGAAGCGTTTGGAGTAAAGAGGATCATACTGATCAGCCAGATGGAGAATGAAGGCGAAGTCATTCTTGACATCCGGGATGTCACTGTAGTTGCTTTTTTCTCTCAGCGCCTCAAAAGAATATTGCTTCAGAGAACTCCGCAGCATCCACCACAAGCTGTAGGAGGAGGTAAGACCATAAAGTATAACCAAGATGACATAAAATGAAGCCAGGACCTTAAATATTTCTGCCAAGGAGTAGACACACTGGTAGCGCTTATATCCAGTAAAAGCCTGCACATCCACTAAACAGTCAATTTCAAGAGTAATGTAGGTTAAAAAATACGGAACATAAGTTATGATGAGGACAAACAAAATGACTTTGACTATTATCTGCTTCAGATACACTCTATAAATGATATCCTTCTGTTCCACGTGCATGCGGAACCTTTTCACTTTTTCAAAGATGGCTTTGGCCTGTTCGCCCTCCTTCTTGTCCAGGACGCTAGAAGTTGGGCTTTCTATGCCAGCTGACTCTAAGCCAGGCTGTGGGTAGGGCAATGACTGCTTGTTGGAATCAACATCAGCTGAGCACCCTGAGGAAGAAAGCAAAACCTTGGACTTGGAGAGTGTCAGGGGCCTCACTGACTGCTCAGCCACCGTCTCTGACAGGGCACGGGTGGTCCATGGAGAATCGAAGCACTTGTGAAGGATGGCCACAAAATGCTCAAGCCTGGAACTGGTACTGGGGTAGTGCAGCCAAAAGTTGCTGCAGGCTGCAAAGATGAGCGTGTGCAAGAGCACCAGGTAGGGAAAGAACTTTGCGAACCAGTGGAGCTGCTTCTCATAACAGACGGCGTCGATGTAGGAGTACTGCTGTCGGTGGAGGTCATTCTGGATTCTGAGGGGGAGCGGAAGCGGCGTCCCGGGATCGGAGGATGTGTTCACGCTGGCTTTCAAGATGTCCCAAGGCACGGCGCAGTGATTGTCGAATTCCACCTTACATGGAAGACAGCACAGAACCCTGCTCTGTGTGAGCTGGAGGGCTCCAGCCAGCACGGCCACCAGCAGCATGATCAGGGTGATGTAATACCAAAAGACGTCCCACCACGGTTTTAGGATGTGATAAGACGACTGGGCGTCTGCTAAACATTTTAGCTCTGTTAGTGTAATCATGACTTTCCCTTGTAGGAGGACAGAAACTGGAAGAGGAAAATAAAAGAAAAACCACTGAAGCAAGTACCCCAAATAAGCTTAAACTCTAAGGCTTGTACATAACCAAGTAGGATTTAGCTCAGGGACAAAACCTGGGAAGCAGGGCTGATGATCAAAAGGTATCAAAGTTTCCTGGTTTCATTCGAAACCTTAGGCTATGCCAACTGAACACTGTAAAGTCCCTTAGATGAGAGACCATTTGGTGACAGCCAGATTGGATCTGTAAAGGTATTTATTTGGTGCAGGACGTGAAGCAACTATCTAGTTTCCTCCTGCATCTTCACTTCATGCTAAGCTACTAAAAACCAGAAGCCGAATTTTCTTCAATCAACATTAGGAAAACTTGTTCTTATGCTAATTTCTAACAGCCACATTTTGTACCTTCCAAATGGTCTGAATAAGCTCTTTTTCACATTCCACTCCCAAGTCTGAAGCATCGGTTACAGCCTAAGAGTTTTGTTTCAACCGTGACAAGGAACTTCCTTTGAGCAAGCACTGCTTTATAAAATTATCCCTTAGGATTAGAGGGATGTACCAATTCTATGTTCAGAACAAATTGTGATTTAATACATTATCTCCTTTCCCCCCAAGCTCCTGCTTTGTAACTTACGTTCGCATCCAACTTAGAATATTTAAAAGCTGGCACAAAATGGTAATGGCTTAAAAAATGGATGGGGAAGGAAGCCCCAGTTGCAACACTGTGGAAGGGACTCTCTCTCATGTTTAATGTTTTGATGGCAAAGTACTAATAGTATAAATGATTAAGGGCACATGCTATTATTATTTTTGCCTTCAGAAAAACAAGGTGGATTTTGCATTTTCATATTTAAAGTATTCAGACAATGCTCTTTACAGAAATGATTTATATAGTATTTAGCCTTACCTAAATCGTTTAAAAAATTGTTAACTAGTAAAATCCAGACCACCTATAAGATGGCACAGAGTAAGACAGATAAAAGGAAATATTTGGATTTATAACAATTCTGGTTAAAAAAAATCACAGTAGCATGGTCATCTTTGCTGGTGGTTCAGCTGCAACCTTCATCCACAGACTTCTCTTGCACTTTTTTGAGTCTTAAGTCTTATCATCTTTCCTGGGTCTGAGTTTCTCTCTCTAGATACCCTAGTACTGGTAGCACCCCCAAGAAAAACTGTTTTGCTCTCATTAGTCTTCCTTCAAGGGACTGGTATCCTGACTTGAACCCTAGAATCCCATTACAGAGGCTCTGATACCTATGAATAAGTGTCTTTTCTTTTGCTGGTCAGCCCTAACATATTCCTGACCATCTGACCCTGAACCCTATACCTTCCTGCTCTCCCCCTTGCTAAGGCATCCCAGGATCCTTGATTTTAACTACTAGCCTGGAGCACCACTTTCCACCTGCATCCTCTCTGACCATGATCATACTATATGGATTCAACTTCCTCTTAGGACCTATGGCTTGATTAAATAATTTTCCAGGGCTTCCCTCCCTTACTCTAGTTTAGTGGGTCTATTTCTAACTCTCAACTCCTCCCCTTCAGCTTCAATCCACTGCAGTTAATCATAACTGTGTGTCAAGACAAGACAAAAACCAAAAACAAGAGGATTATATGTGACAGATAGAAAATCTGGGCTTAGACCCCAAAATACCATCAACATGATGGGAGGAAAGGAGGGCAGAAAACATTGCTGGATGAACATGTGAAAAATACCTAAGGATTTTAGTTGACATGAATGCACGCATTAAGCTAACTGTGTCATAGCTATTATGCAAAATATAGCTATATGCTATCTTTATGCTAAATATAGCCATAATATGACTATAATCTGTGGCCATATTAAATCATGAACCCAGATAAAGGGGCAACAGTCCTTCTGTGTCTGCCCGGTAAGATCACACCTGGAACCCAACATTCAGTCATAGGTTAAAGACTAATTGGGCAACAAAATAATCAGGAGCTACTTGTCTACGAACCATTTCCTATGGAGGAACACAGGTAACTTATGATATTCAGCTGAGATAAAAGATGACTAGGGGAACCTGAGAATTTATCTTTACATTTTTGCAGGACTACCTCTTGGATTAAAGAATAAGTGGATTTGCTCCAGAGGCAGAATTAGGTGGGTGCACATTTTAGAAAGTGACATTTTGATTTAATTTGTAGTGGAACATCCATAGAAATAGTTCTGTGAAATAGTTCAGGCCCTTCTCCTACCAGGGCTGAGCTGAATAAGATGACCATCCATCAAGGATGTTGCAAAGGAATTTCTTGTAATGGATAAAGAAAGTGAATGAGATCATCTCTAAGGGCTCTGCCAGCTCAAGTCTATGGCATTATTTGTCCCCTCAAAGATGCTGGGAGTTATATTCATTTCAGATACACAACTGAAATTATAGAAAAATGTAAACACAAACAGCTCTAACAATAGGGTATTTGACAGACAGAAAATATTTATTCAACAAAGAGCACAAGTCAACATTGGCCAAAACAATATACTTTAAATATTAATACTTACTATAATAAAAAAAATGAATCCAATAAGTTGACTGTCCTTCAGTCAGGAGGCCTACACCTTTTGAAATTTCTTAGACACACCATCTCTGTGATTGTCTTCATTCTGTGAGAAAGTATAGATATCTTGAAATAGCTGTGGTCATCCAAACAAACAAAATTGGAGATACTGTCGTTAGAGACCCTCTCCATCATAAGACATTACATGGCAAGTGGATTTTCATAGACCAGTTTACTTTTCACTCTGGGAGACATTCTGGCAAAGCTATTTATATAAGACCCCATCCACATACCAGATTGCACTCAGCCTCTGAACTTCCTTAACTTACAGAGAAGTTTCTACAGAAATTTAGATGTTAACATATTTTAAAATGCTGTATCTACAACACTTGGATGAACACTTAGCTTCTTCCAAGCAGTCTCCATATGCTAATTTCGCTCATTCAATCCTCCTACACAGTTGGTCTTATTTGCATTCATCAGATGGCCTGTCAAACCATATAATTTCTGCACTTTATCATACATCTATCCAAATGAGAATCAGTGCTCTTAAAATTTAGCCTACTGATTCATTAAATATAGTTACAAGTCAATAACTTTTTAAGACACAGCTCAGAAATATGACTGAAATTCTCTGAAATTATGACATTATTAAATGTAGCTACCCTTTATATTAAAACCTATTGGTTTTTGTTTCTTACCTTATAGGTTAATAAAAGTCATTTTTAGCATCTACTTCAATCATTTGCAATAGCTTAAATTACATATATACTGATTAGTTTGAAATGTGAGAACATTCTAAAACACACAAAATTTTTTTTAGTTGGGTGTGAAAATTGCATTTTTTAGTGCCTATGTATCCTCTGAAAACTTGTTGAGAAGGTTTATATATTTGCCTGGAAGATACAATCCTTTTTTGGTTTATTAAGTACTCAAAATCCTGCTCAGAGTATTGACCCCAAATTGTATTTAAGGTATTTTTCGCAATACTCTTGCAACCTTGTCATTTTCAAAGATCAAAGAGTTAGCATGTCTGAAATTTACTTTGGATTTACCAATCCATGTGTAAAGCCTTCTTTATAATTACTACTGAAGATCAAATTATTTTGCAGGCCAGAAAGCACAGTTAGTGTGTGTGTCACAACTCAGCATGTATTAATTCATACTTAGCACCACTGGAATACGAGTTTCTTATTCACAATTCATTTTTAAAAGACTGACAACATACGATACACAACTGCATTTATGTGTAGTTAAGCACAATAAAGACATTTGATCTGTGAAACATTTTACATATTCTTCCACTGCATTGCATCTGTAATGTGCCAGGAAAGAATTTATTGCATAACTCCAGAATGCTACCCAGCTGTCATGATACTTCCTGCACAATACAGTGTCCTTTAGATATTGCAAATATATTTTCTATTTTAAGCACAAAAAGAAAGAAGAGTCACAAACTTTCAACTACAGTAATATTTTAAAATAATCAGAATGAGAAACTACTATAACTAACCTGTTAGTGAACCACAACTTACTACAAGTTCGCCATATTTATTCTTTTTCTTATTTTTATTTTATTTATTTATTTACTTATTATTATTATTATTTTTTATTTGGCTGCGTTGGGTCTTCGTTGCTGCGTGTGGGCTTTTCTCTGGCTGCGGCGAGCAGGGCCTACTCTTCATTGTATTGCGGGGGCTTCTCCTGTTGTGCAGCACGGGCTCTAGGTGTGTGGGCTTCAGTAGTTGTGGCACGTGGGCTCAACAGTTGTGGCTCATGGGCTCTAGAGCACTGGCTCAGTAGTTGTGGTGCATGGGCTTAGCTGCTCCACAGCAGGTGGGATCTTCCTGGACCAGGGCTTGAACTCATGTCCCCTGCATTGGCAGGTGGATTCTTAACCACTGCACCACCAGGGAAGCCCTGCCATATTTACTCTAACTGAGAATTATTTGTAAAGAATTTTTCCTGTTCATCTCTTTAAGAATTATAAACTTTTCCTCTAATCATCTAATTCAGATTTCCTTTCATGAGTTCCTCGTCAATAAGAGAATAAAAATCTGTTATTAATAATCTAATATCTGTTTTCCTACTTTCAAAGCACTTTCATTTACATTAATTTGTTTCATACCTACAACAAACCATTAAGATAAATATTATTCTTCACATTTTATAAACATGGAAAATAAGGCAGGCCCAAAGGAGTTATCTCGTCCAAGGTGACGAAACTGGCAAGAAATAGTAACAACTAGAACCCAGGTCCTCAGGCTAAAATCTCAGGCCTGGTCCACACCAGACCACACTGTCCAGGCCATTTAATCCAATTAAGCCAGTCTGAGTTATTTCAAAAGCTAAAAAAAAAGTTGAATATTTAACTCCCTCCCCTAACTGCAATGGACTGAATGTTTCTGTCCCTGAAAAATACATATTTTGAAATCCTAATCCCTCAATGTGATAGTATGAGGAGGTGGGGCCTTGGGAGGTGATTAGGTCATGAGGGTGGAGCTCTCGTGAATGGGATTAGTGCCCTTATAAAGGGAACCCCAGAGAGCTCTCCTGCCCCTTCCACTATGTGAGGAAACAGTAAGAACGTGGCCATCTATGAACTAGGAAGTGAGTTCTCATCAGACACTGAATCTGCTGGTGCCACGATCTTAGACTTCCCAGACTCCAGAAACTGTGAGAAATAAATGTTTGTTGTTTAAGTCATCCAGTCTGTGGTAGTTTGCTATAGCAGCCTGAAGGGACTAAGACATCAATTTACCCCAACATCTGCATTATAACTGGGTTCCATTTTAATCTTTGAAAGACAAGGATACAAAGGATATAGCTTTTCGCATTGTCTCCGTTTACATACTATATAATCCGCTTTCTCAGCTAGACTTTCTACTGAACATTTTCCACTGAACGATTTAAGACTTTATATAAATATATAGCATCTGGATTTAATGATGTATGAAAAGTCTCAAGCATTCCTATACGTTAAATGATGTTAATTTATCTAATTGAAGTGCTTAACTGGAGAGTTAGAGCATAGCTGTCCTTTGTCGTCACAAAATGTAATACTGTTTGTGTGTCCAGGAAATTTTTTCCAGACCATATTTTTGCAAACAATGAGGATCCAATCCAAATCAGATCTCTATTTCTAATATACAAATGCACTAAATCAGTTCAAAGAAACAATGTTAAAAGTAAAGGATTTTATGGTCCTAATCCCATTCCTTTAGCTTTTAAACCTTGTTAAAAAATCATAAAAGCTTTTCAAAGCACATGAATTCATCTGACAATCTCACCCCAAAGTCTCTAAGACTGGAACAACAACACTCAAGTTAGCCAGTCTTTACTTCCCACTAGTCCTTGTTTTACTTTGAAAGCATTTCCAAAACAACCAGTGAAAAAATAAACAAATGATGATCAGATGGTATTTAGAGGCATTGTATGATGAGAACTGGATGCTACTTCAAAGCTCTCTGTCTCTGGCCCCAGGCAGGGACACAGCCAAACAATACAGAATGGGGTTCCTCTATACTACTCTCACTGAAAATTGATTCTAAAATCGCCTTACATCCTTTCAAAATGCTTAGTCCTACTTCTCATCAAGATGTTTCTTGGGTCTGGGCTTCCCTGGTGGTGCAGTGGTTAAGAATCCACCTGCCAATGTAGAGGACACAGGTTCGAGCCCTGGTCCGGGAAGATCCCACATGCCGCAGAGTGACTAAGCCCGTGCACCACGACTACTGAGCGTGTGCTCTAGAGCCCACAAGCCACAACTACTGAGCCCGCCTGCCACAACTACTGTCACCCGCATGCCTAGAGCCTGTGCTCTGCAACAAGAGAAGCCACTGCAATGAGAAGCCCGCGCACCACAACAAAGAGTAGCCCCTCCCTACTCTCCGCAACTAGAGAAAGCCCACATGCAGCAACGAAGACCCAATGCAGCCAAAAATAAATAAATAAAAATAAACAAATGTATTGAAAAAAAAAGATGTTTCTTGGGTCTAACATATATCTACCTGCAATTTTTTTTTGTCTTTCTTTTTTTTGTTTGTTTAACATCTTTATTGGAGTATAATTGCTTTACAATGGTGTCTTAGTTTCTGCTTTATAACAAAGTGAATCAGCTATACATATACATATATCCCCATATCGCCTCCCTCTTGTGTCTCTCTCTCACCCTCCCCATCCCACCCCTCTAGATGGTCACAAAGCACCGAGCTCTTTGAGTTCTCTCTCTGAGAAACGATGCATTAGTATCCAGGATTAATTTGCTCCTTTGCTTTATACTATTATAAATAACCCCCTGAACCACTCTTCAGAAAACTGATGATAATTACTTAGCATTTCTCAAGCACTTAAATGATCACTAGCCAGACACTAGTTTTGAGATCTAGAAGGGAACTACGATTCATCTAGTAAAGTGTTTCTCTAACATCAATGTTCAAAAATCACTGGAGAGCTTATGAAATCACAATGTGATAGGTCCCACCCTCGGAGTTTATGATTCATTAGGTCTGCATTAGGCCGCAAGAATGTGTATTTCTAACAAATTCCTAGTTAATGTTGATGTTGCTGGTGCAGAGACCACTTTTTGAGAACCACAAATCTAAGACAGTGGTTCTCAACTTTGGTTTCACATTAGAATCACCTGGGGCACTTTTATAAGAAACTTAAACCCAGGGCCACTCTTAAAGAACACTTTAGTCGGTCTAGGTGAGGCCAGCAATTTTTTTTTTTTTTTTTTTCAAATCTCCCAGGAGAAAGCTCACAAGATAGACTGGCAATGAAGTAGCTGGGGAAAGTTCCTACCTTTTAAGTCTTCCTGAAGTTTCAGATGTCTAGAGTGCTCCCCCTCCCCCAAAACTACAAAGTAACAGCTACCATCAACTACAGGAACCTTCAGAGACTCAGGTGTAAGGCAGGGGAATACTGAGTCACTGAACTAGAGAGATTTGCAGGATGGATTTGAGGAGAAGGATTAGAAACAAGGGGGTGGCTGAAAGGCTATTTCAATCACGTGGGCCAGAAATAATATGGAAAACTTTTGTAATATATTTGAAAAGAAAGCAGTGAATGAAATCGTCACTGTAGATGAAAATTCAATGCCACTTAGCAACATCAAATGTCCTAAGAGAGGTCCATGGAGAAACAGGGTCAAAGGATCCGATTCTGATCCTGTGGTATTATAGGATCTTCCACAGTTTATAGCACATAGTGTACAGTAAGTATTTGTACAATAAATAACTGAATGTACAGAAATGCAGAAGGCAGAAGAATATTACGTTCACATGTTAGGCAGGGTGTACCTAAGATGATTAAGCCTTTCCACAGAGAGGCTAGAACTTGGAAGCATATAGATGGGAAGGATTTTGGCTAACTATTCTGCATATTCCAAACCTAAATAGCTTAAAAATAGTTTTATTTCTGTGATTCTGCGGGTGGTTCTTCTATTTCCTGGTGTTGGCTGGCACAGAGATGGCTGGAAGGTCCAAAATGTCCTCATTCATCAGGTTGGTAGCTGGTGCTGACTGCTGGCTGGTACTTTGTGTGAGACTTCTTGTGGCTGTTTGAGTGTCCTCACATAGCTTGGTGGTTGGGCTCTAAAATAGTGCGTTCCAAGCAAAGAGGTAAAACCTGCAGTTCTTTTATGGGATAGCTCTCAAAGCTACACGGTGTCATGTCCACTATATTCTATTGGTCAAAGGAGTCAGGTACCAGCCCAGATTCAAGGAGGCAAATGCCTCCTCTCAGTGGGAAAAGTGGCAAAGAATGTGTAGCCGTGTTTAATCCACTGCAGTCTACTCTCAGCCCACAGATTATTTACATTCCTCCCACATGAAAGCCTCACCCTCTGCCAAGGCCCCCAAAAGTTTCATTCTGCTACGGCATCAAGTTCAGGCTTGAAGTCCAGGATCTTGTCATCTAAATCATGTCCAGGATGCTATGGGACAACACCCTTAAGATTCTTAGAAGCCCTTCTATCTAGCTGAGAAGAGGCACTGCCTTAAATCTTTTTGAAGTCTTAATACAGGGTCCTATACCTGTGCCCTGGCTTTTATTTGCACCTTAAGACCAAGTCCTCTAAAGTCTACTTAAAATCTGAACCGTTTCTTCTACAATTAATCTCTCTCTTACAATACTTTGGTCATAACTGGTTTAAAAAAGTCAATTGGTACTTCCAATATTCTGCTGGGAAATCTAAGCTAGATCCACAAATCAGTTAGGTTCATTTTCTATCTTCCATGTTACTATACGTGTCAATCTTGTTAATTTTTTTGTCAATACATAACAAGGGTACCGTTTTACATCCTCCAATAGCAATTTCCTCACTGCTCTTTGAGCCACCATTAAGAATCTTCTTTTAAAAAAAACTTTTATTTATTTATTTATTTATGGCTGTGTTGGGTCTTGATTGCTGTGCGCCGGCTTTCTCTAGTTGCGGTGAGTGGGGGCTACTCTTCATTGCAGTGCACAGGCTTCTCTTTGCAGTGGCTTCTCTTGTTTTGGAGCACGGGCTCTAGGCACACGGGCTTCAGTAGTTGTGGCACGCGGGCTCAGTAGTTGTGGCTCGCAGGCTCTAAAGTGCAGGCTCAGTAGTTGTGGCGCATGGGCCTAGTTGCTCCACGGCATGTGGGATCTTACCGGACCAGGGCTCGAACCCGTGTTCCCTGCATTGGCAGGTGGATTCTTAACCATTGCGCCACCAGGGAAGTCCAATAATCTTCTTACTTCCCCTTCAGGTTCACTGCTACCTGGTCTCAAAGCCAATGCCAGATGTTTTCTTGTGGCAACACCTCACTTCTAGGTACCAATTTTTGTTTTGTTTCTTTACTGCTATGTAACAAGCCATCCCCAAACTCAGCAGCTGAAAGAACCGTTCATCATTTCTGATGAGTCTGTGGGATGATGAGGCAGTTCTGTTTCACATGGTGTTGGCTGGAACTCTGTGATGGCTGGAAGGTCCAAAATGCCTCAGTCACAGGGCTGGCATTTTGGCTGGCTGCTGGCCTGGAGCTCAGCTTGAGCTAATGACCAGGGGCTTTGCCATTCCTCCATATGGCTGTTTAGGCTGCCTCAGAGCAAGGTGGCTACATTCTAAGTAGGAACGTTACAAGAACACAAAAGCAGAAGCTACAAATCTCCTCAAGGTCCAGCCTTAGAAATTACTCCACCATTCCTTCCTTTTTTTTTTTTTTTTTTTTTTGATAGTTTTGGCCACACCGCACGGCTTGCGGAATCTTAGTTCCCTGACCAGGGATTGTACCCACGCCCTCAGCAGTGAAAAGGCAGAGTCCTAACCACTGCACCGCAAGGAATTCCCCCCTCCTGCCTTTCAACCTCCGCACAGGCCCAGCGGCCATGGCTCACGGGCCCAGCCGCTCCGCGGCATGTGGGATCTTCCCGGACCGGGGCACGAACCCGTGTCCCCTGCAACAGCAGGCGGACTCTCAACCACTGCACAGCCAGGGAAGCCCCATTCCTTCCTTTTGATGGGGCAAAAAGGAAACATCCAGCCCAGATTCAAAAGGAAGGGAAATAGACTCCATCTCTTGATGGGAAAAATCATAAAGTATTTGCAGCCATCTTTAATCCACTATAGGAAGTCAAGAGCATTTAAATAGTAGATAGTGCCACAGAAATGAATTAATTCTTTGAAAGAATTTAGTGAGTGAAGAATAGAATCTCTCTCCCCTTTATAACATATCAGATGAGGAAGGACTATCAGACAAGGAACAGTAAAGGGGGATAGAATAGCAGGGTCAGTGAGGTAAAAAAGCAGCACAGTGTTTCTGGAGCACAGAAATCAAAGGGTTTGACATCATAGTCAAAACAGAGAAACCAAAGGAGAATAGTGATGTGTAACTATCATTCTGCAGCTTCTTACACAAAGCTGTAGAGTGGAAATGGATCTGTGAAACAATCAAATAATATGCTAAATATTAGAAAAATTACCCATATCACCTAAAGTCCCAGGAGAAAGTTACTGAATACGACAATTAAGAGCACGTGAACAACTCTAGACATCCGAATTAAATCGGAGTTGTTGAACTTTAAGGAACACTGTTTCACTATTCCTTGTTTCTGATGGTTGTGAAATACATCGTGCATTTAATTTAGATGGTAATTGTGTTTTTAGAAAAAGACCTCTCAATTCTTTGATGCTTTAAGTAAGCTGCCAAATTATCTAGAATACATTTAAAATGAAGAGAAGCTACAGTCCCATTACGGTAATATTAACACTAGAGCATAAGCCACCAGTGGCTACATAATTCCTAGAATGTGTAAACAGACAGCAACCTCAAACCCTTCTCCGCCATCTTCATTGTTTATAAAACCGTTTTCCTGACCCCCTCCCATCACCCCAGAGTCAGCAAGCCATAAAGTCGAGCCAAACCCAGTCCTTGTGCAGTCCCTGGGGAATCACACATGCTCTCCTTTCAAATGACTAGCCGACAGCAGTGATCATCAGTCCATTTGCTTCTACAGTAATTCTTCCATAGGTGACCTACCTTTCACAGGAGCAGAATCATATGGACTACTTAACCCAAGAAGAAACCGCAGAGATCAGAGTCTAACTCTTCACAAATAAGGAAACTAAATTTCAAAGATGTTCAAGCAGCTTCTCTAGGGTCACAGGGTAGTAGAACATGGGCTTAAGGCCACCTTGCCTCATTTGAAAAGAACTGGGAGGTTGAGAGCATTGCTGCTGGTCACCTAGCCTAAGTAATAATAGGCCTTATTAATAAAATAAAACAGGGCTTTGGAACATGAAGTTGCAAAAATAGTCCAGAACATTTCTGTGTTATAATTTTTTAAAACTATAAATCAAAATGAGATTTTTTTTTTTTTTTTAGCTCTGGGGCACACAAACCAGTGTATTCTAGAAATACTTAAACACATGATTAAACCACTAATCTTAACCCTTTCTCTAAAGTTAACATTTATGTACATTCAATTATGGAGGTTAGGACTACAAAGGCATACCAAGGAAATATGAGGCCTTGTTTCTGCTTTCATGGGATTTACAATCCTATTGTGGAGAGAAGACGTGCATAGTTGAGAGTTAGCAGCACCATTTTATACTGTCATTTCAGTGCCAAATTGAGTGGGATGATGGCCAAAAGTAAGCACTGCATTCGGTTCTACACAAACAAAATATCCAAAGAGAATGGGTGAAACATTACTGAGAATGGTAAAGCAATACTTGTTAAACAAAGGTCAGGATTTAGTCTGTTCATGCAACCAATATTTAGAATGTCTACTATGTGCCAGGCAGAGTTCTAAGTGTTAGGGAAATATAGATGTGTAAGACACAAGATCCCTGCTCTCAGGGACTTTACTGTGTAGTAAGGAAAGAGAGAAAATCAAATACACACACATGATCAAATCAGAAATGTTATGAAGAATACATAGCTCCTTTAGACTGGGGAGTGAGGAAAGGCCTCTTTAGAGGGACTTCCATTAGAACACAGATCTAAATGGAGCCTACCAGATGATGATACTGGGGAAGATCATTCCAGGGAGAAGGAGCAAGAAGCTCGGGATGTGTGCAGATCAGAAAGGAGGACACCTGGCTGGAATGTCAGAAGCCTGGGGAAAGTAGAGTAACAGAGGGCCTGCAGTCAAGATAAAGAGTTGGGGTAGTAAGTAGTATAGGAGTGGTGGAAAGGCCACTGAAGAGTCATAAGGAGAGAAGTAGCTGATCTGTTACTAGCTTTTAAGAATTCACAGTCAACTCAATGAATCAGCAGGGAAATGCGGATATACTCGAGAAGTCCAAGTATCTACCTTCATCTGTAAAAAGAATGGTGTTCAGAATACACCAGGGGATAGATCCACTGTCCTCGCCACTGCTTTACCTGGACTATATGTTCAGGGCTGGGTGACACAGCTTTAAGACATATGTCATATTCACAACACTGGTGAGCCATGCAATTTAATACAGTGTACAAATTAATCATTCATCATGTCAAAGTCAAAAGCTCTGCCACAGAGCTAATTTAAGATTAAACTTCCACAACTGTAAAAGATGAATGATGTTTGCAGGAAGCAACAGGATATAGAACTTGTTTATTTCTGACTTACCTACTCTAGGAAAGCATGGCCATGTTTTCATTACGGAAACATGGCAAACCAATTCTATACATTAAAAATGCTACCCTAGGGACTTCCCTGGTGGCGCAGTGGTTAAGAATCCGCCTGCCAATGCAGGGGACACGGGTTCGAGCCCTGGTCTGGGAAGATCCCACATGCCACGGAGCAACAAAGCCCGTGCACCACAACTACTGAGCCTGCATGCCACAACTACTGAAGCCCATGAGCCTAGAGCCCATGCTCCGCAACAAGGGACGCCACTGCAATGAGAAGCGCGCACCGCAACGAAGAGTAGCCCCCGCCCGCCGCAACTAGAGGAAGCCCATGCGCAGCAACGACGACCCAATGCAGCCAAATAAATAAATAAATTAATTAATTTAAAAAAATGCTACCTTAAACAAAAATCAGAAAAATATAGACATGGAGTCATGGAGTCTAAGTCTCTCATAGACATTTATTATATTCCGTAGATCTTTAATGTTAAAAAAATGACAAATATCAAACACATACACATATTCTTTCCTACATACAAAACCAAAAAAGGATAGGAAGATGACATTTTACCAAGATGTATACAGATTTAATTTTCTGTTTAATTGGTTTAAAAATATCAAAAGGACTTTACTCAAAACATCTGTAAGAATAGTTATCTCTTTTTACACACTAAGTATTCAGTACTATTTGCCCCCAAGCTACCAGTGTAATAGTAATTATCTTTACCATGTGTTCACAATTCAGAATATTAATCTTACCCTATGAATGCCTGGTCAACCGGAAACTCTGCAATTAGTTTCTATTTGAAAAATTCCTAAAGAGAAATCATAAACATATTGTTATATTTTATGCATCATAGGACTGTAAGACAATTTATCCACTTATGTGGTTCTAAAGTTTCAAACATCTATAATAACTTTATGAAACATATAAAAGATAACTTTTTAAAAAAGCCACTGCTGTTAAAGAGATCACTTTCTGACCTCCTACAAAAGGTGTCAACTAAAACCCAGGGAGAGAAACAAAATCACTGTCACAAGCTACACATTTAATCCCATCACCATGGCAATTTACGAGGCATAAAATATGAACTTTAAATTTTTAATGAAGAAAGAGGTAAGCATTATGAGGCACCACTCATTTTATAAATAAAAGATATAAAAACTCATTGAAAATATCTATGCTTCTTATAGAAAATAGGGAAACATGGGGAAAAAACAACTTAATGTTTAGGATCGTTTTCCCCTTCCAGTTTTGTTTTTGTTTTTGCTGGCCTGCTAGTTTTACACAACTATGCCATTATAAAATTCAGTGTTATGATATTGAGATCTCTTTTTGCCTCATCATTTCTCATAGGCTTTCTCGATGTTGTTGTAGTTTCTCGAAACATTATTTTTGAAGCATAATAGTTCATACATGGCTATGTCATAGGTTACAAAATCATTTCCCTACTGAACCTTATGTTTTCCCTTTTTATTAACTAATAATGCTGTAAACATCTCTAACTCTGTTCATATGATTTCCTTTGCATAGACCTCCAAAAGTAAGAGTAATAGTTCAAAGAGCATGAACATTTTAAGGCTTCTGACATATAACATCAAATTACTTCCCAAGAAGATTATACTAATTTTCTTTCCTATAAACAATATGAGTAGTACCCTCACCAGATGGGGGAATCATCATTAAAAATAAGTCTTTGCTAATTCCACACATGAAAAGGATCTTGTTGCTTTATTGTGCATTTCTTTGAATTGGGTTGAATGCTTCCCAACATGTTTTAACAATGAGTTTCATTCCTCCTTTCTGTTTCACATTTACCTAAACCAGAGTAATACTTTGCTGAGAAGATATAAATGCAGAACTTAATGAAAGCTCTCTCATAATGACAACTTGTCATCTCAGAGTGCAGCCATTGCTGCCAAGTAAAAAAACAAAAAGGAACTCAGTTTCTTTATCCAGCTTAAAATCAAATCACTCAAACTAATTTTAGAAACAACAGCAAACATTATCACCTTTCTTCCTCCCCAGCAGTGAACCAAAGTATAAGTTGAAAGATTGAAATGTGAAAGTACTAAATGGCAACGCTTCTAAGAATAGAAATAAACAGTCCATATTAGACAAGATCAAAACAGGACTTGGACTGTCACAGTAATTGTGACAGACCCAGCTGCTGATGAAGCATCAGTGGGCTCCCCAGCTAGCTATGCTGGATGGGTGTTATAAAACCGGCTTTACCTACGCTCTGAAAAACATTTACTCTCCCCAGAGGCAAGACACAAGATGTATATTTTCACTGAAAAAATCAATTCCAAGATAACCTAAAAAAATGTATCCTGGAAGATTTGGAGATGACAAGCCTAACACTGAGAGCTCCCTTTCTCAAATAAGAGCTCCTTTCAGAAGGTTCCCAGTGAGGGACACAGAAGACAACGCTCCCAAGTGACTGTGTATTAAGGAACAATAGGGGGTAATCAGCTTTCTGATAGAAAAACAAAAGGCCCCAAGGCTTTTACTTTGAAAACTGAGAAGTCTGGGTGCTCTTATTTCCTTCTGGTCAGTGGAGACAGTGGAGATTGACAAAACAAACTCCTTTGTAATAAAAGCAAAGGCCTACTATAAAATTTTAGAATCTGAGAAAGGCTTTCCATTTGGGAGAATTTGTCTTTCAGTGATAGATTCCTTTTAAGATTTAGCAAGAAGTCAAGAATCTTTGCAGGTCAATATGGCAAGAATCCCTGCAATGTCACACTTATTCAACCTGCCTTGTGCAATTCCATAAGATTAAGCCTTTAGGTTGCGTAAAATTAAAGTATCCTATTTTCATCAATTTGAAAGGTTCAAACTCTGAATACCAGATTTACTTAAGAGAGGGACATTTCACTTCACCATCGGTCCCACCATAGGATCACTCCATGAATCACCGCCATGAGCCACACTGACCTCCACAGGCTGCGTTCACTGCTCTTCCATCTGCTTTCCTGGAATACTTTAGCAATAGTTCTCTCACACTGTTTTATGACATGTAATAAGCTACTGCCTCAAGTTCCTTGAGGACTGGGGCAGAATCTTCTTTACCTATATTCTCAGGATCTATCCCAGCATCTCTTTCCGAGGCTAGGTTAAGCGCCTCGATATTACGGCAGCTTCCCTGTACCAATTCATCAATGGGGTGTTGAAACATCTTTGGAAAGTTAGCTAAATTAAACTAAAATAGTATCTGCCAGACTCTTCTCAGGGATTGTTCAGAATGTGGTTGGAAGGACAGACAGAGAGTCTCCTATTTCTGGTCAGTTGAGACCCTGGGAGCTGGCAGAAGGGGGAACTACAGGGGCTCTTTGGCTACCCTCTTCCCTCTCATACAGCTCCTGGCTTCTCTTAAAAATGTTGTGAACAAACATTTAAAGAATAGCAGTCTGAAGTGACATCAAATCATTAGCCTGCCCAGAGTAACAAGTTAACAGCCCACCTAGGGTGCTGCCATGTCTCAGTCCTGCCCCTGCGCTCATCATGAATATTGAGTAAGCAATTATTGAGTGAACCAATAATACCAGATCAGGTTTCCCCACCCAGTTAAGAACCAAGGGTATGCAGGAGCACGCCTGGCTCTCTGAAAGGTCTGTGCACACATCTGGTGTACAGACACGGTGGGCCTGGAAGGGTGATAAGCAAAGCAGTGGGGACAGAGCCTCAGGCATTTCCATCTGCTCAGGACAGGTACAGAGATTCAGAGGCAGAAGCTAAGCCTTCACCCTTTAGAAAGAAAGGAGAAAATTTCATATTTGCCAACTTACTCACCAAACATGACATCTCACAAATCTGAATGCGGAAGTGCTGTCAAATTCAGCCTGACTGTCTACATTATAATGACAGTGAGTTAATTTGAATCAGTGATAGATCAATGGATAAATGCCACAGCAGTCTTAAATGACCTTAATATCATATCAAATTATGATTTCAAAATTCTTCTTTTGTACAAATTAACAGTATAGTGCAACTGGAATAATGCTGGGACCAGCGGAAGCATCAAGATACCACCCAACAAGGATACTGTGTACCATGCTGTTCTGTGCCCATTTCTTGTCCAGTCCACCTTCCCCCAAGACCACAGGCTCTGGGAAGGTAAGGACTTTCCTTGTCACCCAGGGCCTGCCACACATTAGATGATCCCTAAGTGTCGTAGTTCCACAACCCTGTGTGCTATTATCAAGCTAATGATATTTCAGGTACAGGGATGGTTTCAGTCTCATAAAACCAGTAACTTCTGATAGTGATCACTATAAGGAATGCTGTATCTGCTCTACCATATTGTTAACCCAATGACAAAAATCAAACTGCCAGGCATTGCAAATCAGACTAGTGTTTACATCAAGCTAATTTCTAACCACAAAACACAAAAGTTTAATGTTCACCAAGTACTGAATGACCGTTAAACAGAAAAGATGTTTAAAATAAACACCGCTACTCACTCAACCCCCTCCCCCTACCCCCAACAAGTAGTTGTTCCATACCTGGTGCTTCTTTGGCATCAAGGGAATGGTGAGTGTTCTACCGTTTCTATTAAACTGCATCACAAATAGCTGGTCAGATGCCTCCCTGCCTTTCACTATGAGCTCTTAGAAGAGTTCAGTGTGAACGACAGGAGCTAACACACAAGAGATTCTCAGTAATTGTCTGTTGAATGGAGAAAGGTGGTGGGAGGTGGAAAGGGGAAAGCTACCATTTACTGTGCACTTAGTGAGGTACGTATTATGACCTCAACTCTAACAGTGGGAAAGGTGAGGATGGGAGGAACTAAGAAGCTTGCTTAGGCTCAAGCTCACAAAGGAGAAGAATTCACACCAGCTCTGACTAAGATCTATCTGTTACACCTCCTCTCCAATAAGCTATGTTAAAAGGAGTTTTACATAGAACGTGACATCGCTTAAAAAAACACCGACAATCTATCTTTTAGAGAAACTGAAAGACACAATCTAAAAATCAAATCTATATAGTTTTCCTGTTCATTACTCAGTATTCCATCTAGTGAAACAGAATCAA
This sequence comes from Physeter macrocephalus, assembly GCF_002837175.3. Lineage (NCBI taxonomy): Eukaryota > Metazoa > Chordata > Mammalia > Artiodactyla > Physeteridae > Physeter > Physeter macrocephalus. The sequence goes on from NC_041217.1 coordinate 105,357,934, forward strand.
CAACTGCTCCCTCCATCCTGCTTGCCTCTATTAAGTAATTAAGACCAACATGAAGAGGAGTGCATCCTACTGGCACAACCTCTTACAGAGAAACATTCACACACCCCTGTAACGACAAGAGGAATAACCCAAGTTTAATCTGTATTTCAATGATCTTTTACATGGGTCTTCTTCCTGGCCTTCCTATTAAAATGTGGTTAAACTAAATTTATGCCATATCACCTAAATACGACCTTCTTTCTGAATGACTTAATGAAGAAGTATCGCATGTCTTCAATCTGTTAGTTTCTTTGTTAGGCTTAGTTCTTACCTGACACTCTTAGGAGGAAGGGGGTATAGCAGAATAGTTAAGATCAAGTTCTGACTGTGTCATTTACCACCTGCTTGATCTTAGATAAACTAAGTATCAATTTTCTCATCTGTAAAATAGAGATAATAATGGAGTTGTTTTAAGAATTAAATGAGATAACTATAAATCTAATGTTTAGCATAGCAGGAGGTACAAAGTAAATGCTCAAAAGTGATAATTTATTAACTGAGTAGTAGGTTTATTTAAAGTGAATTCTTTAAAGGTTGGCTTTAAATTATCCTGTAAAGAGAAACCAGACTGGATATTCGGGGGTTTGGTTTTCCACCCAAGCTAGAGATTTCCATGCCACGTTTTGCAATGTATCACATGACTCCAGTTACTAGAAAGTGTTGTGCAATATAAATATAAATGTAATTTACCTCAATTATTTAATAATGACACATAGGGAAGACCAAGTATTGTGAAGCCAAAACAATACAAGGTGATGCAACATTTTTAAACAGTTAACCTGTGCAAGTACCCTCTACTTTTTGATGCAATGCCTGTCTTCCCAATCAAGATTCATGCTGCAGACAAGTCAGATATAGCCAGTATCACCCAAGGCCATGTTTTAAAATCTATAATCACAGATGCACAACAAATGTGAATGTGCTTCATGCCACAGAACTGTACACTTTAAAATGGTTAAAATCGTAAATTTTATATTACATATATTTTACCACAAAAAAAACCTATCATGTAAAACAGGAAGACTGTTCTGACTGCTTTAAAATGAACACAAATGTATTACACAGAATAAATATACAGCGGGCCCCCATGTACTAGAAAACATACCAACACATAAAAGTATTATTTTACTGTATCAAATTTGCTTTGTCCATAATTCATAGATTATAATAAATACTAAATATTTCATCATCAATTTTTTGTTACCTTTAATTGGAAGGATTTGGGTGGGGGAGATATGATCTCACTAATTTGCCTAGAAAAGGTGTAGGTCTCTTTTATACTAGATAAACAGCCATATATGAAGCTAACACATTCAAATATCTTCTAGTGACTAGCTAGGTAAACACACACATGACACACACATGAGATCTTTTTTTTCTCCTAAAATAACCACTGAAGCACCCACATGTTTACAACAATCATTAATAACGAGATGAATTTGCAAAGTATTTGATCCTCTTGCTAATCTTCTTTTATTTAGAGGTCAATTCAGCAGAAAGCGTCTAGGATAGCCTTATAGGGTGCGAGTCAGGGTGAGGGAGAGGTTTGTGGTAAGGCAGAGAGATTGTGTGTGTGTGTGTGTGTGTGTGTGTGTGTGTGTGTGTGTGTGTGTAAGTGGTTAGAGAAGAGCCATCATAATCCTTTATCTTAGTGATAGCAGACATACTTATCAGGCAATTACACTAGTTAATCGATCAATCTCTGAGGCTTTCATAATAACACGTATTTCTGCAGGACTGCCTTGTTACTTCCTTTGTCTCTGGATTATGTGTGGTAGAAATGTCCATTCAAGGCATGAGTGAATAAAGGTAGTGATCCATATCAAATGAGAGACAATTTAATAAGAGCAATAGCTGCTCTGCCTCTCTATAGGGCTATATTGAAGAAGGATGAGGGAATGTAGTAATGAAATGGGAAAGTAACCATGAAGGAAAGTAACCATCACCATGGCACACAGAAGAAGACTATGAGGCATCACACCCTAACAGAAAGAACCCCTGACTAGGTGTCAGGAGACCCAATTTCTACTGTCTGCTTTACATCTAACTGACAGTATAGTGTTGGGCAAGACATCTCACATCATCTGACCTGACTTCCCTCACTTGTCATGTTTGAGAGAGAGACAAATGATAGCTGGACCCTCCACTTTCTGCATTCCACTATCCTGCGAGTTGATTAATTGTCGCTGGAGCTAAGGGAGACCTAATCTGAAGAGACTCCTATGGAGTGGTGAGAATCAAGAAGGGCTTTGAAAGAAGAAGGTGACAGCACCAGGAAAAGCATTAACCCGAAGATGGCTGCTGCATGTTTCCTTAGAAAGAGAGCACACTGAATGATCTGCAATTGGAAACTAATAAATTGGGCTTGCCAAAAAGAGAGTAAAAGTGGGTCATAGCAAGAAAAGAAGGTCATCAGGTCAAGCATATGAGGAAAGCATTGATTTTAATTGAAGGGAAAAAGGTAGGAGGGAACCTTGGAAGGGTCCTAATACTACCATCTCTCAGGCAGCGGGGTTTGCCAGGATTCAGTCACTGACCAGTAGCTTCTCTGCTCATGCACATGCTCTCCTGGGATGACATCCTCTATTCTTTTTTTTTTTTTTTTTTTTTTTTCCAGCTTTATTGAGAAGTTTAAGGTGTACAACATAAATAATTGATATATAGCATTATATAAGTTTAAGGTATACAACAATGATTTGATATACATATGTATTGCAAAATGATAACCACAATAAGTTTAATTAACATTCATCATCTCACACAGTTACAAAATTTTTTTCCTATGATGAGAACTTTCAAGATCTACTCGCTTAGCAACTTTCAAATGTACAATACAGTACTGTTAGCGATAGTCATCACACTGTACATAACCTTATAATTAGAAGTTTGTACCTTTTGATCGCCTTCGCTCAATTCTCCCACTCCCCACTCCTTGCCTTTGTTTTCTTTATTTCTGTGAAAAATGATATGGGAGTCTTGTTAGGGCTTGCATTGAATCTATAGGTGGCTTCAGGTTGTATGAACATTTTAACAATATCAATTGTTTCAATACATGAATATAGGCTATCTTTTGATTTATTTGTGTCTTCAATTTCTTTCATTAACATCTTATAGTTATTAATGTAGAGATCTTTCACCTCCTTAGTTAAATTTATTCCTAAGTATTTTATTGTTTTTGATGCTGTTGGGATTTTTAAAGATTTTTTTTTTAGATAATTCATTGTTAATGTATAGGAACAGCTGATTTTTGTATGTTGATTTTGCATCTTGCAACTTTACTAAATTCATTTATTAGTTTTAACAGTTTTCTTTTTGTAACATCTTTAGGATTTTCTACATGTAAAATCATGTCATCTGAAAATAGAGATAATTTTGCTTATTTCCAATTCTGATGCTCTTTATTTTATTTATTTTATTTTATTTTTTGCCTGATTTTTCTGGCTAGGACTTCCAGTACTTGTTGAATAGGAGTGGTGAGAGTGGGTAACCTTGTCTTCTTCCCAATCTTAGAGGAAAAGGTTTCAGCCTTCACCAACTCTATGTTAGTTGTGGACATGTCATATATGGCCTTTAGTATGTCAAGGCATATTTCTTCTATATCAATTTGTTGAGAGAGTTTTTTTTATCATGAGTAGATGTTGATTTTGTCAAATGCTTTTTCCACAACTATTTAGATGACCTTATGATTTTTATCTTTCATTTGATTAATGTGATGTATTACATTTATTGATTTGTGTATCTTGAACCATTCCTGCATCTCAAGGATCAATCCCTCTTAATCATGGTATATGAGCTTTTTAATGTGGTATTGAATTTGGATAACTGGTATTTTGTTGAGAATTTAGGCATCTATATTCATCAGGGATATTGACTGTCATTTTCTTTTCTTGTAGTATTCTTGTCTGGTTTTGGTATCAGGGTGATGGTGGCTTCATAGAATGACATTGGGAATGTTGCCTCCTCTTCAATTTTTTGGCAGAGTCTGAGAAGAATTGACATTAATTCTTCTGTAAATGTTTGGTAGAATTCACCAGTGAAACCACCTTGCTCTATTCTTAAGAATTATCCAGGGCTTCCCTGGTGGCGCAGTGGTTAAGAATCCGCCTGCCAATGCAGGGGACATGGGTTCGAGCCCTGGTCCGGGAAGATCCCACATGCCGCGGAGCAACTAAGTCCGTGTGCCACAACTACTGACCCTGCGCTCTAGAGCTCGCAAACCACAACTACCGCAGCCCTCACTCCTAGAGCCCTTGCTCTGCAACAAGAGAAGCCACCGCAATGAGAAGCCTGTGCACCCCAATGAAGAGGAGGCCCCGCCCTCTGCAACTAGAGTCAGCCCATGCGCAGCAACGAAGACCCAACGCAGCCAAAAATAAATTAAATAAATTTAAAGAAAAAGAAAAAATAAGATAAAGGAATTATCCACCACCTCCCTGTAGATGATTCCCAAAAATTACATGACAAGCCCAGCTCCCTAATCCTAAACTGCAGAATCATCTCCCCGCTATCTTCCCAGCTATACACTGAGATGTGTAGAAAACTTAAACTCAGCATGTCCCAAACTGAACCTGCCATTCTTCTCACACCCACACCAAACCTGCTCTTCCTGAGTGCCTGAATATTGGAAGCAACATTAACACTGAGAGCTGAATGATGCTGAAGGTTGACAGCAACATCAAGAGCTCAGGCACCTAACCCCAAACCTTCTTTTCCTCTATTCTCTGAAATCAATTGGTTCTTTTCTTAAACTACTCCCTTCCTCTGCACCCCTGTTACCACTGCCTTGGGTGGAGCCTGCCTCATCTTTGGGGAAGACAGCTGAAATATTCTCCTCTCTTCCCTTCCTTAGTCCCATTTCCATGTTGCAGCCAGAGAGCTCTTTCTAAAACACATCACCTCCTGATTTGGTTATTTGTTATCATGAGGACAATGTCTCAGGGACGTGGTGGGGGGCAGCAGCTGGCACTGGAACACGATGGAAACGAGTGCTATCCAGCTTCTCTTGTGGTTTTATTAGCTCTTGCTATTTCCTTCCCAGGAATTCTAGTGTCTGACCGCAAAAGGCTGGGCAGACTGGACATATTCTGTGATCACCACTCACTTGAGGACAGCTGGAATAGGAAGGCTCACATGGCCACATGGCTCACCCTGGGCACGCACACAACCTCACAAGTTGGATATGGCTGCCTTTAACTTCAGCTCATGCTGCCCGTGTCATGGATTCTGATACAGTTTGGACTACTGCTATGGGACGAAGAAATTTTTAAAGCCTCTGTCTCCGTTTTTATCTACATGTTACTGGTGTCTATGCTCCCAGATATCAGGCATTTTTACAGAAGTTTTATTCTACTTCCTGGTCAGCAGCAGTCATTGCTAGGGCAGTCAATTCTGGAAGCATAGAGTGATGATTACTCCTCCTGCTGAGATGTTGCTCTGTGAATGTTCTGGAGCTGCTTTAGGTAACTGCAAACTGCCCGCTTTTTATTTATCTTCATATCTTTTGTTCCCCTAACCCTCCACTCCCCCCACAAGTGAGGGTAAGAGGTAGGGGGTGGTTTTTTCTGCTCCCGGTGTGGAAAATATGCACTGGAACGATTCCCAGGCCCGTCTCCACCGCCATCTGCATGGGCTAAAGCAAACCACTCGCCCAGTCCAGCCGCCATGTCCTTGGCTTCAAAACATGGCCAATCATACTGGCCCTGAGCTGACAGTAGTGGTAAAAGAAATACTGTGGAAGCATTCTGAAATCATTAAAGGTGCACATAAATGTAAAGGGGAACTCATTAGAGAAAACCGTTTTTTTTTTTTTTGCCAGTAAAGTAATTTTAGAAGAGGATGCTTTTGGCCTTGGAGCATTATCCTAAACCAAAACAAAACAACCCATGAAGTGAGTCTCATTTACACCATCTTGGTTCCAAGGAAACAAAACGGCAAGTGTTACAAGGTCACTGACACCGCCTCACACTTAAGTCCTACTACAAAGTCAAAAAGAATTTTTTAAAAAGGCACAGGGGTCCAGGTAGAAATATGCGACCAAAACACAAAACTGGCAGTAGTCTCCTCACTGTGAGAAGACAATAACGTGAGCAGAAAGTTCTTCTCCAAATCCACCTTGCAATAATGGACTGAAAATGGACCATTCACACTATCAACTAGGTATTTAAAAAAGAAAGAAAAAAAACAACACCTGCAACCTCTGGCTCACAGTGCCAATGAACTGCAGCCATGCCTGTCTGCCCAACCCAGAGAGGACTTTTAAAACATTACAGGGCTTCCCTGGTGGCACAGTGGTTGCGAGTCTGCCTGCCGATGCAGGGGACGCGGGTTCGTGCCCCAGTCCGGGAAGATCCCACATGCCGCGGGGCGGCTGGGCCCGTGAGCCATGGCCGCTGAGCCTGCGCGTCCGGAGCCTGTGCTCCACAACGGGAGAGGCCACAACAGTGAGAGGCCCGCGTACTGCAAAAAAATAAAATAAAAAAATAAAAATAAAAAATAAAACATTACAGTCAGCCAAGACTGCTTATCTCTTCCAGCTCCTATTTTCGCTGGAAGAAGGTGTGGGAAGTAAAGGATTGAGCAAGAGCATTAAGAGAGAAATAGGTCAGTTTCGAAAAAACCAGCTCTTATGTCATCTATGTTTCAGGTAAAAAGTCCACTTTCACCTTGGTGTTAAATCAGTGCTTCATGTTTGCAACTTGGTTAATGGCTGCTGGTGGTCAAAAACATTGGTTTTCATTTGCTCCTTTGCTGGAGCAGAAAAATGTCTGGTCTCCATTTAGGGTAAACATAGTGAGTTGTCTCCTTTTCTGACATTACCTTCTCTGACACCACCTGGGTGTCCTGCGATGCAATCCTATCCTGATACTTAAGTTAGTGCAAGATTCCACAGGTCTAACTGCTCAGTCCCACAAGACTGCCCCCACTTTAGAGGCCAGTCTCAAGTCCCAGGTACTCAGATTACCCACACTTTTGTCCAACTTAATTACAAATTCAGGGGCTCCCACAACCCCCTCCTCAAGGTTGATAATGACTCACAGAACTCAGGAAAACACTTTAGGTTTACAGGTTTATTGTAAAGGATACAACTCTGCAACAGTCAAATGGAAGAGATGCATAGGGAAAGGTATTTGGTGGTGTGTGTGGGGAGGGTGAGTGGTGGGTGTGGAGCTTTCATGCGCCGTCTGAGTACGCCACCCTCCCAGAACCTTGATATGTTCACTCACCTGGAAGCTCCCACACTCTCGCTTAGGGGTGTTTCTGGAAGTTTCATTACATAGGCATCATTGATTAAATCACAGGCCACTGGAGACGGAAAATCTCTAGCCCTTCCCCCGTCCTCAGAGGTCAGGGGGTAGACTGAAAGTTCCAACCCTCTAGTCACCTGGCTGGTCCCTCTGGCAACCAGCCCTCATCCTGAAGCTCCCTAGGGGCCCACCCAGAGTCACCCTGTTAGCATAAAGCCAGGTAGGGCTGAAAGGGGCTCATCATGAGTAATAAAAGATGCTCCTGTCAGGAAACTCCAAGGGTTTTAGGAGCTCTGTGCCAGAAACTGAGGGCAAAGACCAAATATATATGTATTTCTTATTATACCACTCATAGCCTCCCACTGCATGAGAATAGTCTTACAGGAGGGCTAATTCTTATTCAAGCTAGTTGCAATCTGAAACAGTGCCAAGCAGTCCACTTAGAAGGCCAAGCTCACCTGCAAGGGCCAAACAGAGCAGGCAGCATTTAAGCCACGGATGTCCTGAGTTAGTGACTTAGAGGAGTTACTTCTTAAGGGACCCCTTCTCTGACCAGGTCCTTCACAATGTGTTCTTTTAGTTCTCTATTCCTTGTTTTCACAGCACTTAGCACACACCTTCGTGTAATTGTTCAATTAAGGTTTACTTCTGTCCCACTGAAGTATAATAAGCTCTAGGAGGTCTGGTCTACATGTCTCATGCTCATTATTGTATCCCCAGGGCTTAGTAGGCAGAAGCTGCTAGTAAATATTAAATGAACATTAAAAGAATTAAAATTAGAACTCCCTCCCCCCCTTGCTTGGAGCAAAGATCAGAACAACTGCCTATAATCACCACAGTATCTTATCTTCAAATCACCTAATTCCACATGACATGCAAAGGCCCCCGAATCCTTTAGGAGATAAAGTCTCTATTCCAGCCCTATCAAAAAGAGAAAAGAGATTTAGCTTAGCCATGGCCTTAAGAATAATTTGAGGCAGCTCTGGGGATACTGAAGTGATAAGAGTAAGGTCAGGCTTCTAAAAGCACACACAAAGAACTAACAGCAATCAGGTAGATTGTCTACATTTCAAAGAAGGTGAGTGGTAGGGTTTCTGCACATTGGGTTGGCCTTGGGCTTTAGAATTCAGAGGACTCTGCAGCCTCACTTGGTGTTAGCAAAGAAGAGAAGCCATGTTCTCTCTGGAACTGTGATGGCTTCCCAGGAAACAAAAGCCACATTCCCAGTCTGGAAGTTTAACACATGACTTCTAAATGAGGCTGGGTCTTTGTGTGGCTCAGTGACAAATCCAGCTGCACAGCATGCATCATATCCTGTCAGTGACCTAGGTCTCTCCTTTGTGCACAGCAAATGAATCTACGGTTATTTCTTAGCAACAAACTTGAAGGTAGAAGGATTGCAGCAAGAAAGCTAATGGTGTCTTTTCTTCCTGTCTCCATTTTTTTCCCCTAACCCATACACAAGAAATAACATTTTTCTATTTACATTTGACAACATCATGTGTTTCCACTGTGGGAAGTCTTATTCACTGAAGGAAGGCAACAACTTAGTCACTGTTAGTTGAACAGAGATAGAAATGAAGAGGGCCCTATGTGCCACCAACTTGTGTCATGGCCAGAGATGGGGTACCAAGAGAGTGTAGGAGGACTGTCACATCTTGCATCCACTAAGTGTCCTCAACAATCATGACCTAGCTTCTGCTGGGTGCAAAGCATCATCATCCCAGATTTTGAAAGGGACAGAAAGGTGTCAAACTCAAACATGAACTTCAAAAAGACCTTATGCTTTGGTAAATAAAGCATGAATACAAGAAAGACCAAACAAATGGATTACACAGTTATGTTTTAAGTCAATACATGCCAAAGAAATAATAGTCATTGCACAGGTGTTATGAGTTGGACCAAGAAAAATGCATAGGATTTATATAAATGGGAGGTGAAGGGATGAGGGGTAGAAGGGAGGATTAATATTTTATGTGAAGGAATGAGGAACAAATAAAGAAGGTAGGAGGAAGCCAACGTAAATTTAAGGAGTTAATGAAGAGACATGTGTGGATGGAGTGGAAGTTTTGAGACAGTAATAATGGAGATAAGAGTGGAAAGTAGATTTGGGTCAAATAAAGTCTAGAATGTCAGGCTAAGAATTTTTCAAGACACAGCTCAGCCCTTAGCATATAACAGGCACCTGAGAAATAACAGTTTTGAGATAAAAATATCACTTGTAGAATTAATAGTCATATATTTTTATGAGCGCAGAAAGGAATTTAGATTTGATCATACAAGCAGTAGGGATTCACTGATGGTATCTGAGCAGAGGAATGATGGAAAAAAATATATTTAAGGACATATTAGTGTATATTAGGGAAATTAATTTGAAAGCATCAGGAAGAATTCATTGGAAGGGATTTGAGAATGAGAGCAGGAAGCCTAATTCTATATTAGGGTATATATCAGATCACCTTGTAAAATAAAACATAAAGGACTTCATAATTAAAATATCAAGTAGAAAAGTAGTTATGCTTAAAAAAACTATGCTTTCAGATTAGCCAGTAAAATAATGCAACTGGACAAAACAATTAGATTTTGAGGGAGCAGACTTTTCCTAAAAGTCTGAATTGATGTTTTCAAAAGAGAAATGTATTTGATTAGGTTTTCTACACTAGATGGTACTTGAATACTTTGGTGGAAATTAGATGCATTGGGATAAAAATATCAGTTTTAGAATTAGTAGCCAAATATTTCATGCAATGTTATAACACATAAGAACAGTCATTTAAAACACACACACAGGGCTTCCCTGGTGGTGCAGTGGTTAAGAATCTGCCTGCCGATGCAGGGGACACGGGTTCGTGCCCCGGTCCGGGAAGATCCCATATGCCGCGGAGCGGCTAGAACCGTGAGCCATGGCCGCTGAGCCTGCGCATCTGGAGCCTGTGCTCCACACGGGAGAGGCCACAACAGTGAGAGGCCCGCATACCACACACACACAAAAAAACACACACAAAAATAAAACACACACACACACACACAAAATGGTGCCTGATACACTAGTGGCCATGTTAGATACACCCTAAGCAAGCCATCAGCCCAAGAGTATACTGGGCCTTTCTTTTGGAAAAATCATTAGGCATTATGTCACTCACCATGCAATCAAACCTCTGTTTAAAATCAAGTTACAGGGCTTCCCTAGTGGCACAGTGGTTGAGAATCTCCCTGCCAATGCAGGGGACATGGGTTCGAGCCCTGGTCTGGGAAGATCCCACATGCCACGGAGCAACTGGGCCCGTGAGCCACAACTACTGAGCCTGTGCGTCTGGAGCCTATGCTCTGCAACAAGAGAGGCCACGACAGTGAGAGGCACACGCACCGCGATGAAGAGTAGCCCCCGCTCGCCGCAACTAGAGAAAGCCCTCGCACAGAAACGAAGACCCAACACAGCCAAAAATAAATAAATTAATTAATTAATTTTTAAAAAAAATCAAGTTACAATTACTCTAATTATGGGCCTACATTTCACTTGATTCACAGCTGGTGCCTAATCAAACAGTTCTGTAGGCTTCAACACAAGGTAACTTAATTAAATTCAGTGGCAAAAAGTTTTTTTTTCCCCCTAAGTTTTCTTTAAGCAACTGACTTACCAATTTAGGCATCAGAAATCTTATTTCTATAAAAATTACTACATGAACTAAATCTAAATCAAACCAAAATGCATCCACTAAAAAACAATATTCAGGTCTCATAAACACTTTGTTTAAATATTTCCCAGCAACCGCCTTGTGTGGACAAACCAGGAAGTGAAACCAAATATGATCACACTGTGAAAGCAGAGTAAAATGAAAGTGTACATTTGGAATTAGCTGAAGCACTATTAAGATTTCATTTAAAATCTCATCCCTTGGAAACATCAATTTAATTAAAGCAGTAATAAGAGGAATTGCAAAAGCAGAAGTCTTCATTTTGTTGTCTGCCAATTTCCCTCAATACAAATGCCTTTTCCTGTGGCCAGGCTGGCTCATCTGAAATGCTAGTGCTTACCTGGTGAATGCAGAACAGGGTTAAGCTATCATTTTCATGCTACTAAGTCAGCCCTGCAACAAAACAATCACAGTCTTTAATGACTTACTTTGGAGAAATGTACTTTTTGCTTTTAAGGTAACAAGCAAATCCCATTTCTCCTAATTGTTTTGCTGGGATTACTGTCATTCCCTGTATTTTACTTTAAATTATAAACTCCTTAAAAACAGGAACCATATTTTACTGTTGGATTAGTTTGTTTTTTAACTGAGTATGAAGACTCAGTGACCCAGACATAGCAAGAGTTATAAATATCTAACGATTATTCTTATTGTTCAAGGATAGTGTCATCAAACACGACTTGTCACAGTTCATATTTTCCTTCTAATCAGAATCATAAATCCCTGCACTCCACCACCATATCCCTCATTCCTAGAAGGATGCCTGTGGAAGAGGCAGCTAGAAGATACCTGCGCAATGGGCTTCCCTGGTGGCGCAGTGGTTGAGAGTCCGCCTGCTGATTCAGGGGATGTGGGTTCGTGCCCCGGTCCGGGAGGATCCCACGTGCCGCAGAGCGGCTGGGCCCGTGAGCCATGGCCGCTGAGCCTGCGCGTCTGGAGCCTATGCTCCGCAGCGGAAGAGGCCACAACAGTGAGAGGCCCGCGTACCACAAAAAAAAAAAAAAAAAAAAAAGATACCTGTGCAAAAACAGAATGAATTCTCACTATTATTTTTTATTCTTATTTTTTATTTTAAGCAGGATTTGAGTAAGCTTAATATGAGAAATCATGCAATATTTGTACGGGTATTTCTTAGCAATCTAAATAAGGTAGTTCCTAAACTACTTATAACTTCACCAAGTAATCAGGTACCCCCTGTCAGACATTGCACAAACACAATGCAAATGCGAATATCAATGCTACTCTGCAGACAAAGCAGACACACTGCTGCTACACACGAGAATGAAATTTAAAGGGAAAAAAAACTATGTTAAGTAGTGACATCCATTGGCATGTATATGTGCCTGTATAAACGTGTGTGTGTGCATAATAGTATAATCATGCGGGTAGTGAATTCAATAAACATTTGCTAGCCTACTCTATGCAAGAAGTGTATTACTCCTAAGAAGATGAGGCAATTCTATTGCCATCGTGTAAATAGATTGAAGAGACTGCCTCAGAGTCTAATGAGTTCGTCTATAAACCCATAAAGTAAGTCAGTATGGAGGCAGGCCAGTTGCCTAGGCCGTCTCCTTCTCTCTGGTCACCTCATTTTCTCTCGGTTACTCTCTCACTCCCTGTACTTTCACTCTAGTGCCTGATACTTTATGCTTGTGATTACTGGATTTTCTTGACAGGGGAGAATTTGTTGAACATTTGCTGTGGTGTGGGCTAAATAGGACAAGAAGGAATGACAGTCACTAAATGAGAATTCATTTTACTTCTGCATTTCACCTCATATCTACCCTTAAAATACTCAAAGTTAGGGAGACGGGAAACATACACAAAATGAATAGGGAACAGGAATACATATAATCAAGGATTAAACAGTATAGTTGAGACAACAATGAGATACATCTGCATAATGCTTTAAAGTTTATGGAGTATTTTTTCCCATAAGTCATTTAAATCACTCACTTGACTTTACAATAAGGATACCAGCTCAGAGAGAAAAAAATAAGCTGCCTAAGTCAGATGTCTGGTGAACAAGAGCTTGATCCCATAACTGACACCAAATATCGTGTTGTTCTCACCATCAGAAGCTGCCTCTCACAAAGGCCAACAATTATAGTTCAGGGAATGGAGAAAGCAGCACAAGTGATGTGCATCTGAGCCTTTCAGGATATGCAGGAGCTAGATCAGGAAGAAGACCTCCAGCTAGGGAAGGGCAAGAGCAGGGAGTCTTGAGTGGGGAAGAGCAATGAGGCAGCAGGTCCCACTGGGGAGGGAATCTTCATAGCCAGAGATGACTTCACAAATAAGTGAGGCACTAAGGACACTTAGGACTTAAGATTCCAGAATGAAGAGTATGGCTTGACTTGACTCACAAAAGAGAACCATTATAGATTCTAAAACAGAATGCAAGCAATGTTTTAGGAAAAGTAACCTAGTGGGGCATGGGAGATACACTGGGGCAGGAGAAGGGAGGGGAGGCAGAATGGAGGCAAGGGTACCAGGTAGGATCCTACTGCAGTAATTCAGTAACTGAGTAGTCAGGACCTGAGCAGGGGAGTGTCAGTGAAAATGACAGGAGTGAATTTAAGTAGCAGTAACAGAAAAAATCAGACAAGTATTGGCTGATGGGAGAGATAAGGAAAGGAAATAGGACTAAAGTTGGGTGAAAGGCTTGACCATAAAGTGTGAGTTAATATTCCAATATTCATTGGAAGATCAATGAGCAATCTGGTGAATTTGCTCTTTCACTATGAATCAAGGATAATTTACTAACATAATTAAGGTTTTATACCTTTATTAGGGATTTGGTGTAGCTAAGTTTTGACCAAGTACTGCTCTTGGGAGTGAACCCCATGGAAAAGTTGAAGAAGGTGAGGTAAAAAGGCCATTTAGGTTCAGATCATAAAGAGACTTGGGTACCATGCTATGGAATCCATGAAGGTTTTTATACAAGGAAGTGAAATGATCTGGTCAGTGTCAAATTTCAAATTTAGAAATTTAGTATTTGCTGCTTTGATAGCAGCAGGGAGGGTTCATTAGAAGGGGGAATGTACGATATAGGTTAAGAGACCAGATCAATAGTCCAAGGGATAAAAACAAGAAAGAAGGCTTGAACTAAGATGTGACTAAGTGTGGGAGAAGGGGGGAATAAAAGCAAATACTTTTAAGCACTTTTAAGTACCATCATTCTTTAGTACTTTCAAGCAGGTACTCTGCTAAATAGTTTATGGGCACGGATTCTAGAGTTACTCAGGTATTGATCGGGACTGGTGGCAGACTAGATATTAAGGAAAGCCAAGACTCAAGGACAAGAGACCACCCTGGTTTTGGCCACAAGGTCAATGGTGAAAATTGGTCAGTGGAGGCTCATGAATGTGGTTTTTAAAACACTGAGTTTGCAGTACCTGTGGGTCATTTAAGTGGTGAGGTCTAGTAGGTAGTTGGAAATAAACTGGAGCCCTGGGGAGAGAAGAACATATGTGTTTGTTAGACTGTTCGTTTTTGCTGCTGACCTTGGCCAATGTTGGATTTAAAGGCTTGCACTTGGTAATTTGGAACAGAGAAGTAAATGTAGACTGAGTCCATCTCCTGAATAAAGGAGTTCACTTAATACTTGCCTTTGTGAATATTTCTATTTAAAGATGAGACAATTTAATTTTTTATGAAGGCAATCAAGTTGACTAAAACATAATGTCTATATGTTATAAAACACACACACACACACACACACACACACACACACACACACACACACACCTCTTTGTGTGGCTTCTACTTGTCTGCCCAACTGGAGGTAAACAGGACTAGAAGATTTTAAATAACTTCCAGCCTCCCTGTTGTAGGTGCTCACTACCATCCTGATCATGAATCAGGATGGCCAACTCTCTAACAAAATGTGTAAGGGCATATTTTTCATTGTACGTCAGTGTAAAAAAAGCTGCTCTCCCACGCTACTTAAACTTCATTTTGTGCTTTAAACCTACTGGTTGGTTGTAGAAACAGTGAATATATTCAGCTCATCAACAGAGTTAAACAGGAAGGAATTTCAGATGTGGTATGTTTTGTGTGGTTTTTTTTTGTGATTTTTATAAGTATCAATCTTTCCTTTGCTAGCTTTGATAGAATTGGGAAATGTATCCTTGGGGAATCCAATTCTGAAGAATACTTCCTGTTTTGTTCTTCTCTATGTAATTTATCTCTGTTTAATGTACTATATAATTACTTTGTCTATTTTCTGTGTCTACCCACTAGGCAGTAAGCTCCAAGAGCACAGACCTTTTATCTGTAAGGTTCAATGATGTATCCCCAGCGTTTAACTCAGATAGTAGGAGCTCAATAAATAATTGCTGAGTGAATAAATCACAGTCCTGTGATTACTGTACTTCAAGAACTTGACATGTGTTTTTCCTTAGCAATCATGACTCAATCTCCATGTCCCAACTTCATCTTGAACCATGCTTTCTATTTACATACTCCAAAGAAATTCTTTTAGGACCTATATCATGGTGGGATCCTGCAGGACACTGAAGGTTATTGGTGCAAAGAAATGAACATGGGGAAAACTGTAGCCAAGTGTCAAAACCTCCCAGGTTCTCCAGGTGATTCCTCTGCGTAGTTCTGTCTTATAAGAGTTATGATTCTTCTACACTCCTACTCTGAATTCTGGTTTCCTGATCTCAATTCCTGTTTTCAGCATCTGCTTCAAGCTAGACTTCCTTTTGGTATTCTGACCCCAGGTTACCTGAGTTTGACATCTGTTATTTTCATTGCTTGACATTTTGATTTTGTGTGTGTGTGTGGGGGGGGGAGTTAAACCTAGAGAACGGTCTAAGCCCGTATTTCTTACACAGCCTAGAAACTCATAACTTAAAATTATAAGATATTATAGACTATCCCCTCAAGGTTCTTATTGCCCTTCCCTGTCCCCCTTATAAATCTAATAATTTCCGCACCACTCTGTCTGATGGGCTAATCACTGTGACCACTTGCATTCCTTATTGTACATAAATTTTTTTTCTGGTCAACTACATTTGGTAAGTAGGAATTATTATACAATCAAAGACACGAAGAAAACTACTACCATTCTCCAGATGCATATTACGAATGAAATTTAAAAGGACATCAAACTTAGAAAAAAAGAGATGTATTCTAAGCTACAAATTTATGCTACAAATTATCCATTTGATGTCTAGATATATACTAGAAAAAATACTGTGCTTCTGCACTCTTTGTGAGATGTAGTCAGTATACAACCTAGGCTATGTGTTTTAAGTCATTGGATTGGGTCTAATTTAATTCATAGGCCAACAATTCCAAATGCATCAATTCTACCAGCAAGGCAATGTTTAGAAAGGCTCTCTTCATCTGCAGAGAAGACAATTCACTTGACAGCACTCCTTTCTTGAGAAATTACTCAAATCAGTTAGACTGAAAATAAATCTAGAGGGTACACAGCTGTCATACAACCCAAAGTAGTCCTCTGAGCAATAAGTTGATTCATTTTTCCCTATCTGTACAACTGGTTCTGCAAACAGGATTGCAATCCAACAATGCATTTTTGCCCCACTGTGAAGAGAGAGCTTTTCAGTGCCCTAGGGAAGGCCGTGTTGGATTCCTTTATACTTACAGGTAGGGTAAACTGCACATAGTGATTCCTTGATTTTATTTAATGAGAAACAGACATTTAAGTTCAATGATCTATGTCAACCAGCTACAAATAAGGTCTCTAAAATTAGAGAATAATATTTTATCAATGTTAGTATCAAAGTTTGAGGGACAGACAGGTACCAGACTGTCTCCTGGGTATAGGCAACTTATTTATTTATATTGTAACATTCCTTAATTACTAACTTTTATTATGGAAAATTTAAAACATACACAAAAGTAGAGAGAGTAGTAGTATAATGAAGCCCATGTGCCCATCACTCTGATACAACAATCATGATACCCACTCCAACTGGATTATTTGAAACAAATTCTAGACATTATATTTTATCTGGCTTATTTCAGTATGCATCTCCCAAAGGTAAAGAGTTTAAAAAATATAACCACAATATCATAATCATACCCAATAGTGTGCTGGTAGGTACTTTACAACCAGTTCTCTGGCCACAGGGGTGGGGAGGGAGGAGGGGGAAGGCCCTGATTTGTAGTCTTTGCCAATTTCCGAGGGGTTGATAAGAAATGTGCAGCACACATTCAGTACCTCGACTATGCAGAGACATTAGATATAAATAACCTTAAGAGAACAGATAACAGCAAATTATAGAAAAATTAATAGGAATTGATAAATTTTGAGTGTTACTTTTATTTTAATACTTCAAGTTTGTATAATTTTTTAATGGTTGTGTTTAACAACTGGCTTACAAAATTCCTGAAAACATAACCATCGTCTCTCGTCAACTCTAGCATACCACTGAATCACATCCAAATCATTAATAATTCCTTAATATTACCAACTATCCGAATTTCTCTCCTATTTTTCCTCAGCAATAGAGAAACATTGTAAGCAGGAAGGAAGAGGGAACTTTGCTTCAGAAAGCTACACCAAAGAGTTAGGCTTTCTAAACGGTTGGGTGCGTCTGTGTGTAACTGTCTGCTGTTAAAGGCTGTTTTCAGGAGGTTAAATTAGGTGCCGTCACGCACATGTGCCTCTATATTACTGGGCAACCAGCAGTGTTTTTATTTCGCTTTTACTGCCCATTCTCAGGCACACGAGAGAGAGAGTTTAAAAAGGAGTAGAGAAGGAACTTGGAAGATGGGAAAATAAGTCCTTTCCAGGTAAACAACCATAAAATGATGGAGTGTTCTACAAGAAAGATTCCTAAGATGTGACACCTTCTGTCACACCACCACTGAAACTCAGTTTGTAAAAGCCCTCTTTAAATGTGCCTTCCAGAACTGAATACGGCATGTCAGGTGTGGTGGCGTCTAAGAAACCCCCTAAGTGGGTCTGCTGTCATCCTGGACGAGGATGCCAGGCTGCACTGTGACCCCACCTTCAGCTCGTAGTCAAGTCCAACCTAAGTCTCGTAAATGAACCAGTGTCTACCAGCACTCACCCAGACTCCAGAGTGTACATGCATGAACTCCCTCCCACCACCAAATCTGTTTCCGAACTATCCTTCCAACATCATTTCCCACTGTGCCTTTGAACAAACCCTTTATTCCAGATAGGCCAGCCTACCTACTGTCCAAAAATATTACATATCATTTTTATATTTTAAACTTTTTATTATGAAAAATCCCTAATATAAAAGTATAAATAGTATAAGGAAGCCCCATGTACCCTTCACTCAGTTTCAACAATTATCAACTCATATCACACCCATGCCCAGGATTATTTTGAAGCAAATCCTGGACATATCATTTCACAATTATTTCAGTACTGCATACATTCTGTTCTGTACGTCTCTGCTCAGATATTTCCCTTCCACCCACTTCACCTTTCCAAATTCTATCTCATCCTGCCAGGCTCAGCTTGGGTCTCACTTCCTACATTGTTTCCACTGAACCTGTCACTTAGTTATATGTCTCCTTGGGCATCTCTCTTATTGCTGTCCTGTTGTTCTGTACCTCCTAAGCTGTATACTCACAATGTCATTAGCCTGGAAAGCAGGAAACTGCTCTCACTACACAGACAGTGCAATGATAATGCTTAGTAGGAAGAGTACTAAAGAATAACAACCTGGTTTTAGAAAGTTTATTAAAATTTGGTACACCAATTTCACACAGCATATTGACTCAATTGCTTATATGGCAAACGTCTCATGGCATAGAACAGGGTGTGCCCACAAAGTATGACAGGCCAGAAAGAACACTAGACATGAAGCTAAAAAAACTAGTTCTTCTCCTAGTCCTTCTGTTTGTGTGTCATTTTTGGGTATATTGAGTGACTTCTCAAAGTTCACCTATAAAATAGGAATTAACTGTAGCCATTCTCCCCACCCCCCCGCCCCTCTCTCTCTCTCACTGGACTGTCAGAGTCAAATGTGATTATGTATGTAAAGATGGCCTTGTAATTATAAAGCATGTCGTTGATACACATCATTACCTGTAAATGCAGAAACGGCTGACCATCTGATTTTATAATAAGAAAAACTATTGCGTTGGATCCTGAATATATGAGAATAAATTTAAGCTCTCAACAGGGAAAATGGGAATGTGAAAGATAGTATAGAGATCAGATGGGACTTAGAACCAACAAAATTAACCCTAGAGGAATTCAAGAGCATACCTAGATTCTAGTTCAAAACCCACTGCCTTATAATTAAAACAGACCAATTAAAGGACCCCTAAAAAGAGAATGCAAAGGAAGCAAGATATACTGTCAGCTATTTACGAAAAATTCCTGTTACACTACTTAAATGAAAAGGCAAAATTCAACATCTGATGCCCTCCTTCAAGTAAAACTGCAGAATTATCCCCTAAAATGGCTATAATTCTGAATTTATTTTCTCCTAGGACATTTTCAAAGTCTTTGACTTCTCAACTTTTCCTTTTGCTTTGTCAAAGAACAATCATTACTATCACTCTGCAAACATTTATCATATTACACTAAACACTACTTAAATTACAATAGAATTGAGGTCTCTCCTTCCTCCAGCAGAAAAGAGGATAGATGGCTTTATCAAAAAAAATGCTGTTCTGCAACTGACACTGCAAGCTGTCATTGGAGTCCTGTGAGAAACAGGTTCAGCCTATCTAAACCATCCATTAGAATATTAATATTATACGTTTTCTTGCAAGTACACGAAAATTACAAGGGGTGAGAAAAAGGCTTAAATTTTTTAAAACTCTGGATAATCTAGGCCAATGTAGAAAAAAGGGTTTTTCAACTTTGGACATTAACAGAATTTAACCATAGTTGATAAAAACAACAGCTGCTAAGCCTGGTAAACCCACATGCGATTATTAGGTCAAAAATCACAGAAATACACAGAGAACATTTCAAAATTCCCAACACACTGACAACACAGCACCAAAGTGAAATCTCATTAGGAAAGGAAATGTTTTTAGAAAGAACTTTTTTTTTATAAGACTGCTGCACCATGTGTAACATCTCTGAGGACTTCACTAGAGAGGAAAAACACAGAATCAAGAGTGAACTACAGAATAGTTTCCTTCCTCTGTTCCCTTTCCCCTCTCATCATTCTCCAATGCACACACCAGGCAACTCTCTGCATCCTTACAACTCATTCTCCATTCACACATACACTGATACAGAGATTGAAAAAAAAAATCATCATTTTTCAAAAATGAGATCATATTGTTAGAATGAACTTTCTCTCATCTAGATCACTTTAAGATAAGGAAACTACCAGTCACTGATTCAGTCACCTTCATGCAGAACAGGAAAAGAAACAAAGGAGCTCCAAGGCTTCTTACAGCTAAAAATGAGAATTTTATGCTATCTAGATTTATGTGGCTTTTGAGTATTGTTACCCATGCTGATCAATTATCATGAAAGACTTTTCAAAGTTAAGGTCTACATATCTCAAAATATGCATTAAAAATGTGAAGGACCATACTTTTTTTACTTGTTCATTTGTTGAATAATTCAAAGTTGAATTTCAGAGAATGTGAAGATTGAACAAATTTCAGGCTATAACAAAAACTTAGAGGCTTTTCCAATCTGGTCCTGGGACAGCTATAATTTCTTCTAATTTGTAGTGTTCCTGTACAATCAATAACTATATAAAAGCCTAATTTTCCAGCATTAAGTAATCTGACTCTAAAAATAACCAGGAAGGGGCTTCCCTGGTGGCGCAGTGGTTGCGCGTCCGCCTGCCGATGCAGGGGAACCGGGTTCGCGCCCCGGTCCGGGAGGATCCCACATGCCGCGGAGCGGCTGGGCCCGTGAGCCATGGCCGCTGAGCCTGCGCGTCCGGAGCCTGTGCTCCGCAACGGGAGAGGCCACAACAGAGGGAGGCCCGCAAACCACAAAATAAATAAATAAATAAATAAATAAAAAATAAAAAATAACCAGGAAAAAGTCCATTTAAGCCTAGTTAACTGAAACAACAAATTATAAATTATCAAAAGACAAATCAAGTGGAACTTACCCTAATAGTTCTTCCTAGGTAGATAAGAGAAAACAAGCCCAGTGTTTTGTGAGGCCCTTATAAGTAGCTGATGTGAGGCTGAAGTAGTCAAATTCACTCAGTATATTGTAACACTCAGTTGTGGAAGCTAATGCTCACTCACCACAAGATAACCACATGTAAATATTCTACTAAGCCCTTTATATTAATTAACTTATTTATGCTCCCAACAACTCCATGAGATTATCTCCACTTCACAGATGAGGCAACTGAGACAGAGTTATGGGATTTATCTATGCCTGCACAACCAGTAAACTCGTAAGACTAGCAAGAATGTGAATAATCTTCAAAGCCATCTTTGAGGGGAATAAAAAGTAGCTCAGCTCAATAAAATGAACAGCACACTAAACATACATTCATTCATTCACCCCTTCCTTCAGTCATGGGTGTAGTAGGAGAAGTCAGCAAAATGACTAAGGAGAGTGAACTCTTATCCTGACTAACATCTGCCTTATTTGGGAGCTAAACTACACAGTCTCTCAGAACGCCAGCTTAATCGTAAAAATAGAAATAGTTCTACCTGGCCTTTCTCACTTCACCTTGATGATAACATCAAACGCAATGGATACTCCTTTCGCCCAGGAGGCATCAGAAAACAACTGCCCATGAAGGAGGAAACTCCTGGCAAATACAAGCCCTGCTCCCCCCATAAAACCTACCCAACGTGCCCACGGTTTTCAAGCCTTCTGGGAAGCAAGGAACTGTCCTGTGTGGAGTGATTACCTGCTTTCCACAGACTTCTCCTGTGCAAAAAGAGTCATTATTCTTCCCACAGAACACACACTACTTCTCCCAAGTCTTCTCTCATTTCTAGTAAGACACTCATGTTTAGAAGCTGTCTTAATCCATTCGGGCTGCTATCACAAACTCCCATAGACTGGGTGGCTTAATCAACATTTATTTCTCCCAGTTCTAGAAGCTGAGAAGTCCAATACCAAGGTGCCAGAAGATTCAGTGTCTGGTGAGAGCTCACTTGCTGGTTCACAGAAGGACCTCTTCTCCTTGTGTCCACACATGGTTGGAAGGGCAAGGAGCTCTCGGAGTCTCTTTCATAAGGGCACTAATCCTATTCTTGAAGGCTCTACCCCCATGACTTAATTACCTCCCAAAGACACCCTCCCCAATACCGTCACCTTAAGGGTTAGGTTTTAACATATGAATTTTGCGGGGGACATACTCAGCCTATAGCAAAGCTATGATTTCTAACGTTGTGCTAATATAAGTACATTCACTGGTAACCTGAAATTTGAGGATTTGGGGGACTCCATAAATAGAAAGAACTTAGTCCCTTCCTTCTACAAAAAACTGAAAAGTTATAAATTATAATAAAACTAGTAAAACTTCAGTAAGCATAGATGGACTTATGTAATTACCATGGGATGCTTGTGATGAAAGAAAATGAGACTATGTACTCCTATGACCTCTTCCTCAAGTTTTTTTCATATGAGCCTCCTCTGCTCCATCCCCACTGCCCTACTGGGTCTCCCAACATGATCTCTCACATCTCCAACACATCCTCCACATAACAGCCAGCATCACTTCCCAAAACAAATCTGATGTTACCTTCTGCTTCAAAACCTTCCCTGTGGCTCCTGGGCTCCTCCTGATGAAGCTGAGTGCTGCTTACGGGGTTAAAAATGTATCTCTAAGGCCACCCCAGGCAGAGGCTGAGCCGGAATCAGCACTGGGAGTTCCAACTCCCACTCTAGTCTCCAGTGCTCTCATTCTTCCATTCATGACACAAAGGGGAATAGCTGACTTTGGCAGGGAGGGCTACACTGGGTATATACTTAAAAAACTCAAAGTGTGAGATTGATTCCAAGCATGTTTTCACATCAGTGTAAGAGACATTAAAGCAGATAAAACTGGCAAAATACTATTTCATCAGGCAAAAAGAAAGGAGCCACATGGCCAAAGAAACAAGAATTTAGAGCCAAAAAGAACTTCAGGCCCTCATGCCACAATGCAACAGACACATAGAATGTTCACCTTCTTTAGCTCCAAAAATTTGATTCACATCCCATGACTTTACATACTAAAACACTGTGCTAAAAACTATTTTCCCTCTACATAAAACATAAGTGATGCATAAGTGTTTTATAAGTGATTACAAAACATAATATTCAATTTAAAAATAAGTGTCTGGAAATTGGAATTGGTTAATTGGAATATTTTATTTAATCTTTGGGTATTTCATTATGGGTGTCTAAGAACCTGATACTTGAAGATGTAATATACGAAAGAATGAACATACATGTGGGAAGGTTAAAAACTACCTGTGGGCACCTTCTCCCAGATCTTATGGAAAACACTAATTTCCATAATATAGAGAGAATATTTAATTGTAATTCTAAAACAAGCACAAAATAAGTGCACATTAGTTTAACCACTTATTTTTTAAAATTCAATGGATGGGAGCAAATACTGCAAGCTATCAGTAATCAAGACAGATTTTTATTTAATTTTTTAAAAAGTCTAATACTGACTAAATACTTTGAAGGGAGGAAAAACCTAAGCTGGCAAATCTCCTCTACTGAAAGATTAAGTTGAACAATACTAACTCAAGCAGTAGGATCAACAACTGGTAAACCGTAAAACCAGCCCAAGATTCCTCCCATGCAATATGCTTCAGTAGATTTGTCTTTTGCAGCGGAGTGTCTCTGTGGCATTAATTTCTGTACTACCTCCCCTCCACAGGCTCCTCCTAATGCTCTTTGCTCACCTTCATGATTATGGGTAAAGAAAGGTCTGGTGAAGTGCAGAACAATGGGAAAAGTAGGGCCTGAATCAGCTCATAACCCCAGTGCCCCCTCCCAGTTGGGTTGGTCCAGTTCTACCACCAATAAAGAACCACCCATGCCTGAAAAAACCTAGATTCCTTTTTAGCATTGTGAACCATGTAGGAGATGCTTATTATATCTGCTTTGTTCTCTATTTCTACGGTGCCCATCACCATAGCAACAAGGCACACAGATGGAAAAGTAGGCTAGAAATACCTAGAAATGGGGGTGGGGATGGGGACTATGGAAGAAAGGGCCTTTCACTGGTTAAGAGAGAAAAGGCTAGAATTCTTCTATCAACACAACACTATGGGGCACCACTTCTAATGGAAAAAGTAGGTTTTCTTTGCAACAACAGAAAGCAGCCTAAAAATTCAATAAATATCAGTGCTTGTAGGAGGTAGAGTGGCTAACTTTTGGAGGTTTTAAAGCCAGGTGTATTTCATTAGAAAATCTTGTGTGCAAATCAAAACCTTTACACAGCATCCAATTTTGGAAAGTACACATTAGTTCCACAGCGTGGATGATTACTACTTAAAATTTTTGGTTATCTTGCTGTACTAAAAGTTGAGACATCTGTTAAGGAAGTGTGGCTGGGAAGATAAGTTGATACAATGAATATTTTCCTGAAAGTGACAAGTTTATCTTCCAAGTTTTTGTATAAAATATCCCCAGAGGAAATCACTGGGTGGAGTGGTGAGGGTGACTGTTGTTTCACCCTAGGGAGTCCCTGTTCCCGTCAAAACTGGGTCAAGGCCTTTCCCACCTCCAGCCCCTCTGCTCTCTGTAAGAATATCTTCACACTCCAAGGTCTCCATTTTGGTTTTTGTTTGTTTTTTCCTTTTCTACTGCCAGCCTGAGTCCTCCTTGTTCATAATTTTCTAGGACATTTGGAATGCTTGGGATACTACTTATATTGTTACTGGTCAGGAAGTAGAACAAGGAGCCACACTGGCCACATAAGCTACTTGGGGAGGTTTTCTACGTAAATAAAAATGGTGTATATATTAAAAAAACAAGAGATGCTTTATGGACCAAATTGAGAGAGTTTAACACTAGCAACTTAGAGAGTTTAGCAGAAAAAGCAATGGACAACTTTATGGGAATCTTAGGTCCTTGACTCAGCCGCTAACTAGCTGTGACACTGGATGATTTTTACTTTGCCTTTTTCAACCTTAATGTCTTATCAGTAAAAAGAAAAACTGAGATGGAACAGGGATATGAACTTGAGGTGTCCTAAGGATGATTTCAAGGCATGTTAAAATGTTATGCATATGTGTGTAGTATTCTGGGAAAGACCCTCAATGATACCTATAATATAAAAAAGGTTAAAAATCGATACTCTGTAAGATCTCTTCCACACAACTCTAGAATACCATGACTTGAATCAACTTACCCAAATAAACTCAAGGCTTTGAGCTCAGACTCAGGTGAGTGTAATTCTCAGGTCTTCTCAAAAGTCCTCACCCAAGGGACGCTCTCCCTGACCACTCTGTGTCACCAACCACTACCAGCCGCCAACCACTCTCTAGCCCTGTACCCTGCTTCATTGTTCATCAGAGCACTCAGTACATGATATTATATGTTGGATTTGCTTACTATCTAACTTCCCTCCTCTAGGATGTACGCTCCATGCTGTTTTCTTCATTGTTGGATTTATTCTCAGTGCCTGGCAAATATTAAGTGCTCAAAATATATTGAATAATTTTTTTCTTAATCCATAAAATGAAGCATGGCAGACCCAAAATTCAAATACATTTTTTTTCTTTTTAAAAAATCTGGGGGCCTGCTAAGAGTGATGTACTCTACTAAGCATTTTGTGAGCATATCTGTCTTACTTAATCTTCTTATGATCATATTAAGGCAAGCTTTTCAATTTTTAGAGCCTTCTATAAAGTAACACATCTGGGAAAAGGAGGCAGGCAATATACTGTAGAAAAAGTTGTTTCATCAGGTACCAGATCTACAGCTAACTTGTAGAGTCTGCGAGACAAGCCACAATCTGCTTATAAACTCAGCATCCACATTTGTATCCTGGGAATAACACTTGCCCCATCTCCCACAGGTCATCTGGAGAATAAATGTGCATATAAATGCTTCAGTATGTTTCAAAGTGATGTACAAATGTATAATAGAGTAAGCAATGTGGTGGGGGTCCCTGTAAAGTGTTTCAGGAGAGATTTGCTACAAGCTGCTGGGAGAAGGCAAGGGCACATGGAACATCTGTACAGTGTCCTTACATACAGGGTGTCAAGAGCATCCAGGATCCAGGAGGACCCAATAAAGACTTACTAATCAACGGGAATGACAGCCAGGCTCAACTCCTCTCCCTTCAGAATGCATGACTCTGTAAAGAAAAAAATGTCCCAAACCTAGCCTGGGACCAAACCTTTTTGCATGTAATTCACAACCTTCTCTTGGAAAGAAATTAGCATTCCTGATAAAACGCTGCAGAAAACTTTTTTTCAATGGGATTAAGACTTGCTCTTAGAAATCTGTCACCCACTGACCTAGGTGACTGTCAGTCAAGCACCTGGTGATCCTTACCAACATTCTATTTGTATATAGTCTAACAATGCATATAAAAAATTATGTCTTATTTCTAAATATTCTAGGAGAGTTTGAGTGTACATTCCCAAAATGGATAATGGTGATTCTATCACTTTGGTAGCAAATTAGCTTCCATCAAGTCTTTTTAAAAGAGTGATAAGCTCTAACCATGTTCTTTCCCTTTTGAATGTTCTTGTCCACCAAGAAGAAATCTTTAAATTGGCCTATTGGGGCCTTTCTCCTTAGAGTTGATAGCGAATTTGACTGAAAAGTTTTCTTTAGCACCCAAACCAGTTGATCTTCAAAGTGGGGTAAGGGGTTTGGGGGCTTTTTGGTTTTTGGAAGGAGGAGTTCTCTGGTAGAATCTACTTCCAGATCACCAATTAACCCTCGTCTAAAAGTATGTGCTTCAGAACACCTGACATCCAGCTGGTTCCTTCTGGCCATCTCCCTTTTTTCCCTTTTCACAGTCATCCTCTCCCCACGTTCCACAAGAAAGGTAAACATCTCATTTCTCAGGAGTCTGCTTATGGTGCATTGCCTTGGGGAGTAAAAATCTCCAGGGCTCCAAGCTGAGGGTCATTTGAAATACCTGTAGGGTTATAGATGTTAAGAAAGTGATTGACTTTCAAGACTGAGATCCTTTTGGGAGTTGGGGAAAGTATCCATTTCTTTGCTTCCAACAACACTGGAGGGAGACCCAATCAAGCTGTTAGACAACAGAACATGGAAAATCATTTTTGTGCTCAATCACTAGGTATCTTTTGTTATACACCTCAGGAGTTAAAAAAATAGAGTGGAATTATACTGCCTTCATTCCCATACACTTATTTATGTGGTAAAAAGGTGTCTTAAGCATTTACATTTAAAAAGAAGCCTTGATTATGAAGCCTATCTTATTTTAGCAATAAGTTTTACTTATGCATAAATAAACTCTTTTTAAGCCCCAGGCATCTCACTGAGAAGTTATTTTCCATAAAATTTTACCTATGCTTAATAATTATTCATCAAAATTCTAATATACTTGTTCTGGTCAATCGTATATTAGTCAAAATCATAAAAACTCAATCCAAATGAAATTTTGTTTAACATTTAGAGGCTTATTGTCAAGAGAACTTAAAAAAATATAGTGTGTATATATGTGCATCACAAGAGTATGATAAGGTAATCAATGAAAGATTTTCAAACATAAGACTGTTAAATGGGGATTAGTTTATATAGAAGAAGAATGAAATGAGTTCCACAAGGGAAACAACTATGTAAAATTTCCCAGATTTTCTAGACCAGCTTGCTTGTGTGTTTTTTAAATGGATGACACGGTAGATATGAAATCACTGTGGTATTTAATTTAGCTTCCACTGTGTCCATTAAAAAGAGTGTTTTTTAAAATCAATATTTATAATATCAGAAGTGCCATTTTTTACAACTATAAAAAAATTTAGATATTAACTTTTAAAATGTATGAAGAGAGGACATAGTGTTTCAAAATCCTTGGGGGTACTGGACAAAAAACATTATCAGACACTTTATTCTAAACTGCCTGTAAGGACTTCCCTCGTGGTCCAGCAGTTAAGACTACACGCTCCCAATGCAGGGGGCCCAGGTTCAATCCCTGGTCAGGGAAGTAGAGCCCGCATGTCACAACTAAGACCCCACGCAGCCAGATTAAAAAAAAAAAAAAAAAAGTTGCTTCCATCTTGCTGTACTCTGTGCCCAAGTTTAGTCCCCAAAGCCTGGAATTGAAAGCACCCTTGGAGATCCTAAACTGCCTGTAAGCCAAGAACCTGTGCTGACCATCTAAAATTTTGACTTCTAATAGAAAGAGCCAGAATTATTTCAGTAAAGTCCAAAAGCTGAGTCAAGCATCCCCTGCAAATGGCCAAATCCAGAATTCTAAACACAGTAAACGTTCAGTAAACACTAGTTCATTAACAAAATATTTTGGTCATTCAACTGATATCTATTAACAGCATATATACAATAACTCTTCTTCTTACTTCTAACCTTCAAGGAAATCTTTCAGATTTCCAAATACCAGTCAAAAGTACATTATTGAGGGGCTTCCCTGGTGGCGCAGTGGTTGAGAGTCCGCCTGCCGATGCAGAGGACACGGGTTCGT
>NC_041217.1:105386539-105410906 GCF_002837175.3 Physeter macrocephalus
AAAAAAAAAAAAAAAAAAAAAAAAAGTACATTATTGAAACAAAGCCCTGGACTAGATAATAAGTATACCGAATTTTATTGCCTAATTCTTTCCCACGTATCAGTTTACATGCCAAGCATAATGCCTGGCTCAGGAAGCTCACTCGGGAGATGAACGAAATTCATCCTTTATCATGAAGGAGCACCTAGGAGGAGGCAGAGGCATTCTCTGGCAGAGGGAATATAACAGATGTACAAGCATCAGAGGCAACCCAGGGAAGGGATTCAGGAGCTCCTACGAGTGGCAGGTAGAGGGAAGGGTCTGGAATGGGCTTTCACAATAGGTATGCTTGAACTGACTCTTGAAATATGGGCAGGTGTTTGACAAGAGGATATGAACACAGAGAGAGAAAAGGAAAAAAAAAGCCATGGAGTGAAGCCATCTGGCTACCTTGTACCTTCCTCCCTGCACCGCAGACAGTTTAGGACGGCTGGTGCATGGGGGTGTGACTGTGCGCGCTGTGTCCATGGTGCACCCGTTGGTGATTTAGAAATGACGGCGGGGAGCACGGGGCAGTGAGAGGTGAAGCTGGAGAGTTGTAGAAGCAGACGGAGGAAGACTGTATTATATGGCTCTCCAGGGCATTTGGAATCGATCCTTTGGCAAAGCAAGCATTAAAGGATTATTAAACCAGCTAGTCGTGGTATGAAATTTGCCTTTCACAATGATTATTTTCCTGTTGTGTGGACAACCAATTTGGTGGGGGGCGGGGAGATAGGAAAGACTACAAACTGAACTACCATTTGGAGGCAATGATCAGCAGTCCTGGAAAAGACTCAAGGCAGTCAAGAGACTGTTAAGGAAGGGCACTGATGGGAGGTACCTTAAGGGTGTGGCCTCTGGACAAACTGGTCACCATCATTTAAGGAGCAGTTAAGGAGGGGAACAAAGCAAAGAGAAGCCCAGAATGAGTTCTACACATTTTAGGGTTATGTAATGGGTAAATGGTATTGGTATTTGCAAAAATATGGAATCTAAAGATGATTAGCAAGTTTTGGTGGGGGAAAAAGTATCTTTGGCACACTAACTCCAGGCCCTTACTGTTCCATAAGGCAGGTAGCACAGGTGACATCATCCCCATTTTAAGTTCAAAGGGGTAATTTTTTTTTTTTTTGCCCAAACTCACATGTAGCAGTTTGGGGAGTCCACTACATACCAGGCTTAAGGGCAGATATACAAGGGGGACAAGATCCATGTTTCACATAACCTATATCCTGGTGTGGGCGGGGAGGGAAACAGAAGATTAACAAGCCAGCAAACAATAAACCAAAGCCTGAAAGACTAGGATGGAGAAAGGCAAGGGTACTTTATCTGAGGTGACCAGGGAAACTATACCTGAGGTCGTTGGAGCTGACCTTCCATTGAGAAGGAAGCAGCTATGCAGATTCATAAGAGAAGAGTGGTCCAGGCAGAGAGCAGCAACTGAGAAGACCCAGAGGTAGGAACGAGGTTGGTGTGCCCTGAGGGAGGAATTCCAAATACCTGGCAAGTGGTGAGCCAGAGGAAGCCCCAGCTCCAAAGGCATTCCTGGGAGGGTGGAGGTGAAAGCCTTGCGCCCCCCTTAGGGCAGTGCTAGCAGAGCATAAATACTCTGGGAACCTGCCCACCAAGCACAGCATTGTGCATCTAGAAACTGCATCATGACTCACACTTTTCGAAGACAAGTCATTGCTCAGTTGCCTATTTTGGCATTGAAATAGGGCCAGGAACAAACTCATTTAGCTTTGCCTAGAGAGATGAACTTTAAAATCTTCAGATGAACAGAATTCATCTTAAATTCATCTGCTCAGAGCAAGAAACAACCTGCAGTCCAATGGCAGGCGGCTCTGCCCCCAAGGCTCCGTCATGTCCTCACGTTACACGGGAGCAGAGCCTCCCAGCCACCCTCCAAGGTCCTCAAAGGGACTAGAGAGGCAACATTTTCCCCAAAGGATGCCCCATTATCTCAGCTGGACAGGATAAGGAGAAATGGTACCCCACTGCCAAGGTGCCAAGCTGGGTCCTGTCAATGACAGCCTGAAAGCCTTTGGAGAGACTGGATGTTCGGCCGCCTGCTGGCTCTGAGATGCGCCATCCCAAGCACAGCAGTCCAGCCAGCTCTCTGGAACACACTGCCTACGCCTCCCCTCCTGTGATCATCTTCCACTGCTGCTTTGTGGTCTACCTATTCTGCCAACATTCCTTCATGTGCCCCCATTCCGCCAAATGGCTTCAAATTCCCCTCCCTAAGGGTGATGCAGATCAACCCTCTAACCCTCTCTGAAAAGATCCTACTTTACAGCCAATTTTCTCAGATGCATCTGCTTGGTGTATCCAAAAGAAAAAAGTAGTTGAATTTAAAGTCTGTCAATATAGCATGAATAAATTATTATTATTATTATTATTTTTTTTTTTTTTTTTTTGTGGTATGCGGGCCTTCCTCTGTTGTGGCTTCTCCCGCTGCGGAACACAGGCTCCGGGGGCGCAGGCTCAGCGGCCATGGCCCACGGGCCCAGCCGCTCCGCGGCATGTGGGATCCTCCCATACCGGGGCGCGAACCCGGTTCCCCTGCATCCGCAGGCGGACGCGCAACCACTGTCCCGTTGCGGAGCACAGGCTCCGGGGGCGCAGGCTCAGCGGCCATGGCCCACGGGCCCAGCCGCTCCGCGGCATGTGGGATCCTCCCATACCGGGGCGCGAACCCGGTTCCCCTGCATCCGCAGGCGGACGCGCAACCACTGCGCCACCAGGGAGGCCCTAGCATGAATAAATTATTAAAGAATTAAATTGTTCCTGAATCAGGTGACCCCTTTCAGAGGATCACATGGAGAAGTTATATATTATGAACACTTAAAGATGACTCCAAACATTACGGCTTCTTTGGAATGGTGCTGGAAAGCTGTGGCACACTCTGATCCCTGCTTAAGGCAGGCTCATCTCGTGTCCAAGCTCATTTCAAGCCACACTTCCACAACATCTCTGCTCCTGCTCCCTGGCCAATTTTTTGTTCCTAAAGTCACCATACAACCTCCAACCATAAGACGCTTGCACATACTTTCATGGCACCTGTATATCTCCTTCCTAATAACGTTGGTAGTAGCAATTTTTCATGTATTTGCCGTGATTGATTCTCCTGTCTCCCCCAGTAACCTGTAACCTCCATGGTGGTATGGACCATGTGCATTTTTGCTTACTGTTGTGTCCCTAGAACCCGGCACAGTGTCTGGCACACAGTAGGTGCTTAACAAATAGCTGCTGAAAAATAATACTATGAAATATACTAATTGGTGGAATGTTTCTGCTTCTGAGATATATATATATATATATATATATACAGGAAAGACTTGGCTAGGTTTAAACTGATTTGGGGGACAATTCTCAAAAAGTCTGACTAACAGTTTAACAACACTCATTTGGATATGTATGGAAGTGACCAATTTTAAAACTTTTTTTAATGGAATAAGAGTGTATTTTCAAAAAGGTTCATCTAGATTAGGCCAAATTAAAAAAGAAAAGCTACCACTTACTTCATCAGGCACAGTTTATTGGGTACTCTACATACATTTTTTTCGTTTACTTCTCATATCTGAATCTTACCCCCAGGTTACAGATTAGGAAATTGAGGATGCAAGAGGCATACTGAGTAAGTGGGAGAGCCAGGATTCATATCTAGATCTATTTGATTCCAACAGCTATATCTTAAATCTAAGCCACATTATAAGCTAAGAAATAGGTGTGACATTGAGTAATAATGCGTTGCTCCCTCCCATGATAAGGTACAAGACTACAGTCTAGTACCATCAATCGGGGCCAGTATTTAAAATAGGATTTGGATGCCAATGATGTGGTAGTAGAGAAATGAGACAATTCATGAAAAAGGAATAAGGAGGAATATGAACTAACATTTACTGAAAGCTTGTTTTATGCCAGATACTGGATAATGGATTAGATGCTTTCATGTTAAGAGTTCTTTTAATCCTAAGAATCCTGTGAGATGGATAACAATAGTCAAGAAAAAAAAGGTGTAGAGTAACAGTGGTGTTCGACTACTCCAATGTTCCTTTCCCCCATCTTACTAAGGATGTGAAAATCCCACATTTTAGCTGGGCATAAGGTTGTCTACAGTAAGGACAATATTCCCCAGTCTCGATTCCAGCTAGATGAGGTCATATTGCTAAAGTCTGGTCAATGAGATTTAACAAAAAATGTATGACAGCCTCCAGGAAATTTCCTTGAGACCCTGGGCTCTTGCTTTTTCCCATCTTCTTCCCTTCCTTTAGTCCTCCCTTCTACACTTGGAACCTGGATGTGATGGCTGAAGCTCCACTTAGGACCATGAGATTGAGGGCCTCATTTGATGTTTGGTAGTTCTAAAAGGTGGAACCAGCCTAGGTCTCAGAGGATTTGTAAAATCATAATACCAGCTCTGAATTGTCTCTCTATAAGCTTTTTTTTTAATGTGAAAGAGAAACAAACATCACTTTGTTTAAGCAATTTTTCTTTGAGGTCTGTGTAACTGACAGCTAATCTTAACTAATCCAGCAACTCATCCAAAGTGATAGTGTAGGGTTCAAACCCAGGCTCATCAGTCTGCACAGTTCATGCTCTTAGGCAGAAGCCTGAAGAACTCCTGATTATCATCTGCAATAGATTTGAGGGGGAAATGTAAAAATGCTGAAAAAAATTTGAAAGAAGAAAAGAAGGAAGGTTTGAATATGCTTTCAAATCTGCATACCTGAGACAATCAAAGGGAATATGCTACTTGACAGTAAAAAATTTAGTCTCCATCAGAGATGGGCAGAGGAAGATCTTGGTCACCTGCATGGAGCTGGAAAGAGAAGAGAAATAGAAGCTGTGTAGCTGATAATGTCTCTGAAAGATGCTGTTGACCGAGGAGTGGGCACTGTAGAATAGAGCCCTGAAAATGGCCACAGGATGAAACAAACAACAAAGAATTACAAGGAATCCTGAAATTGAAGAAGCAGGCGATGAAGTTCAAAGATACAGTCTGGAAGGAAACAAGCAGAATCATATGACCCATATCAAGCAGAATCACATGACCCATATCAAGACCAAAAAGACGAAAGTAAAGGTCAAGGTTGAAGCTCTGACAACTCATTTTTATTCACTTCCTTTACATGGGTTCACAAAAGCATTGCAGAAGTGAATTTAAATTGTGTTGCAATTGAGTAGAATCCTAAATAAGAGGAAGTCATAGAACAGGGAGTTTATTATTACCCTTTGTTCAATTTCTAAATGAACAGCACTGAAAAGAACTTAGCAGAGATATACAGTGATTGGAGTTAGGCCTAATTTTATTTAAGATCAATCTTAATGATCCAGAAAAGGAAAAATAAGTTGTTATGTCTGCCAAAGACATTATTTTAAACATGACAAAAAAACCTAAGTCATAATAAAGGTGTGTAGGAAGTTTAGAAAATATAGATAGGAAATAAAATGCAAGTGGGCAATAGCAATAAAAGAAAAGGCAGCAATATGAAAACAGACATTACAGAAATTAGAATGCATTTTACAATTGGTTAAAGAAATTCTATACTATAATTGGGCCTCCCAAATTCCTATGAGTGGTCGCAGGTCTGTACTGTTTGCAGAGTAAGCAATACTCCCTGCATCAGGAGAGCAGTGAGGGACAAGCTATATAGGAGGCAATGAAAACCATGCCACCGAGTCTGGAGTAACATGACAGATTCAGCATACATTTGTTTCTGATAATATCAGTGTAAGCTACAAGTATGCTGGAAAGAGAAGGAAAAAATAAATTTGGAAATTCAACTTGAGAAACACTAAATGAACATCAGATATTAAATAGGCTATTTTTTATGGGCAGTAAAAAATCAAAAAGGAACATAAAAATACTTGGATACCATCAAAAAGGATTTTAAAATTACAAAAACTTTTTTATAAATAAAAATTTTGGCTCAAGCAAGAATCTTCTACATATTACTTCCAGCCTTCAACTCCAGAAAACAAAACAAAAAATCACAAATTTCAAACTACTGCAGGAAAATACCCACACAGCCTAAAAAAATGTGGAGGGATAATGGATTATTATTCAGTACTAAAAAGAAAAATTATCAAGCCCTGAAAAGACATGGAGGAAACTTAAACGCATAATACTAAGTGCAAGAAGCCAATATGAAAAGGCTACAGACTGATTGCAACTATAAGGCATTTTGGAAAAGGGAAAACTGTGGACACAGTGAAAATATCAGTGGTTGCCAGGGGTTAATGGGGGCAGCAGGGATGAACAGGAAGATCACAGAGGAGTTTTAGGGCAGTGATATGATATAGTATCATACTCTGATGATATTATAATGGTGGATACATGTTGTTATATATCTGGCCAAACCCAAAGAATGTATGACACCAAGAGTGAACGCTAATCTAAACTATGGTCTTTGGGTGATAATGATGTCTCAGTGTAGGTTTATCTATTGTATCAAGTGTACTGACTCTGGTGGGGGATGTTGATAATGGGGGAGGCTATGCATGAACGGGAGCAGGGGGTACATGGGAACTCTCTGCAGTTACTCTCAATTTTGCCGTGGCCCTAAAACTGCTCTAAAAAATAAATTCTATTTAAAAAAAAAAAAACAAACTTGAAAGACCTGGTACCCTTTTCCAGTGATATTGATTAGGGCCCTTTTCATTTTAATTAACGTTGGTGCTTTCATTCTGAGGACTCGGAGGAATGAAAGAGCAATGGGGAGGGGAACGGTCTTTAAAAAGCAAATCTTAACTAGGCAAATGAAATCACTCCCAATGTGAGAATCTTCCTGCTAGGCTGGACATGTTGGAACACATTTCCAATTGAAGAAAAAAAGAACGTTTCAAAGAATAGTAAATTTAATTCTAACATATAGTAGATGGATAGTAGGTATCATGACTCAACTGTACACTCAGCAACAACACTGTCCCCCTCATTACCTGAACTAAGAGTAACATCTGACATGCTAGGGGCCCAGTCACTTGTGGGATTGGCTGACATTTTATATTCCTTCAAGGGTGAAGCTGTGGACTAGGGAAGCCAGGGGCAAAAGAAAGTCACCTTGGGACTCACAAATCAAAGAGCATTTTCGGTTCTCAGGAGGTGGAACCTCAGCACGTGGAGGGTACTGGAATTTTTAAACAATTATACTGCAGTTTGATTACTTCTGTGTACTACAACCTGACACTTAGGTTTTAGGACACCTAACAGCCTGGTAAAGACACATACCATTTCATTTCCTCTTAGAAAGCAGTGTACACTTTGCCTATTTTAAGTTGGTTAACTATTTGCAATTTAAAATTTTCACACCGATATCTTTTTACGGACTAAAAAAAAAAAAAGTTTTTGGCAAGGCGAATTTATTCAAGGAAGTTCACGGGTAGGTTTTCGTTTTTAAATCAGGTTTATCCTTTTTTTGGGGAGGTGGGAAGGGGCTGCTGAGAGGGAGTCTTTCTGACCACAAAGAAGTCTGCCACAAATGTCATCTGACTAAAGGCAACCTATGGACTTTGGGAAGTCAGGTGAGGACACAGAGCGATGAGCCAACACCCAGCCGCCCCCCTTCTGACCTCTCAGCACCTGCTCAACTGCAGCCCAGTAAGGGGAAACTCTTAGCTTCTCTCTCGAAACGGATATAGGTTGCTCCCTTCTCCCTCAAACAAACGAATGCCAACACCACCATTAAATTGTAGGCGAACAACTGTAGATTTCCCACGAGTATAAAGTGTTTGCCAACAAACAGCGCCAGGGCAGGGGGCAAAGAAGAGCGACCCAAGCGCGGACGCCCTCCGGAGAGGTCTGCTCATCTACGGAGGGCGAGACTCCAGCCCAGGAAACCAGAACCCGGTTCCCGCACCACCCCGAGGACTCACACTCAGGTGCGGCGCCGCGACTGTTGGGGGAGACATGCGACCGCCTCGTCGCGCCGCCCACTCCTCCTGCCCCGAATGATCCCAGCACCCAGAAGTCCCTCGGGGGTATCACTCCCCCTCTCTTAGAGACGAGGGAGTGGCAAAACCGCGCCTCATCACTCTAGCCCAGCCACCTGCCCGCAGGCCCGGCTCGCAGGTGAGGCGCGGACAGGTAACCGCACCTGCTCGGCCAACCCCACCTGCTGCGTCCCCTCACCCGGTCCTCTGCCCCCACCAACTGGGTCGGCTCGGCTCCTCGGTGACCAGGGGCGTCCCGCCCCGACCGACCTGCGTGCCTCCGGCCCCGGGATCCGGCGCTCCTCGCGGGGTGCGCCCCGCGCCGCTCCGGGCGCGCCGGCGGCGGCCCCGAGCCCGCACTTCCTTGCTGCCGGCTGCTGCGGGCTCAGTGGGAAGCCCCAGTGCAGCCAGGCTCACCGCCTCCAACCGGCTCCATTGTGACGCGGCGCGTTCCGCCGGCCAATCGGGCCGCGGCGGCGCGAACCGCTGACTAAGTTCGCGG
This sequence comes from Physeter macrocephalus, assembly GCF_002837175.3. Taxonomy (NCBI): domain Eukaryota; kingdom Metazoa; phylum Chordata; class Mammalia; order Artiodactyla; family Physeteridae; genus Physeter; species Physeter macrocephalus. The sequence goes on from NC_041217.1 coordinate 105,394,998, forward strand.
GGGGAGGAGGAGGGGACTGGGCGGAGGCGGGAGGCGGAGGCGTTGGCCGCGCGGCGGCGGTGGCGGCTGAGGAGAAGGAGGAAGGGGAGAAACAGCCAGCAGCTGCTTCGGTAGTTGCTCCTGCTGTTAAATTTGCAGCAGCCTCTGCCCGAGTGTTCGCCCAGCTTAGGGACTGCAGGGGCCTGTGACTCACCCCTTGCTGATGGAAACAAAGCGCGGCTGCCATCACCCGGGAGCGCGCCATGTGGCCGCCCGGCCCGCTCAGCACAGCCTCGGGTGCGCAGGCAGCAGTGCACAGCTCACGCCTCGCTGGGGCTAGAAAAGTGGGGGGCTGTTTTCAAGAGACGGCAGAGGGGCTTAGGGCTATCCAGCTGCACATGCAAGGGCCTTTGGAAGTAGATTTATGTGTCGGACCACTGCCTTCTCCCATGTGCACCCCGAGTAACTTGTAATTTACATAACGTGTTTTGAACCTGAAGGGAAGGCTCGGGTGGAGCTTGCGGGAAATCCCTTTACCTTTCCTTATACTGCGTACTTAGGATGCAGGGCCGAGCCCCTGTGTGGCAGTTTACAGTTGTACCAAACTAAGCAGCTTAAGATTCTGGGCCTCCAATAGCATCCGTCTCTCTCATATGTCGTTATCCTCGGGATGGGGAGGGAACAACGTGGTAGAGGGGTCTTGCTTTACTCATAACTAGGCTTTTACTGCTAAGAAACTGCCGGTCTACCCTACCTACTGACCCGCTCTTTTCCCTCTACAGTTAAGTGGGAAAAGTTACAATGTGCCGTACAGAACAAACGAAAAATTAATCCAAACGCAGGAATTCGGGGGACAAAATTTTTATCATCCTCATTCACCCCCTACTCTCATCCCCACCCCAGATTTAAGTCAGTCTTTTTGCAGACTATCATCCTCAACACTGCGATTCAATTAGGCAACATTTATATCTTTGAGTTGCTATGGCAATCACATTACCATTAAAAAAAAATGTACGGGAACCTCTGAAAGGAATAAAAGAAAGACTATAAAAGACAGCATTTGGAGCATATCTGATCGTTTTGTATAAATGGGAATAAAGAAAATGGAACACCTGAGTTATATGAAACCAAGTGGTGTCAGACAGAGACTGTTGAGATTAGGACTACAATTTAAATTACCCCAAAGGGGAATAAGAGGGTTGTCTTTGTGACACTGCTCTATTCTCTCCTTGTCCACTCCATTCTGGGTTGGCAGCTGTCTTGGAGGAAACGCTGAAAGAGCATTCCTTCATTTAGTCATTGATAGGGTTTTTATCGAACTTATGATGGTGAGACACTGTGTATGTACAGATCTGTTGAGCTAATTTAGATTTGAATTTGGTCCTCAAACTGCTTACAACCTGGAGAGGAAGATAAAAAGTATTCAGAATTAAATGTGAAACAAGGAAAAAAGTGAGTGCTATGAGAAATGCTGATTGATTGTAAAGTCATGGCCTTAAAATTTTTAAATGTCTAATTTTCCATATGTGTCTTTGAATGTTTGGAAAGGCATATTGTCTCCCCTTCCAAAACTGCGAACAGAGAATCCATTCTTCTATCACAGCAATATCACTACTTGTGTGTCTTGGAATAGTAACTTAACCTCCTTGGGACTCAGCCTCTTCATGTATAAAATAAGAGATTAAAAACTAGATGATCTGTTAAGATTCCAATTCCAATGAGGGTATGAATAAAAAAGTGACTCCCATGTTTGGTAACCCAAGTCACCATTAGCAGGAAGTTAAAGTGCTCAAGTTCATTAAAACTGTATTAGCTCTGGGTTCATCTCAGATATGTGGCTTATGAATGTATTTATTCCAATTCTCATTAACAAAATCACCCTCCATGGTGACAACATTTATTACTGACACTGAAGAAATTTGGCTTCTGAATTTGTGATATATTACTTCTGGGAATCCTCCTCTGAAACTGTAGCATCAAACAGATGTTTCTCTTGTTTCTTCTTCCTTCTGTTTCACTTCATATAAGCTCCTGCTTATATCACAGAAGAAAAATGAATGACCCCAAATGCTGTTCTCATAGAACTTTAATACTCTGCACATGATTCAAGCTCATAAAGAAGAGTATTTAGTAGTAACTAGAAATTATTGGCCCTGGGTAGGCCTTATAATGAGAAATAAAAATACTGTTTGACTTTTTATGCCTGTGCCCAGTTTTTCTACTACACTGTAGTCTCTTTGAAAACAGGACCGGTGGAGTCTTGAAATATGCTCAGTCCTTAGAGGAGTATCTACAATTCTCTAAGGGATTCTGATCAATTATTTTGATCAGAGAAAGTCAATTATTCTGATCAAAGGAAATTCTAAAAGACTCAGTCACTATTTCCACAGCCAAATTCATTCACGTCTAAAATAGTGTTTAAAAGTCCCATCATAGATATTAAGCACTCATTATGTCACCATCAGTATGCTAGACATCGTGGACAATACCAAAAAAGCATCAAACTTGGTCCCTGACCTCAGCAGCTCATAAGTTAGATGAGCACATAGAAAACAATCAAGTGCTACTTATGCTCCAATGAAGAGAGGGATCAGTGCACATGGTAATAGACCAAGTCTCATGAAGAAAGGGAAACTTTAAGTATTAAAAGAGAAGCAAAATTTAGAAAGACTAAATCCTATACCTTTGTCTCATCTACCCCAAATATTGTCTTAAAATGACCAATCAGGGCTCAGTCAATCTCTTTCTGGTAAGCCGAGACTGTCTAGAAGAAGCAGAAGTAGAAATACTCTATTTTTTACAACATCCCATTGAGTAGAATAGCTAGTGGTAGGTTGATCACATTCGTATGAAAAAGAGGATGACTATGGACAGCACATGTGGCTGGTTCCTCTGTCGAATGACACAAATAATAGAAATAAAATGATCACTGCAATTTGGTCATCTGGTTGTTGAACTGCATGACCCACATGAAGTAATCAACTAACTCCTGGGTTTGGCAGGTCCCTTTTGAGCTGATGCCCTGAAAAAAAATAATCTGAGTGACGTCAGCATTAAGCTATGCTCCATGCAGCTGCCTTGATAAGAGTTCCATTTTCTCTTTGTCTTGAGAATTTTTATGATTAATGGAAGGCAGAATATGATCCAGTATTAACAGTTCTTTTCTAATTCTAAAATTATTTCTGATAATGAAAAATCCTCTATTTCTTTAAATTAATTAAACATCGAATGTCTGCAGTGTATAAAAGAAAGCACTGGACATCTGACAGAGGTGAGGGAGAATACCAAGATAAATATAATAATTCCTTTCCTTAAAGATATGTACTCTAGTGCAGAAGGTTTATCCAGATAGCATATAGCATCTTAAAAGGGAGGTGAGGTTGGTGGGCTATGTAGGGTTGGAGGAGAATCATATGAACTTGGGTCTGAAGAAGTTTGGCTAGCTTTAAGGTTCTAAATTGAAATATTACTTTTAACTATTGTCTGAGCATTATGGTTCAAGTTTGTTAGTTCTACCAAGACATCAAATCAGAAGAAAAGAACAGGAGCAAGAAGGCATTCATGGTTTTGCATTCTCAGAACGTTTTCCAGAATCCTCCTGGTTCAGCTGTGTATGACTGAGCATATTGTCACTGATAAAGAATTTTTATTTATTTTTGACCAAACACTTCACCATGTTTTCCCGACCTTTTCAATCTCCTGGTTGTAGAGGTTTAACATGAGCTTTCCTTGGGCCTGGGGAAAATTCTGAGAATGACACCTGAGAATGAGCTCAGCAATGAGAATTCCAAAGATAGGATGAATAGGACATTGTACATGCTTTTCGAATAAGGTAGATTGACTAGAAACTAATTGCGCAGGGCCGGCTGTGCACTTCTGTGTGAGTTGATCTTTTATCATGGTCCCAATATGGAATATTCATGACTAGTTACTCTGTGTTCTTACTACCCACTGTGCTGATTGCCCCCTCTGCCCTAAGTATACACTGTCTCACCCTTTCTTTATGAGACAGGGGCTAGGAAGATGACTTTCCAGCCTCTCCTCCAAAGGAAAAACAAGAATTCCTGCAGCAGGATGCCCAAAATTCCCAGTTCATCTGTCTTCTGGGAAGATGCCCAAATATTTCTTTGGAAGTTTCCTACGCATCCCATTTAAAGACTATATACTGTCATCTGGGTCACATATTGGAATCCACCACACAGCAGCCAGCCAATTATTGACTCTTGTCCCTTTCCCATCCATAAAAAGAAGACTTCTAAGAAAATATTTGCAAGTGAAGCCAGACTGAAAGCTTAGAATTAAATCAGAGCTGGAGCCCCTCAGCTCCTGCAAAGCGGTCTAAAAAAAGCCCAGAGGAGTTCTACTAGTGGCTGAGACAGTGCTTGCTGAGATCCCTGTGAGGATTCAATCTGTGTTCCCTAAACCATGTTGAAATCTGGTCAAAAAGTTTCCTGGTACTGTAAAAGCAGCTGGTATCTGAGCGTCCCCAGGTCTAATACCAGCCAGACAGTGACTCTCCCCACCAACTCCCACCCTTTTTTTCTCAACAGCTGTCTGTGTATGTGCTTCTGTGTGTGTGTACTTCTTGGCCTAACATAAGGCCATCTGTTAATTATAATACACATTGAACACTAGCCTTCAATTCTCATATAAAATGATTCTGTAAGAGTAGGAGTATATATATATATATATATATATATATATATACATATATATATCTGTGGTTTAATAAGAATTAAAAAAAATCAAAATAAATTGTAAAAGAACAAGATTCAGAGCATTTTAGAGATGGAGGAGAAAGAGATATAAGCCAGAAAGAACACAGAACCTGGTGTCTTGGGTTCTACTGGTGGCTCTTCTGGCCATGAGGCCTAGGGCAAGCCACTAACAGTCTAGGCAGGAGTTTCTAATTTCCAATGTGTTTAATATATCTATCCTGGACTGTATAAGAAAAGAAGATAAGTATAGTTCATGTTTCAGATATCTCAGATTTCATTTCGTTTGAATCATTTACCATCCAACAAATATTTATTCTGTGCCTACTACGTGCAAAACACTATACTGGTTTTTGGGGATACACTGGTCCATGTGATAGATGTGACCTTTGTCCTCCTGGGGTCTATAGACTCCCAGCACGCCTCCAGGGAATATAAGACTGGACATGATAAATCAGTGAGGACTGACTAACCAAACTCTAGTGTGTCCCCACAGCACCATACTCTCTGGCTTTATCTCCTGAACTCTATGTACCCAAATGCAGACACACCTTTGAATTATCTGCTTCTTCTTCTACTAACTTCTCTCTGTAGACTTCTTTACACCCAATTCACCATCTGCATGAAATTGCTGTTTTTGGAGCATAATAGAGCAATAAGACATGTGCCCTGAAGAAGCTTAAAGTTTTTAAAACTTACAAAAATAGAGGCAAATAGGTAGCTGGTTATATGAGCAAATATGGGGCCAAGTAGGATCTCCTAATACAGGATATTATCATGGTTCAGAACCTACAACTCAAATACACTTTATAATAGCTGTATATAACTAGGTTACCTTATGAAAAAGAATAGTAAGATAATAAACCAGGTGTCCTTTATCTCATTACAAAATTGAAGGGCAAAGGTAGTCAGGTCTTACACTGGTAGAGGAAAGAGTGGGTTAAAGTAGGGAAGACTTCTCAGAGAAATTCAGACCTAATGGGTAAATTACTTAGGGCTCAAAGGAAGCCTGTTATTTTGGTGAGCAGAACAGCTTTTGGTGGCTGACAAAGGCCTCTGTGTAGGTGGGGGAGTTACAGACAGTTAGATTACAAGTAAAGATGAGGCGGAAGCAAACTGAAGGATGAAAACAGATATATAGGTGGGTGGAAATTTATAATTTTATCTTCTTTGAGTGGACTCGATTGTCAAATAAAATTCCTGGATTTCCTTAACTTACCAATTCAATAAGCAGATATAATATTTTGTTCTCTAGGGTCCTCAAGGACAAAATATAATACAAATAATTTCTCTTTATGGACTATTTTATACTTCATGCAAATCACTCAAATAGTGTATTATAGGCGTTTCTAAACAATATGCTCTTACCTCTATAGTCTGTATACCTAAGAGTGATGGCATCTATTAGCAGTTTCTAGCCTTGCTGAGTCACTCTGTTCATCCTCCTGCAGCTCAGTCATCATTCAGAGGCCCAATAGCTTGAAAGTTGATAACTGCTTAACTACAGATCCCTAACATCCTCTGGAGGAATGCTGCGAGACTGTGGAACTCAGGAGGGCAAAGGTCACATCCATCACATGGACTACTGCATCCTCGGAAACAGGTTCAGTGTTTTGAGCATAGTAGGCACAAACCAAGTATTTGCTGGGTGATAAATGAAAGAGTGAAATGAAATGAAGTCTGAGACTTCTGCAATGCACATCTTCTCTATCTTGTGTATTCTAGGGTCATCTCAGGATTTAACCGCTAGCTCTGTCCACTTAAGTTCTCATATTTTAACATGTTCTCACTTGATTGAAAAATCAACAGGGGCTTCCCTGATGGCGCAGTGGTTGAGAGTCCGCCTGCCGACACGGGTTCGTGCCCCGGTCCGGGAGGATCCCACATGCCGCGGAGCGGCTGGGCCCGTGAGCCATGGCCACCGGGCCTGCGCGTCCGGAGCCTGTGCTCCGCAACGGGAGAGGCCACAGCAGTGAGAGGCCTGTGTACCGAAAACAAAAAAAAAAGAAAAAGAAAAATCAACAAATTTAAAAGACTGGGATTTGGAAGTGGGAAGGAGTACATGGGGGTGAGTCAAGAAGACAAGGGAATGATATACAGGTGGCAACATTCATCAAAGTTAGCTAAAAAAAATTATTTATTACAAGATTACTTATTGTATTTCTCATGGCTAGGTATGTCTTCATCTCTTCCCTCCTGGTAACATATACATCCACATTGAATTGGGCCACTTTTTCCAACTTGAGTGTCTTGTGACTTTAAAGTGCCATAATATCTTAAGATTTCTTTGATAATTTTTGACCAAAGCATTGGCTTTAGAGATGCTGGAAACCATTTTGCTAGCATAAAGTAACAAGACAGTATAAAGACATGAGTCAGAAAGTCATGACTACCTTTAGAAACAGTTACTTGAATATAGCATAGTGTAAAAGCAGGGATCCTGGAGCAAGATTACTTGGATTCAAATCGTGGCTTTGCCCTTTTGAGCTGCTTGATGTTTGTCATTACTTAATTTCTCTGTGCCTTAGTTTTCTATTTGGAAAATGGGTTGTGAAGATTAAATGAATAGTATAGTTAGAGTAGCTCCAAGCACATAGTAAATTCCATATTAATCTTAGCTTTTATCATGATCTTGGGGAAGTAACTTACTGGGTTTAGAGTTTCCATGTATAAAATGAGGCTTTGACTAGATTATCTCTAAGGCCCTCCTGTACTTACTGTTTTCAAGTGCAGACAGTCCAGGCATTTTTCTACCATATATGTATGTGGTTAGAGATGGGGAAGTGCATGAGTAGTTAGTAAATGCTTTCCTTGACTGATGGAAGATGGGGCTATTGGGAGATTGAGATAAGCTTCTTCACTAGACTCTAAATTCCTTGAGGGTAAGAAGTATATTTTTTCCTCTTCAGGATCCCAAGGACTAACATGGTACCTGGGGGGAGTGAGTGCTCTATAAACCGTTAATGGATGTGGAATAAATGCCTGTGTCTTATGTTCCCAGGTGTGTGGTAATGGAAAAGGGTCATAACTGCTTCCTAAGCCTTTTCTAGCTTAAAGCTACTTACACAAAATATTCAAGAAACATTAGTGCTCTCTACTGGAGATATTCATAGTGCAGGAATTCATGATAGATTAGTTTTTTGATGGCAGATTCTGATTTGAGTTCAGAATCTTGGATTTTAGAAATAGAATATAGCAGGTAGACATATTTTGCTGTATTGCAAGTACAGATTTGGTGTTATGACATTGAGAATGGCGTGATTTGCACTAAAACCCAAGACTCTTTTCCTTGCCTTGCATTTCTGCCCCTTCTCCAGAGCACTTGTATCTACACATTTATACAAATGTTGTGTTCTTTCTCATTCATTTTAAATAAAAACAGAGGGGTAGCAGTAAATAAAATATTAATGTTAAGAAAGTGAAAAGACAACCCACAGAATAGTAGAAAATATTCACAAATCGTATATTTGATAAGAGGCTTGTATTCAGAGTATATAAAAACAAAACTCAACAATAAAAAGAAAAATAACCCAATTTTAAAATGGCAAAGTATTTGAATCAACATTTCTTGGGAAAAAAAAAAGATACTTATGGACGATAAGCACATGAAAAGACGCTCAATATCATTAGTCGTTAGGGAAATGCAAATCAAAATCACAAGGAGATACTACTTCAAACTCATTAGGATGACTAAAATAAAAAGAAAATGAGACATCTCAGTAAGGATGTGGAGATATTGGAGCCTTTATAACATTCCTGGTGGAACTGTAAATTGGTGCATCCACTTTGAAAAACAGCCTGGCAGTTTCTCAAAGTGTTGAACACAGAATTACTATATGACCCATCAATTCTACTCCTAGGAATATATTCAAGAGAATTGAAAACACATGGCCACAAAAAAAACCTGTACATGAATGTTCATAGTAGCATTATTCATAATAACCAAAAGGTAGAAACAGCCCAAATGCCTACCAAATGATGAGTGAATAAACAAATTGTGGTATATCCATACAATGAAATATTTTGTGGCCACAAAAATAATGAAATATTGATATCTGCTACAACATAAATGAACCTTGGAAACATTATGCTAAATGAAAGAAACCAGTCATGAAATGTTACATAATATGTGATTCGTTTATATGAAATGTCCAGTATAGGTAAATCCACACACACACAAAAGAAGGTTAGTGGTTGCCAGAGGTTGGGGGAGAAGGGGCAAAAAGTGTCTGCTAATGGGTACAGGGTTTCTTTGGGGGGTGATGAAAATGTTCTGATATTAGATAGTTATGATTGTTGCATAACTCTGTGACTATGAAAAAAACAGTGAATTGTACACTTTAAAAAGGTGAATTTTGTGAATTGCATCTCAGTATACCTGCTGTTAAACGAAATCAATGTCCTCTGAATATACACAATTCTAATAACCATAGGACAAAGTTTCAAGCTTTGGTGGATCTTTTGAATCTGGACATTGCCCTATAAAGATCTCCTGTAGGGCTATGCCTGTCAAGGGATTTCTGGGTTTTTTTGTTTGCTTTTTTTTTAACCAAAGAAATAATCTGAGATTGTGTCTTTTTAATGCCAAAAGAACTGGTTAAGAAGTGACAAAAGCAATCTAACAGCTTATTTTGGTTGTATCAAATTTAAACTTTTTGTCTTTTATTAAGCAAACTATTCGTTATATTAATTTTTAAAAATAAAAACTATAAAAGAATGAATCCTCTCTCAAGTATTCCCCAAACTGTGCATTTGGGGTCTTATAATAAATGCTGGCCAGGGCTTAAGGATGATGTGATAGGGGGAACTTTATGTAAACACAGTCACCCCTCTGTATCCACAGGTTCTGCATCTGTGGATTGAATTTTAATTGGCTGTTGATTGAATTCACAAATGCAGAACCTGCAGATATGGAGGACCGACTGTACTATACCATTTCATATAAGGGATTTGAGCATCCATAGATTTTGATATCCATGGCAAGTCCTGGAACTAATACCCTGTGGATACTGAAGGACGACTATATATTTCTCTTTTCATTTCTGTCAGTTTTTGTTTCATATCTTTGGCGCCCTATTGTTAGGTGCACATATGTTTATAGTTGTTATATCTTCCTGATGGATTGATAGTTTTAGCATAATAAAATGTCCCTCCAGCTTTATTTTTGTTGTTTGCATGACATCTTTTTTCATTATTTTACTTTCAATCTATTTGTAATTCTGACAATAACCTGTGTTTCCTGTAGACAGCATATATTTGGATCCTGTTTTTTAACCCAGTCTGACAATCTCTGCTTTTTGATTGGATTGTTTTGTCCATTCACATTTGTTATTAATATAATTGAATTTACACTTCCCATTTTAAGTTGTTGTTTTTCTATGCCTCATCTTTATTTATTTTTTTTGCATTAATGCCTTCTTTTTCATTAATTGAATATTTTCTAATATTGCATTTTAATATCTTCAGTGATTTTATTGCTATATATGTTTAGTTATTTCCTTTAGGGCTTACCATATACATCCTAACTTATCAAAAAAAGCTTCAGAATTATACCAGCAATTCCAGGGCAATGTAGAAACATCATTCCCATATAGCTCTATTCTCCTTTCTCTCTTATTGTGGTATTACTGTTATAGGTATTACCTCTATACATGTTATAAACCCAACAATACATTGTTATAATTATTATTACTTTACATAATTTTATGTCTTTTAAAGAAGCTGAGAGAAGAAAGGAGAGCAAGTATATATGTATAGCTTTTGTTATATCAGCCTTCTTATTTATCATTTTAGGTTCTCTGCATTTGTTCTTATGGATTCAAGTTAAGTATCTGATGTCAATTCTTAACCCAGTATGGCTTTATTCACACCAACCTCCTTGTGCTGTTATTGGCAAATATATTAAATTTCTGTGTGTTATAGGCCCATCAATACAATTAAATATACATTGCTTTACGCTTTTTAAATGATTAAGAGAAGAAATGATAAGAAACAGGCATTTATACTCTTTTATAATTACATCATTACCTTTATCAGTGCTCTTTGTTGTGTGTGTGTGTGTGTGTGTGTGTGTGTGTGTGCACGTTGTGTGTATTCAAATAAGTGTCTGAGGTCACTTCCTTTCAGCCTGAAGGACTTACTTTAGTATTTCTTGTAAGGCAGGTCTTCTAGCAACAGATTCTTTCAGTTTTTGTTTATCCTAATGTCTTTATTTCACCTTCATTTTTTTTGAATGATAAATTTGCTGGATATGGGATTCTTGATTAACAGTTTTTTAAATCTGAGGACTTAGAATATGTAATCCCATTGCCTCCAGCCCTCTATTGTTTCTGATAAATCAACTGTTAATCTTATTGGAGTTTCCTTATAAGTGAGGAATCATTTTTCTGTTGCTGTTTTCAACATTTTCTTTGGAAATTTTACTATGATGTGTCTATTCATGAATCTTTTTTAGTTTATCCTATTTGTAGTTTTTTGAACTTCCTGGATACGTAGGTTTATATTTTTTCAGTAAATTTGGGAAGTTTTCAGCCATTAATTTTTCAAATATTTTTTCTGCCCCTTTCTCTCTCTTGTTCTTTTTCTGGTACTACCACTACATGTCTGTTGGTATACTTAATAGTGACCCACATTTCTCTGAGGCTTTGTTCATTTTCTTTATTTTTTTCCTTTCTGTTCTTTGAATTACATAACTTCTATTCATCTATTTTCAAGTTCTTTAATTTCACCTTCTGCCAGTTTAAATTTACTACTGAGCCCATCTAGTGAATTTTAAAATTTCAGTTATTTTACTTTTCAACTCCAAAATTTCCATTAGTTTCTTTTAACTAATTGCTATCACTTTATTAATGTTCCCTATGTGATGTGACATTGTCATCATGCTTTCCTTTCTTCTAAAATCATTGTTTCCTTTAGTTCTTTGAACATATTTATAATGGCTTCTTTGAAGTCTTTTTCTGATAAATCTGACATCTGGTCACTCTTACAGGCAGTTTTATTGCTTGCATTTCTTCTGGTATACAGGTCATATTTTCCTGCTTATTTTTCATGTCTCATAATATGTTTCTGAAAATGAACATTGTAGATAACATATTGCAGCAACTTTGGATACTGCCTCCACCTCTCCCCTCCTCTGGGGCTTGTTGTTGTTATTAGCTTGTTTAGTCGTTTAGGGACTGACTGGGTTATTTTAGTGAAGTCTATTCCCTGCCCCTCCTCCTCTGTGCCCTAAACACACATAAAGTCTCTGATGTTTTTCCTCAGGGGTTCATCCTTGGATGTGCCCCATCACTCTGGGATAGCAGGGTTTTAGCGGGACTGTTTGTCTGATTACCTGACCACACCCACCTGTGAAACTCCACTAATGGTTGGTTAATTGCTCTATTGTTTGTAACAATACCCTGGGGCATAAATTGCTTTACACATTAATCCAATCAAATTCAGGCTCCTTTGAAGTGATAGTTCCTGATAGTCAGTGTTTGAGGTTTATTCAGATTCTAGGAGGGTTCTTGCAGCTGTTTTCTTATTTTTCTCCAGCAACTATTTGTCTTATCATTTAGCTTATATATCCTCAAGTAATTTATCAATCTCCTTCCAATTGCCTCTAACCAACTATTCTACTGTTTTTTTGAAAGTACCCTTAGGCTTGAACTTCACATGCTGTTTCAGATAAAGTTGATTCCTTTGGGGAGAGAATTTGAGCTCTTTGTTCTATGGCCGGCCTTTTCTCCCAGGCAAAATCTCTGAGCCACAATTCTGGTGCTGGAGTAAGGAACTATAGCTCAATTCTCTCTAAGTGACACCCCAGCTCAAAGAATTAAGTGCTCAGTGGATGTGGGGGCACAGCCCCAGATGTCCGTGGCTTGTTTCCCTTGGCATAAACCCCCTGTCCTTTGGGCTGAGGCAAGAGCAATTGGAACCTTGGTGTCCTACCATGTCCAAGGTAGAACCTTTGCCTCATGAGTGGGAGAAGGGAACCCCTATCTCTTGGCTGCACTTATCCAGAACTTCACCTCAGCAACAAGTAGCTGGGGGCAGCATGAGAAATGCTGATGTCTTGTCCCTCCCAGGAAGATAGGCTTCCAGCTGGGAGCTGGGGGGAGTCAGAACCTTGTGTTCTCGGCTGTACCAGTCTGAGTGGAGTTCCCATCTCACTGAGCTGGGAATGGTGAGGGATAGTATGGGTCTTGGTTCAAATACCACAGACTCTTCTAGTTTTATGGAGTTTTAGTAAATATTCTTGAGTAAATATTTCCTCACTTGCTGTATGCCTATAGGGCCATTTCTATTTTTGTATGCCCACACTGCCAACTACTTTTAAATGGCTGTTTAAAAAATACTTTTCATCAGTTTTGCTGAGGAGTAAGTCTGAGTTGCACACTATCATGCCAGAAGTGGAACCAGGAACGAGAAACTGATCCAGTATAGATTTGCATTGTCTTTAGCTGAGTGCTTGAAGTATTTGTGGTTGCTAGTGGAAGGCCTAAGATATATTTGTACTACTACTACTATTACTACTACTAATTTTCTTAGGTTAGTATCCCAGAGGCCAAGCCTAAGATAGTAGTTCCTGTAGATGATTGGTTGATTGAGTACTCTTAGAAGAAATCTTTAGAGAAGTGGTAACATGGGAGAATACAAGTTCCCAGGCATCTCTCAAGGGAGGTGGTGTGATCCTCTCTAGCAGCCAACACTCATAGCATCTAAGGATGGATACTCTGTAGTAAAGAGACTCACAGTAGAGTTCAACAGCAGCTGCTGTAAGAATCTAAATCAACCTCATGAAAGTAATTGTAGTAATTGTAATAAAAATAAAATAACAGCTACTTTTACTGGCCACCTTCTGTCTTTTAAGAAAGCTTACACTTACTATCTCTAATTCTCATGACTACACAGTAAATTAGATATTACTCTGTCATTTCTATGGATGAAGACATCAGACCTGACCTGTTCTAGTTCACTCAGCTTGGTTGTAAATATTAGTCTCAGATGCAACCTGTCTGACTCCAAGGCCTGTCCTCTGTCCATTATCTACACAAAACTGTTCAAGAAGAGGTAAAGAAACAAGGAATGAAAGAAAAATAAAAGGAAAAAACAGAGAAATAGTAAGCAAAAAAGCAGAGGCATGCCTGGGAGTGCATACTAACAGCCCCAGTAGCTATTCATTAGCACAAATACCCTTGGTTTTGGCCTAAGCCTTCTGGGGTCAGCCTTGTCAGGGCTCAACAATGCTGAAATCTCTTGGTTAATAACATCCAAGGAGTGAGAATTTTGGGGAAAATGTACATGGGCCCATTACCCACTCAACATGCTTAAATTATTTGGTTTAGCAAGGAGCAGAGCTATTTCTCTAAAACAAGAATCCCACATGGCAATATTTTCCTTCAAATTAATTGGCAGTGGAGAGACTTCAAGTGGCGCTACATACGCCCTAAGCCCCATTGTGGTTCAAGTGCTAAATGTTTAGGTGCTCTGTGAACATCAATTTAAACGGCATCCTGCAGGGATTTATTCCAAAGGAGCCAGATTTTTGTAAATAGAGGATACATGCACCTGGTCTCTTTTCAATAAGTGACAATGTGATATTTCTTAATAAGACTAACGTAAAAGAAGACTTACAGGTCGAGCCATACTCATTGTTAGGTGCAATAAATGCTTTCTTTTTACATTGAAGACTTTTCGTGAAGTAGATCGTAGAGATCATTTCAAAACCTTTCCTTTTTTAGATTAGGTTAAAGAGAAATTGCCATTCGGTAAGAATACAATTCTATTTGAATGATAAGTTAGGCACCTAACTAAACTGATCTATGCCAGTGAACAGTGTAGTTGAAGTTAGAAATCACTTTCTCACTTTGTCTTGCTAATTTAAAACATATTAGCATATAAGTAACTTTCTCAATAGCACCTGTGACTCCAAATGGTGTGCCATTTGAATATCACAGAAATATTGGAAAGTGGTGATTTTTATCTCACAACGGGAACACTCCTAATCTCCTAAAACAGAAGTTATGCTTTCAAACCTAGAAACACCAATGCAATCTGACAAGTTAATAACTCCAACAACAAAATTACAAAGACTTCATTGGCATATGAATAGTGTGGAAGTTATAACAAACACATTTGAGAAAAATTTAGATTTATTATATTCAAACAAAATCCTTTCAAAGTTTAGTCTCACATCTGCTTTTTCAATGCCAGCCATGATTGGTAACATGGTTGAACCATATTTCTAATCTCTTGGGTTTCACATTGTTTTAATTTGTCATGCAAGAATATTTTTTAGCATATGGCATTTCAATATTTTTTAAGGTCTCTTATAGCAGTTTCTAGGAGAGTTTAAAACTAAATTTTCCTTAGAAAATGATTCCTTATCTGTACCAGTAGAAATAGATTCAGAAATCACAGCTGGATTAGGCAGAACACATGAAGCAATGATACTAATGACTGATATCTGTTGCTAGAGGACCACTTCTGATGTTTAATTCCTTACAAAATCAGACTGATCTGTGATTCACTATTATTATTATTTTTTTAACATCTTTATTGGAGTATAACTGTTTTACAATAGTGTGTTAGTTTCTCCTTTACAACAAAGTGAATCAGCTATACATTTACATACATCCCCATATCTCCTCCCTCTTGCATCTCCCTCCCACCCTCTCTATCCCACCAATCTAGGTGGACACAAAGCACTGAGCTGATTTCCCTGTGCTATGCAGCTACTTCCCACTAGCTATCTATTTTACATTTGGTAGTGTATATATGTCCATGCCATTCTCTCACTTCGTCCCAGCTTACCCTTCCCACTCCCCAAGTCCTCAAGTCCATCCTCTATGTCTGCGTTTTTATTCCTGTCCTTCCCCTAGGTACTTCAGAACCACTTTTTTTTTTTAGATTCCATATATATGTATTACAATATGGTATTGGTTTTTCTCTTTTTGACATACTTCACTCTGTATGACAGTCTCCAGGTCCATCCACCTCACTACAAATAACTCAATTTCGTTTCTTTTTATGGCTGAGTAATATTCCATTGTATATGTGTGCCACATCTTCTTTATCCGTTCACCTGTCGATGGACATTTAGGTTGCTTCCATGTCCTGGCTATTGTAAATAGAGCTGCAATGAACACTGTGGCACATGACTCTTTTTGAATTATGGTTTTCTCAGGGTATATGCCAAGTAGTGGGATTGCTGGGTCTTATGGTAATTCTA
>NC_041217.1:105412529-105414666 GCF_002837175.3 Physeter macrocephalus
AGTGTTCCATGAGCACTTGAGAAGAATGTGTATTCTGTTGTTTTTGGATGGAATGTCCTATAAATATCAATTAAGTCCATCTTGTGTAATGTATCATTTAAAGCTTGTGTTTCCTTATTTATTTTCATTTTGGATGATCTGTCCATTGGTGAAAGTGGGGTGTTAAAGTCCCCTACTATGATTGTGTTACTGTCGATTTCCCCTTTTATGGCTGTTAGTATTTGCCTTATGTATTGAGGTGCTCCTATGTTGGGTGCATAAATATTTACAATTGTTATATCTTCTTCATGGATCGATCCCTTGATCATTATATAGTGTCCTTCTTTGTCTCTTGTTATAGTTTTTACTTTAAAGTCTATTTTGTCTGATATGAGAATTGCTACTCCAGCTTTCTTCTGATTTCCATTTGCATGGAATATCTTTTTCCATCCCCTCACTTTCAGTCTGTATGTGTCCCTAGGTCTGAAGTGGGTCTCTTGTAGACAGCATATATATGGGTCTTGTTTTTGTTTCCATTCAGCCAGTCTGTGTCTTTTGGTGGGAGCATTTAATCCATTTACATTTAAGGTAATTATCGATATGTATGGTTCTATTACCATTTACTGAATTGTTTCGGGTTGTTCTTGTAGGTCTTTTCCTTCTCTTGTGTTTCTTGCCTAGAGAAGTTCCTTTAGCATTTGTTGTAAAGCTGGTTTGGTGGTGCTGAACTCTCTCAGCTTTTGCTTGTCTGTAAAGGTTTTAATTTCTCCATCAAATCTGAATGAGATCCTTGCTGGGTAGAGTAATCTTGGTTGTAGGTTTTTTTCCTTCATCACTTTAAATATGTCCTGCCACTCCCTTCTGGCTTGGAGAGTTTCTGCTGAAAGATCCGATGTTAACCTTATGGGGATTCCTTTGTGTGTTATTTGTTGTTTTTCCCTTGCTGCTTTTAATATGTTTTCTTTGTATTTAATTTTTGACAGTTTGATTATTATGTGTCTTGGCGTGTTTCTCCTTGGGTTTATCCTGTATGGGACTCTCTGTGCTTCCTGGACTTGATTGACTATTTTCTTTCCTATATTAGGGAAGTTTTCAACTATAATCTCTTCAAATATTTTCTCAGTCCCTTTCTTTTTCTCTTCTTCTTCTGGGACCCCTATAATTCGAATGTTGGTGCGTTTAATGTTGTCCCAGAGGTCTCTGAGACTGTCGTCAGTTCTTTTCATTCTTTTTTCTTTTTTCTGCTCTGCAGTAGTTATTTCCACTATTTTATCTTCCAGGTCACTTATCTGTCCTTCTGCCTCAGTTATTCTGCTACTGAGCCCATCTAGAGTATTTTTCATTTCATTTATTGTGTTGCTCATCGTTGCTTGCTTCCTCTTTATTTCTTCTAGGTCCTTGTTAACTGTTTCTTGCAATTTGTCTATTCTATTTCCAAGATTTTGAATCATCTTTACTATCATTATTCTGAATTCTTTTTCAGGTAGACTGCCTATTTCCTCTTCATTTGTTAGGTCTGGTGTGATTTTATCTTGCTCCTTCATCTGCTGTGTGTTTTTCTGTCTTCTCATTTTGCTTATCTTACTGTGTTTGGGGTCTCCTTTTTGCAGGCTTCAGGTTCGTAGTTCCCGTTGTTTTTGTTGGCTGTCCCCAGTGGCTAAGGTTGGTTCAGTGGGTTGAGTAGGTTTCCTGGTTGGGGGGACTAGTGCCTCTGTTCTGGTGGATGAGGCTGGATCTTGTCTTTCTGGTGGGCAGGTCCACGTCTGGTGGTGTGTTTGGGGATGTTGGTAGCCTTATTGTGATTTTAGGCAGCCTCTCTGCTAATGGATGGGGCTGTAGACCTGTCTTGCTCTTTGTTGGGGATAGGATGTCCAGCACTGTTCGTTGCTGGTCCTTGAGTGAAGCTGGGTCTTGGTGTTGAGATGGAGATCTCTGGGAGATTTTCACCGTTTGAATTACATGGAGCTGGGAGGTCTCTTGTGGACCAGTGTCCTGAGCTTGGTTCTCCCACCTCAGAGACAGAGCCCTGACGCCTGGCTGGAGCGCCAAGAGCCTTTAATCCACACAGCTCAAAATAAAAGGGAGAAAAAATAGAAAGTAAAGAAAAGGAAGGAAGGAAGGTAGGAGGGAGGGAAGGAAGAAAGAAAGAAGGGAAGGA
>NC_041217.1:105415522-105446608 GCF_002837175.3 Physeter macrocephalus
GGGGGGAGGGAGGGGCACGGATGCGGGGCGAGCCTGCGGCGGCAGGGGCCGGCGTGACGCTGCACCGGCCCGAGGCGCACCGCGCGTTCTCCTGGGGAAGCTGTCCCTGGATCCCGGGGCCCCGGCAGTGGCGGGCTGCACGAGCTCCTGGGAGGGGCGGTGTGGAGAGTGACCTGTGCTCGCACACAGGTCTCTTGGTGGCGGCAGCAGCAACCCGAGCATCCCACACCTGTCTCTGCTGTCCGCGCCGACAGCCGCGGCTCGCGCCCGTTTCTGGAGCTCCTTTAAGCGGCGTGCTTAAACCCCTTCCTCGCGCACCAGGAAGCAAAGAGGGAAGAAAAGGTCTCTTGCCTCTTTGGCAGCTCCAGACTTCTCCCGGACTCCCTCCCGGCTAGCCGTGGCGCACTAACCCCTTCAGGCTGTTTTCACTCTGCCAACTCCAGACCTTTCCCTGGGATCCAACTGAAGCCCGAGGCTCAGCTCCCAGCCCCCGCCCGCCCCGGCGGGTGAGCCGACAAGCCTCTCGGGCTGGTGAGTGCTGGTCGGCACCGATCCTCTGTGCGGGGATCTCTCCGCTTTGCCCTCCGCACCCCGCTGCTGCGCTCTCCTCCGAGGCTCCGGAGCTTCCCCCTCCGCCACCCACAGTCTCCGCCCTCGTAGGGGCTTGTAGTGTGTGGGAACGTTTCCTCCTTCACTGCTCTCTCCCACTGGTGCAGGTCCCGTCCCTATTCTTTGTCTCTGTTTATTCTTTTTTCTTTTGCCTACCCAGGTAGGTGGGGGGTTTCTTGCCTTTTGTGAGGTCTGAGGTCTTCTGCCAGCGTTCGGTGGGTGTTCTATAGGAGAAGTTCCACGTGTAGCTGTATTTCTGATGTATCTGTGAGGAGGAAGGTGATCTCCGCATCTTACTCTTCCGCCATCTTGCCTGCTCCACTATTATTTTTTATTATTATTCTGATTTTATGATACAGCTAGAACAATGGACAGTACTTTAAGACATAACCCAAGAGGAAAATAACCTGTACTCTGCATACACCAATTTTTAATATTTCTATGTGTTTTCTCTCGGATGTATTCCATTTGCAGTGAATTTTTATCTTCAGTGACCCTATATTCGCCTTCAATGCCCCACACGTCCAGACTCTCGGTGGAGGGGATAAGACCTTCTCCATGCTTTCAATCTTATCTCTCCTCTTGCTAACCCTTAAAAGTCTGCCCCAGTTAAATCAATTCAAGAAGTGTCAGTGTCTGACAATAGCTTAATATTTGTTAAAATCAACAGTCACAAAAAGTCATTAAGCATCTACAATGTACTAGGTGAAGTATATGCTTATATTCCATGTTATAACTACACACGCACATGCACACGCACACACAAACACACCCATCAGGCAGGCCCTTTCCATGGAAGACTAAAATGTAACAATGACCCTATTATTCCAAAAAAAATCAAATATTATTCCTGACAGGAGTATGTTTTTAAATACAAAATATAATAAACATTATGCAATACTCTTTTTCAAAGTCTATTGACATTGATGAGTAAATATATAATTATAGGCTTACAAAGAACTAAGAAGAGACATATCCCATTTTAGGCAAGATCTTCATATAGGATCCAGAAACCCAGAATTACAAAACAGATTAATTAGGGGTGATTATTTTTTCCAAGCAAGGGTGCCACCTCACATGATTCTTTTAAAGTATGAACTCTGATTTAAAATATTTAATATTTCGATTTTAAAAATTCATATTTGTGCACTAGCTTTACCCGTAATCATTTCAGAAGCATAGATTTACCTCTCTGAGCTACTTCCTGAAAAATATATCCATCTGGACAGAGAGCTAAATTTAGGTCAAATTACTTTTTAAAATTTAAAAACATTGTATTTGATTGTCTTGGAACATTGAGGGTAGAGAAGAAAGAAGCAGAGGTAACTAATATTTATTTAATATTTAATTTTTCCAGACTCTTTGCAAGGTGCTCTGTGTCCTGCTTAGCATCAACAGTTTTTGAGGTGAGTGTTCCTATTCTTACTTTGTAATCAGAAACAGAGGCCCACAAATAACCACAGTAATACAGCTAGTAAGGACTGAAAAGGAGTTTATAATCGAGAGCCATAGGACTCCATAGTTCATGCCTTAAAAACAAAAACAAAACCCAAAAAAACCCAGTTTATCAACCATAAAAAAAAGCAACTTAAAAAAGATCCTTGATTTTGGAAGAAAATAGTATGAATATTTTTTGAGTACAAAGGCCCACATTGTTATACTCCAACAACATGTAAATTAACTTTTCTTTTCTAGTTAACTTGCTTTGAGGTAAAACAATTTAGGCCCTTGCAAATTGTGGATTTAGCCTCTTGAAAAATACTGAAAATTTACCATGCATGAAGAAAACAATTCATAGCATACTGGCATATTAAATGCTCAGTTTTTATGAGCAAGCCATGCCAAATAGAAGGTAATTTTAGCCATTGAAGTCTGTCTTTATGTAAATAGATGTCTGCTCTCACTGGTGCCATCCCGGCAATACAGATGGGCTATTTGTTGCCTGGTGCCAGGCTGTAGAAAGATCTTAGAGTACCACAGATTGGTCTACTGTTAGAGTTGGAACTGAACCAACTACCACACGATAACTGCAGTCATCTATTTTGATAGTCAGTTCTTTTCATTAGTATTCATTTTTGCTCTGGGGATTCAGCTCTCACACTAAGGGTGGATCCCTAAAAGCATCTGGTTTCCCCCTTCCATATCACTGGCTTTGGATATTTTATTAATTGCAGTGCGAGTTGGCATCATTTACTAGTTTCAAATACTCTTCTAATGCCATCAGTATAAATAATCCTTTGTTTCTTCTTTGTGAAAAAAAATCACAGGGTTCCGAATCTCTGGCCCGTTACGATGCTGTATTTTATTTCATTTTTGATATGGAGTGAGCATACCCAGTCTCTCAGAACGTGGTGAAAGATTTTTGCCGCGTGACTACAACATTTTTCTTGTATGATTTCATTCCATATTGACTTTCCTTTCATCCATCCTGTCTATTCTTGGAACTCCTTCTACTGCTTCTCTCCAATTTTCAACTCTTTTTCAAAGTGATAGATGTCACATCTATGCTACTTCAGAACTTTCATGTATCCAAATTCAAGTAATGCCTTTCACCACTTTTACACTACTATATGAATATGGACCAAGAGGACTCAGGCAACTGAGGGATCTAGGTTATGAAATGCCTGATTTATCGTTTTCTTGACCCACCCTACCTCCAGAGTAGGAGTAAAGCCTGGAAAAATAGTCAAATAAGATTCATGAAAATTCTGAAGTGGCATAGATGTGACATCTATTATTCTGAATGAATCCTATATACTAAAAGCATCAGAGTATCCTATAGCATGCCAGTGTGGCAGCATACCGAGCCCTGCCTCAGAGTCTGCAAGACCTAGAAGCCCCATGAGATACAGAGAATGACAGAACTTCAGGTGACACATCAGATGTCAGCACATATGCTGCCTTATCTTATGCAAGCAACGACATTCTGGGTCTTGAGATGGAAACACTAAGATTCATTTATTCCTAGTTTTACTCCTTTATTCACACAAATGTTTATTGATTGCCTACTATGTGCCAAGAACTCTGCTAGGAATAGAGCTCACAATCCTTTTCTTGGCACCATGGTGGTCTTTTCCCTCCTATCCCCACAAATCACAATGCTCCCACAGTTAAGTATTTGCCAAGCATCTGTGCTGTGCTAGGCACTGTGCTGGTTATTTACATAGTATCTCTCATCATGATCATAATCTTGCATGGGAGGTAGTAATATTCCCACTTTATAACTAAGGAAACTGAGACTCAGAAAGACTAGTTATCTTCTCAATGTAAGTGGTGGAGCCTAGAATCCAAGAACCCTAGTTTGGTTGGACTCCAAACAGCTGTACTACAGCTCTTTTTCCCAACAGGCTGTAGAAAACCCTCCTGCACTGAGAGTTAAGGTGCTCAGCGCGCCAGACCAGACAGCTCCCGCAGCACTTTGGAGCAGTTCCAGCTCTTGTCCAACCAGGACTAAGTTCAGGCTTCCTTCCCTCTCTAGGGTTTTGGCAACCGAAGGTTCTTCTCCTGAAACCAGTCTTTTTCTCTTGTGTCTCTTGCCAACCGTTGTCTAGTTGCCTAGTTAGCAGATTCAACTCTTATTTTCCTCTTTATAGCCCTTCTCACCTGTGTATCAACAAATTTAAAGTCATTTGTTCTCACTTGTCTTTCCTTTTTCTAAAACGCACTTAGTCTTTTCCTACATGTGGTTAAAGTTTTTCTCTCATTTCCTAGATCTATTTAATGCTTTATTTTCTGGTGAATGTATGCATCCAATTATCAATTCTTCCCCTCCTATCCCGTGCTGCTTCCTTGCAATCTTACTTAACTTATCAAGCCTGGTATCTGCTGCTTCTGAGCAAGAAATATTAGGCAAGTTGTCTCACCAGTATGTGCCTCAGTTTCCTCATTTGTACAAGGCAATAGTACCTACTTCATAGAGTTGTAAGAAATAAATAAAATAATACAGTACTTCACAATGATTGGAACTTAGTAAGATATAAATGTTAACTGTTATTATTGTTGAGGTTTAGTAGCGCATGTCAATTCTTTTCATCAGAATAGGCTCATAGGAGGGACTAAGACCTGGCAATAAACCCGCCCACAGGGGAGCTGGCACCTGATGCATGTGCTGGGCTGGAGGTTTAAGCTGTCGGGTAAGCATGCTTTCTGACTTTCTGAGGGCTATGTCAGATTCAATCAGGCAAATAGTTGGTAACAGAATTGACAATGATGTAGCAGGGAGTTCTGGCATTTGAGAAGATACAGCAATGAAGACTTGAAGATTTGTCAAGTGATATGAAGGCTAGGTTCTCCAGGCTGATTTCCAGGACAGGCCCCCAATCCTTTGGAAAGGACCTTTGAAAGAAGTCCTGGTAAGGAACTGGAATATAGGCAAGTAATCAAGAACTCAGAGATGGTCAGAAGGCAACTGTAAGCCATGGAGGTAGATGTCAAAACTTGGGAATGCAGTGAAGGTCCAGATATCAGACGTGGGGCCTCACACCAGAGTCAGATTCAGAATAGAATAGAATAGAATAGAATAGAATAGAATAGAATGAAGTAGAACAGAGCAACATGGGGCTGTGGGACGTGGGGCTGGGGCAGTCCCAGGCCAGGACTAGGGACCCAGCCAGCTGGTGAGGACTTGGATCCAGACCCAGCGATTCTGGGTAGGGACAGATATAGAGATGAGAAACCAGGCTGAGCTGGATCCTTTATAAATCTAATATTTTATTAGTCTATATTAGATTTATACACCCTGAGAGTTTAGATGTAGATATCTTGATGTGGTGTTAATTAACTTCTTATTCTGCTACTACTGCGCAGTATCGTAGAGAAAATGAAAAATAGATGTGAAGGTGATTTTTAAGTTTTTTTTTTTAAAGCTTTTTAAATGTAAGGAATTGTGGCTGTTATTTATAATCATACCTTTTCACAACAGCAATGAAATTTTCCATTTAAATTCTTGTTTTTCTTCATAATCTAGCCTGAATAATATTGCCATTAAAATAAAAACAACTGGTATATTGAGTAAGCATAGTTTGAGGGATATAATATGAAAAGCAATTTTATTTTTTGTCTCCCACTGATACTTTAAAGTGTATTCAGTAAGACAAATGTTTTTCCTGCTGCTGGATAAAAGCTCGAGGGGACTTAATGACAGAAAGTCCCATGGTTGCTTTAACTTGCAAAACAGAGCTTGATTCAAAAATTAGAATGTCTAGGCTAAATTTTAGTTTCATTTATAGGTAAGAATTCCCTCCCCTTTCCTTCCCCCTCCCATCCCTAGCTGTCTTCTCGCAACCTTGTCAGGGAGGGACTATGGGTTGCTTGTCCCACCTAAGCAGCCTCAGGGACAGACAAGAAGAGGATCAGAAAGTTCTTGCTTAACTGATACTTTCATTCTGTCTCTTTACTCTCTGGGCCTGGTTGATGTTTAAAGCTGACATTCTCTCTCTGGGGCCATTCTGGATTATTTGACAGCTCACCTGCTGGGCCTCTCTGACCTCCACTCCACAATGTGGGCCGTGCCCCTCGTTTGCTGACTGCTGGCTTCCTCTTAGCTTCTAGGTTTTCAGCAGCCCACCCAAGCCCAGATTCTGCTGGGATCTCTTGCCATCAGGCCAAAGCCCTGTTTGAACAGATGGGAGCACTTTTAAAATGATTCCAGGATGAGAGTCTACCTGTAATCAGTCTCTATTGATGAGCTAACAGCAGCCAATCTCTTGGATGTCTCTGTCCTGATACCTCAGGCCAGCAGCCATAGCATCTAGCCACAGTCCTCAGACTTGTCACACCCCAGTCCAGCTTGCTTCCACAACTGCGGGGAACACAGATTGTCTCCCAGAGTCTCCCTCAGGATTTCCTCGCCTTATTTGAAGAAGGACAAAGCTCTTTTCAATAGGTAAAACTCCTTTATAATTCCACCCTCTCAGTCTGCCCTCAACCTTTTATATCATAAAAGTGGGTCAGAGGTTTTAAAGGTACCAAAATTGGTTCTCATAATTTTCTTTGAAAATATATACATGGTCTGGCATCTCACTTTGGAATTCAATATCTATTTTATTGTGATGCATGAGACAAAATTTCCAGTTTGATATCCTACCATATAAACAAAAATGTATCAGTCAAAGAAGCTTCTCAACTATTTATGTTTAGGATACAGGGAAATTAGAGTTCATTAGGCTATAGAATCACTGGGAAAAATAAGAATCCTTACTTATTCTTAGAGTTCCAAGTCCAAGTATCTCCTGATCATAAGAGAACAGGGAAAGTACGCTTGCCCTTTGCTTCCACTGTGCTTGGTATATCACCACTATCATTGCTCTCACCATTTTACTTTTACATTTACTAGATTTTAAGATCCTGGAGAATAAGGACATGTACCTATTTTTCCTTGTATTTTTGGTACCTAGCATAGTATTTGGGATATTGAGGAAACTTCATAAAAGTTTATTAAACTAACTTAAAGAGATATGGATTTCTACTTGGGCTCTGATGATAACTGGGTGAGTGGCATAGGAATGCAGTATTCCTGTTTCCTAGGCTCCTTAGCAGTAAAATGGGGAAACTGCTGTTATGCTAATTGATAAACACAAAAACTATTAAAAATGACCTAAAAACCATTCTGAAAACAAAGCGATTTATAAATGCTAGTAATTACTTCCATTATGCCCTATCTCTTGCTGCCCCATTTCTACAGATGTGCTGTCAAAATGACCTAGAATCTCAGATTTTGCCAGGCTTGTTGGTTGAGGGGTGACCTCCGTGTTCCTCTACAGGATTTCTTTCTTTTTTTTTTTTAATTTTTTGGCCATGGCGCATGCAGCATGCGGGATCTTAGTTCCCCCCAGGGATCAACCCATGCCCCCTGCAGTGGAAACATGGAATCTTAACCACTGGACTGCCAGGGAAGTCCCAATATAGGATTTCTTGATTTCACAGTCCTTGATAAGTCTTTATTTATTATGGATAAAATGAAAGAAGCTAAGGCAGCTTTTGAACTGAATTATACTTTTTGTTTTGTTAACCATGAAAGGTCATAGAGTGACATCAGAAGTGGTAGGAATAGCACATAGTCAATTTTTGAAACATGTTTTTTAGAAAAAAAAAAAAAACCCTGGAAAACCAAGAGAGTCCCAGTCTGTTGTTCATTTATGCTTCTATGAAATAGGCCCATCCAATTCAGCATATGTCAATGTATTTCTCATCTAGTGTTATATAAAAAATTACCTCAAACCTTACCAGCTTAAAACAACAAACATATTTATTGTTTCACAGTTTCTGTGGGTCAGAAATCTGTGAAAGGCTTAAGTGGGTGGTGTTTCTCAAAGTTTCTCATGTGGCTTCAATCAAGGTGTCTGCCAGGGCTGGAGTCATCTGAATCTTAACTGGGTCTAGAGAATGTGTTTGGCTGACAGCTACAGCTGTTGGCAAGAGGCCTCAGTTACTCTCCTTATGGGTCCTTCATAGGATTGCTCATGACCTGGTTCCCCACACAGTGAGTGGTCTAAGAGAGAGAGAGAAAGAGAGGCAGGAAGTGTGGGTGGTGGGAGAGGAGACAGAGGAGAGAAAACAATTCCCCAAACAGAAGCTTTAATTCTTTATAATCTAGTTTTGGAAGGAACATACCATCACTTCTGCCATATGCTCTTGGTCACACAGACCAACCCTGGTACAGAATGGGAGGACACAACACAAAGGTCTGATACCAGGGGGTGGGGATTACTGGGATTCGAGGAAGCTGGTTATGGCAATGTGTCCTCTGGCCCCCACTGATTCACTTCCTCTCCTACTTTCACCTCCTCCCATGGCCCCCATTGCAGTATCTGGAATCTCATCATTTAATCAGGTCCAGGTGTGGATGAGGCTCCTTGGGTGTATTTTCTTAGGTATAGTAACCTAGATCTATATATTTGTGAACTAAAGAAACAAGGATCTGTCCCTCTCAATATTACTCAGTCATAAAAAAGAATGAAATAATGCCATTTGCAGTGACATGGATGGACCTAGAGATTGTCATACTGAGTGAAGTAAGTCAGACAGAGAAGAACAACTATTGTAGGATATCGCTTATATGTGGAATCTGAAAAAAATGGTACAAATGAACTTATTTACAAAACAGAAACAGATTACAGATGTAGAAAATATTCTTATGGTTACCAGGGGAGAAAAGGGTGGGGGAGGGATACACTGGGAGATTGGGATTGACATATATGCACTACTGTATATAAAATAGATAACTAATAAGGACCTACTGTATAGCACGGAATCAGGCTTTAAATTAGAATGTCGGTGGGTGTACACACTTCTATATATAAAATAGGTAACTAATAAGAATACTGTATAGCACAGGGAACTCGACTCAATACTCGGTAATGACCTATATGGGAAAAGAATCTAAAAAAGAGTGGATATAGGTATACGTGTAACTGATTCACTTTGCTGTACAGCAGAAAGTAACACAACATTGTAAATCAACTAGACTCCAATAAAAATTAAAAAAAAAAAAAAAAGAATCTGTACCTCTCAAAACACCCAGTGATCACTGGTGTGAAAGGCACAGGATAACTGCTATAGACATTTCTGTACAAAAAGGGGGAACTGGGAGACACTGATCAGAGCAGTTATAAAATCCAGTCAGACATGGTACAAGTTCTTGATTAGGTCTCCAGACCTGGAAATACTTCATCATGGCTCTCTATGCCTTTCTCTGGCCTTCTGGCATTGCCCTCTGAGCAATCCTTCCTTTGTCATGAAAGATAGTGTGTGTTTACAGCTGAGCAGTTTTCTTAGCCTGCTTCCTTCCAGTGAAATTTTTGTAGTCCAAAGGCCACTTTTCATGTTGTACTGATTCTGTCCCTCTCAGGCCAAGCTGATAATGTTTCTGAATGTGTAATTCTTTTAAAAACATTGTGGATTTTCTGTGAATCTTATTAAATTGAACCATTAGACAAAAGCCATACCTACAAATCCTTTCAATGGAGCCCTGGCTCTTCCTTGGGTTTTTTCCGAGAAGGCTGAGGAACGATACCCTTAAGCTTTCCAGAGGCCCTATTGTTTGATTGAGAGCATCCGTGATACACACTGTAATTCTCCTCAGAGAGTCTTTATCTGATTAGATCACACTCTGAGGAACCACCTTTGATGATCCTGAGGTCGAAACAGAAAGACTTTTCAGTCTTTGGTTTCATATTTGACCCGTTTCCACCCCCGCCCCCAGCAGTGCTCTGGATTTGTTCTTTGCGTAGAAGCTGTTTCTTAATCTTAGGATCATTTGCCATCGTGAAAAGCTGAGAACTTTCAAAATCATTGATTCCTGGCTCCTTTGTGTTTATTAATTCTTCCTTTAGTTTATATCTCTCCTCCTGCCTTCTTCTTTAAGCAGCAAAATGAAGGCAGGTAGCACTTTTAACACTGCTGTTGGAAATCTCTATGTCACCCAGTTCATTAGCTAGATTTTTTTCTTACATTTAACACTTTTCATATAACTATGTGCAACACTGTTTCTGAGCTTTCTGCTATTAAAATGCAAAGCTCTTCTTGATTCTGTGTTCCAATAACAGTTGCTTCACTTTCTTGTAAGCTCTCACTCGCTGCGTTATCAAACACTACAAGGCATCTATTAACAGCTACTTCAAGGCACTTTAGGCTTTCATTAATGCTCTCTTCAATGCCCATTGCCCAGTTTCTAAGCCATTCCCACATTTTAGATTTTTGTTATTGCAGCATCCCATTTCCAGATACCAAAATCTATACTAGTTATCTATTGTGTACTAAGCTACTCTCGAACATAACAACTTTAAATAACAGATATTTATTATCCCACTGTTTGCAAAGGAAGCTTGGAGCAGCTTAGCTGGATGGTTCTGACTCAGGATCTCTCACGTGGTTGCAGCTGAGCTGTCGGCTGGGCTGCAGTCTTTGGAGGCTTGGGAGGGGTTGGGGTTCATTTTCTAAGCTCATTCCAATGGCTTTTGGCAAGAGGCTTCTGTTCCTCCGTACATGGGCCTCTCCACAGGACTCCTCATGACATGGCTTCTCCCAGATTAAGTGATCCAGGAGAGAAAAAGCACATTTGCAAGGAAGAGGCTGCAGGTTTCTTATACTCTAATCTCAGAAGTGAATACCATCATATCTTCTGTATCCAAATCATTAGAAGTTAGTCATTAAAACTAACCTACACTTAAGTTTTACCTCCTAAAGGGAGAAGGTTCAAAGAATTTGTGGGCATACTTTTAAAACCACCACAGGCAACATGCTGACTGAAGAAGACAGTTTTAGATGGTTTAATTTCTTTGATTCCCAGTAGTCTGATTTTAAGATATAAAATATCTTAAAGTAACTCAATCCCCTAAAAAAGAAGACTCAAGTAATATTAGCTATACAATAAAGGAATTGGTCATTAAATTTCACAATCTAGTTGAGGCAAAAAAGAAAAGGAAAAAGAAATCTTGCATGTGTGGCTAATTTGTAAAGCATTGACATCAATGAATTGAGCATATTCTTGTATTAGCAGTGAAAATGGGCAACTCCTACTGATGACTTTATCTTGTGGTTCAGATTTGTGGTTAAATAATATGTCGTCAGAGGTTTTTCATCACCTACCTTGTCATTATATACACTTCCTCTTTGTTGACTTATAGTTAACTTTGAACAATCAATCCATTCCAATCTAAATAAGTCTTTTTATAGTTCTACAGTGGAAAGTGAGTTCATTTAAAAAAATTATCTGACAAAATATTAATGATGATACGTAGCACCTGCTATGATAATCATAGAAATCTATTAGAAAATGAGCACACTAAAACCTTTTAAGTTTGATGTTTAGGAAGTTCCTCTTTTATTACCATGACAAATCACCATCAGATGTCTTTTCTAATACTATTCTAATTTACTTTTCTAATGACATTATCTACTTCTGGTAGCTGTAGTTTGTTCCATATACATAAATATCATAATCATGGAAGTTATTAATTTTATCCTTTTTCTTTTTTTTGGCCACACCATATGGCATGTGGGATCTTAGTTCCCCCACCAGGGATAGAACCTGTGCCCCTGCACTGGGAGCGCAGAGTCTTAACCACTGGACCATCAGGGAAGTCCCGAGATTTTATCCATTTTATTATCTCCTATAAGATTATGACTTTGTCAACTTGTACAGCTGCACAGTGCCCTGTGCTCACAAAAGCTTAGTACTTGGTTTAGTGCTGTTATTTCTGTTCTCAAATTCCTTTTCTTTATTGAAGTATATTTGATTTACAATATTGTGTTAGTTTCACGTGTACAGCAAAGTGATTTGGTTATACATATATGTGTATGTATCTATATTCTTTTTTTTCAATTCTTTTTCATTGTAGGTTATTACAAGATATTGAATATAGTTCCCTGTGCTATACACTAGGTCCTTGCTGTTTATCTATTTTTATATACGGTAGTGTGTAGTTGTTAATTCCATCCTCCTAATTTAGCCCTCCCCCACTTCCCCTTTGGCAACCATAAGTTTGTTTTCTATGTCTCTGAGTCTGTTTATGTTTTATAAATAAGTTCATTTGTACTGCTTCTAAGATTCCACATATAAGTGATATCATATAATATTTGTCTTCCTCTGTCTGACTTACTTCACTTAGTATGATATTCTCTAGGTCCATCCATGTTGCTGCAAATGTCATTGTCTCATTCTTTTTTATGGCTGAGTAATAGTCCATTGTATATATATATATATATATATATATATATATATATATATATATATATATACACACACTACGTCTTCTTTATCCATTCATCTGTCAATGGACATTTAGGTTGCTTCCATGTCTTAGCTATTGTAAATTGTGCCACTATGAACACTGGGGTGCATGTATATTTTCAGATTAGATCTCTCATCTTTTTCAGTCTCGAAATTCTTAATAATTTTATGTTGAAGCTTGTCTTTTGTAATTGAAGCCTGATGGAATAATGAGCATGTGCATAGCAGAGGAGAAAGGCACAATGTCCATGTTCGCAGTTCCTGGTGGCTTCATTTGCTTGTGACCGAATGCCTGCAAGCATAGAATTCTGGTGGAGCTACTATTCATTGAAGTCCAACAAGATTCAAAACAAATTTAAGATAAGTGTATTACATCTACAGACTGGACTGAGTAAACAGGGCACTGACAGCCTCAAGAGGCCACGCTTTCATTCAAATCAGTATTTGCATCAAGTGAAGGGAGAAGATAATGCATTCTAAGAAAAACGACTTCCCTTTATTAGCCAACCACTTAACTCTGAAAATGATGACAGAGAAGGAAAGGGAAAGATGGGACAAACCCTTACTCTTAGTCCTTTCTTAGTAAGGGCTAAAGTAAGCCAAAGGTAGAGAATGTAGATAGAATATGAACACATCAAGAGGTGAAATAAAAATAGCAGAGTTAGTTTTGTGCAGTGTTTCCACTGTTTTGGTAGAATAAAGTACATCTCCATGTATGGGCTATAAAATACAAATTGTGTAATACTGGTGATTCCACATATGAGTCAAATGCCTTTATATGTGCACTTAAAACTGGCATTGTACAATACAGAGATTAATTGTAAAATTCAAGATAATAATTTAAAATTTTAATTTTTCTTTGCTTAGAATGACATTAAAGAGCAAATAAACAACATCATGACATGTTGCCAGAGATACTGTGCAAGAAAGGAAAAATTTTTATGTTTTAGTACCTTTTGAAGTACTCTCCCCCTGCTATTTGAACAGGTCCTGTATTTTTATTTTGTACTGGATCCACAAATTATGCAGCCAGACCCGCTACATAAGGCTGTAGGATGTGCATGACCATTTTAGAAAATAGTTTTTCAAAGTGGTTGTACTAATTTACACTCCACCTAAAGGGGACAAAATTTCCTGTTGTGTCATAAGTTTGTCAGCACTTGATATTTAGATTTAGAAATGCTGATGGGTGTGTTGTATTTCCCTAATGATCAGTGAGATTGTGAGCCTTTTCATATGTTTATTGGCCAGTTGGTCATCATCTTTTGTGAAGAATCTTTTTAAGAGAACCATTTTCTAATTGATTTATTTGTCCTTTTTTTATCAATTAGTAGGGTTCTTCATATATTCTGGACGTGCACTCTTAGATTGTCTGGGTTGAAACTTTCTTCTCCCACTTGTTATTACTTTAATAGAGTCCTTTTATGAACTTAAGTTCATAATTTCAATTTAGTCTAATTACTTAATCTTTTTCTTTATGATTTTTGCTTTTTGAGTCCTGTTTTAGATCTCTTTCCCTATCCCCAGATCCTGATGTCGTCCTTGATATCTTCTGGAAGATTTGTTGTTTTACTGTTCACATTTAAGTCTACAATCCACCTGGACTTGATTTTTGTTTATAGTGTGAGGCAGAGGTAATTAAAAATGTTTAATTTTTTTCTCACATAATCCTTTGGGCCTGGAGATTTCTTTATGGAAAATGTTTAAATTACACACTTGATTCTTTTAATTGTTATAGCACTATTTAGATTTTCTATTTCTTTTTGTGTCAATTCTAGAAAGTTAATGTTTTCCTAAAGAAATTTATTGATTTGCCCTAAATTTTCAAATGTATTTGAATACTATTTTTCATGATATCCTCTTAGGATATTTCCAGTGTCTTTATGATTCATACTGATGTCACTTTGTAAATTCCCAATATTTTTTATTTTGTACCTCGTTTCTCTCTTTTCTTGATTGCCAGGGATCAATAAATATTTTTATACATTTCAAATAATAAGTTTTAGGCATTGCTAATCTTCTTTATTCTACATTTATTTTTCCATTTTTTTAGTTGCTCTTACCTTTCTTTCTTTGAGTTTAATTTGCTGTTCTTTTTCTCAGTTTTGTAATTGAGCTTAACTCATTGATTTTTGACCTTTTTCTTTCTCTAACATATGTATTTTAAGGCTACAAAAGTTTGGCTTTAGCCACATCCTAAAAGTTTTAGTATTGACTGTTTTCATTATCATTTAGTTCAAAATGTTTTATGATTTTCATTGCAATATCCTTATTGGCTCATGAGTTATTTATAAAGTGTATTTTTAAAATTCTAAATGTGTGAGGATTTTAATTTTATCTTTGCATTATTGATTTCTAGCTTAATTCCATTGCTGTAAGATAATATGCTCTGTATGACAGCAATTTTTGAAATTTGTGATGACTTGTTTTATGACCCAGAAAATGTTCAAAAACAGGAAACTGTAGTTGTTTGGTGCAGTGTTTCATATATCAATTAAGTCATTATAATGTTGTTGTTAAAACTTTTCTAGACTTATTAGTATTTTTATCTCATTGCTCTAGTTAATGAGAGAGACATGGTAAAATTTCCATCTATGCATATGAATTTATGAATTTTTCCTTGAAGTTTGATCAATTTTTGCTCTATATCATTTGAGACTCTATTATTATTATTAGATGCATACAGGTTTAGAATTATTATAATTTCTTGGTGAATTGAAATTTTTATAATTAAATAGCTCTCTATAGAAATGCTATAAAAGACAAATTAATGGATTGGAGGGGTTGCACATTTATTACTATGGAAAATTCTTTACTTGTTTAACTAAATGCCTTATAACATGCTTATTACACTTTTAAAAACATGTATTTTAATTGTACTGATAAATTTGAGTTCTTTCTATTCTACTGTAGTTCAAGGTTTGACATAAATGCCATTTCTACCATGAAACCATTTTTGATATCTCTTTAGGACCTCATATTAATTTGTACGGTTGTAAAATTACACTGCAACATTCTATCTTATCTAAATGGAGTTTATTTCCACTGTACAATTAAAGTTATTGGGGAGAAGAAATTGTGTCTCACCAAAATATATACACTCCAAAACATCTAAGATGATATTTTGAATGTAATGGGAGCTCAATATATATATTTGCAAAATAAATGGAGGGATGAATGAATAAACAAGAATGCTGGATTGCAGTGAAAGGAATGTTGATTGAAATAAGAAAACCTAGGTTTATGTGCCATCTCTACCTTGGGCAAGTGTTTCAAATGTTTTTTGTGTCCTTATTTGTAAAATTTGAACAAATGCCTACCTCACGGAGTTTTGAGGCTTAACATAATTTATCTTAATGTATATTGCAGAACAATATACAAATATAAGGTGGCCATTTGTATTCTAAAAGCATGGGAAGGGGAAAATATCTGCCTCTAAAGGCATAAAATATCTTTAGACGAATACACAGGAAACTCTAGGCAGGGGAACTGGGTGGTGAGGACACAGGATAGGAATGTGACTTTTAACATTACATACCCATTTGAATTTTGGACCATATGAATATGTTTTACATATATACATTCTTTTTAATATTCCATATGAATATTTTAACTATTTAGAATAAAACAAATAGAATTTAAGAAAAACATAATGTATTGTTATTTCATTTTGTGTCAGAGAACTTGGTTCAGTAAAAAACACTTTTTGTGCTGATAGTAATAATCAAGATTGAGGTCATTATGTAAACAAATTAAGTTTATGGATAGAGGTTTAAAGAATTTGTGAATTAACTACTTTGCTTTTATTATTTATTAGAAAGTTCTTGCTTTGATATTTGTACTCTAGCTCAGAGGATGGAGCATATATTGATTATTTCTTAAATTCATTATGTAGTTTAGGTTTGTTAGATTATCACATAACTAAATTTGGAAAGGTAAAATAACTAGAGATTTCTGGAATGTGAGTTTCTTTGTCATTTAATATAATTTAGAAATGTTTCCTGAATACCCTGACACAAATAGAGAAAATTATTTAGGGCATCAAGCAGGGAAGTACACCTACTCATGTATCGTTGGTGATGAATATTATCCTCCTGGGCTGACCTGGCAGTATGTGTAGGGATACACATGACTTAATGAGAGGGGTAGGGCCCTCAATCACCTTAATCAATTATCAACCTTGGTGATAAATGGAGTGACACATGTGGGAGACTCCAGAATTACCTCCAGAATTTCTGTAGAGGTTTTCTGAGTCAACTTTTCAGTCATTTAAAATATTTTTTGATATCCAGGAACACTTCCTAACACTTGACTTTGTCTATGTTCTGGCCATTTTCAATTGCACTAGATGACTAGGGATCTGAAATCCAATCTAAGGAAATACTGTTCTCCTTAAACAGTTCTTGTTGAACTTTAGTGGAAGAGGGGATTGAAACTAATGTCTAGTCTGAGGATGAAGGTTGGCTCTGGAGCTAATTCATCTCTGTCTCCCAGGTTGGCAGGAATAAAGAAAAAATTGACTTCACTCTGTCTGCAGCTATTGTAAAGTGATTTCTGATTTATTAAAAACTTTTCTTATTCTCCTTTTCAAACTCTCTAGCTTCACTAAATTCAGTTTATGATGTTTTAAAACTAAATAAAATGAAAAAGACTTTGGGAGGAATATTTTCTATTTATAATTTGTTCAGGTATCCCAGTTTCTTAATCATATCTCTCAAAAGACTCAGGTTTTTGTTTTTTTTTAATCTTTCAAAAAGACTCAGACTTATCTTTTTTTTTAAATTTAATTAATTAATTTATTTATTTTTGGCTGTGTTGGGTCTTCGTCTCTGTGCGTGGGCTTTCTTTAGTTGTGGCGAGCGGGGGCCATTCTTCATCGTGGTGCGTGTGCCTCTCACCATCGCGGCCTCTCTTGTTGCGGAGCACAAGCTCCAGATGCGCAGGCTCAGTAGTTGTGGCTCACGGGCCCAGCTGCTCCGCGGCATGTGGTACTCTCCGAGACCTGGGCTCGAACCCGTGTTCCTGCATTGGCAGGCAGAGTCTCAACCACTGCGCCACCAAGGAAGCCCGGTTTCTCATCTTTTAAAAGCTGTTACATTTCCCTTGAGAGGTAAATGAGATGTTTGCCAAGAGCCCTGTAATTTCCAAATTTGAACATTAAAAATAAGTCACTATTGGCATTATATTAACACTTTTTTATAGTAACCTGCAGATAATAAGAACTTCTTGTTTAGCTTCGGCTTGATTAAAAAACTGAGGAAGTCCTTATGCAGTCATAATTTTTGGTTCTGTTGCTCAGTGTAAAATGTAGTATGAACCAATTTTCTAGGTGTTTTGGTTATGTATCGCTTATGATTTAGGGTGGTTTGCTATGGAGCAACAGGTAACTAAAATAACAGGCAATAACGACTATTCATTTTCTCCTTATTCCGCGATTTGAGGAGGGCTTGGTGGGAATGTATTGTCTTTGGGCCACGTGGTGTTGGCTGGGGTAGTTCAAGCTTCATGTACATGTGTGGTGCCTCACCTGGAGTGGCTGGATCAGCTGGGGGCTGGCTGGTCTTCTCTCTTTTCTTTCAAACTCTCTTATTATCCAGGGCTTCTCTCTCTATACATGATTATCTCTCTATCTCTCTATCTATCTAGCCAGCATCTATCCATCTATCAATCATTATCTATCTACCTATCTATTCATCTACCCACCCACCCATTCATCCATGCACTCGTCCATCCATCCAAGAGGCTTATCTCTCTAACACAGTAGTTGAACTTCTTTATATGGCTGCTACATTCCAAGAGAATTAAAACAGGACCGACCATATTTCTTAAGGCCTAGGCCTGGAACTGTCAAAACATCACTTCTGCCATATACTTTTAGATAAAATGAGTCACAAGGACAACCCAGATTCAAAGAGAGGAAAAATAGACTCTACCTCCTCAGGATGAAGTGTCATGGATATACAGAGATGAGAGGGAGGTGGCCATCTTTGGAAACAATTTACCATGTCAAGACAGCAAGATCAGTCTATTAAAATATCTCTTTGATGAGTTCCTTTACTCCTAAAAAAGAATTAGTTCATGCCCCTAAAATGTGTCCTTTGATGGAATCTGGTCTTTTAATCTTTATCTGATTATCATCAATATGCACAGAAGGTTTTTGTACTTTGCACATTACAGATTAGATACTTAAGTTTGCCTTCCTTATTCCTTTTTTGTAACAACTACATAGACTTTTATGAAATACACACACTCATACACATACACAAAAAAGACATGCAAAAAAATGATTTCTACAATAAGACAGATTTAGGTTTTAATCCCAGGTTTTATCACACATTAACTGTATGGCCTCGGACAAGTTACTTAAACTCTACGATTCTCAGTTTCCTCACCTGCAAATTGGATTGACAGAAATATCTATTTTATAGCATAGTTCTGAGATTTGAATGAGAAGGGAAATTTCTCATATATAAGCCTTCAATCATTATTAACTATTATCATATCTTCTCTTATGACTTCAAAATCATTTATAAAATTATGTTTATTTTCACTCTTATTTTTCAAGGCTCCTGTAGCTTGAGCAACCAGGGGAATGGTAGTGCCATATACTGAGGTGAGAAAGATTGAGACGAGAGTATGTTTTGGGATAAGTAATTATCCTGATAAGAAATTATCCCAGAAGCTATTAGATGATATATGAGCATATACTGAATTGTGCATATATATTCATATATACATGCATACGTGTAAATGTATACAGATACATAGCAAGACGTGCAGACCCAGAGAGGGGGTGGGGGAAGAAGAGAAGGAGGAAGAGAGAGAGAGAGAGAGAAAATAATAAATTTTGGAAACAATGTTCCCAACCGATGATGAATGACTAAGGACTATTCATTACTCTTTGCTCTCAAAGGCAGAGATTTTACCTTATTCATCTTTCTAGTTTCCATAACACACACCACTGTCTATCACCTCTATGTGGTAGAGTATTCATATAATTTTTCTCTGCATTGTATTAACACATTCTTTATAGAGTTAGCTTGAGAAATGATCTGGCAACAATTTTTAGAGCTCCTCAGTATTCCACAGATTCAGTTATACCCAGTTATGGCTTTCATTTGCTGGGTCTTTGAAATACCTTTCTTTGCTTTCTCAATATTGTAATAGAACAAGGAAGAACTTAAAATGTGAGTATTCTCTTTGTCTTCTAAGGCCAACAATTTCTATTATAATTTGAACAAAATATACATCTTGTAATTTATTAACATTCAATACTAATTAACATTTATAATTCATATAACATTTTCATAGTCATTACAGAATTTGATAAAATAAACCCTTGGAGTATCATCATTATGCCTATATGACAGATAAGGAAATGCTCAGAGAGTTTAAGCCTGAGCCGGTGCGTGGCAGAGCTAGGGCTCAAGTGCATGTCTTTCAACTCCAGGATCTATGCAATAATAAAAGTTTGGGTAGAAGAATCATCTTTGGGGATGTATGTGAATTTAAATTATTCCTGACTCCTATTATTATGACTAATTTGAAATGACTCTACATATTTCAAAATTTCTAATTAAATTTTGGTAACATCTTTTTAAAATGCACCATCTGTGATTCTTCAGCAACTTTCCATGGTGGATCTGTGGTTTATTCTAAATATACAGGTTATTAATTCATAATGAAAGTGACACAATACTAGTAGAAGAAATTCACCAGAAATGATGATAAATCTATCATTAAAAAAGGATTTTAGTTATTCTTTTGGCTGGTTATGACTAAGATTTTTGAAATTAAAGTTATTCCAATTATAGAAAACTGGTACTCGTTCTAGGTTTTTCCATCCCACAGCAGGTTTAGTGTTATATTGAACCTCACTCATGGCAAATGGATTCTGTCCTAGCACCAAAATTCAGTGATGTGGAATTGTGGTTTCAATACCAGTTAATGGACTGGCTACTGCCCTAGATGCTGTTATTGATCATCTGAGCATTTGCTAAGATTGCCTTTCTGAACAGCTACTGATTAAGGCTCTTCTCTTACTAACAATAGCAAACACATAAGCCCTCAGCCTGTGCCAGGCATTACAGAATTATGTTTCATAGAGGTATTTAGTTCCTGACATATTATGATAGTTTTGTCTAAACTTTCAAGAAAAGATCTAAATTAGATGACACAAATAGTCATTGCTCAAGGGAAGCTGAAACACTCTTGTCGTTTGTATATTCTTAAAAGCTTGCAAAACACTTTCTTAGAATGATCTAATCCTCAAGATGGCTTCAGGGGCGGGTATTATAATTGAAATCTTACAGTAGAAGGAATTGAAGTTTACAGAGGTTAAGTGACTTACCCAAGACCCCTTTGGTGGTGGCAGAGTAGGGACCTGGGGCATCGTGGAAAGAGCGAGGAGTCAGAGAGACTCAAATGCAAGTTCCACCATCTTTGCCATTTCCCAGCTCTTGACCCTGGACAGGTTCCTTAAAAGTATCTGAGCTAGTTTCCTCATCTGCCTTGGCTTTGTCAGAGGGTTGCTGGTAGGACTGAGTGAACTGAAGACTATGAAGTGTCTGACACCTGAAAAGTGTGTGTGTGTGTTAGTTACATTATTTAACCTTTGAGGAGGAGATGGGAGATGGCACAGCACTGTAGACCACAGCACGTCAAGGCAGAACTGGTTCTAACTAACATGTGCTGCATGATCTTGAGTGTGTAACTTGAGCTCTCTGGGTCTCTGCTTTCCTCTGTTGTGAAATATGTATCATAATATGACCCTGTGGAGCTGTGAGCATCGACCATTGTGACACAGGTGAAGCTCGGAGCACAGCACCAGGCTGTCAGGAGGCACTCAGTGAACATCAGGGCTCCTCTCTCTGGCTTCCAGCCTGGTGCTGGTGTTAGGACAGCACTGGCTCCATAGAGAGTGCTGAATGATTTGGTCTAGCATGGAAGAGCTGTGGTGGGCTATGCAGGTCATTCTATGGGTGAGGAATCTGAGACCCGGAAGGGCGAACTGACTTACCCAGATCACAGAGCTAATGGCAGAGTTGGAAGCTGAACCCAATTCTGATTTCAACTCCAGTAGTCTTTTTTTTTCTTTTTACAATATTACAGTAACTTCATAAATAGCATTATTTATACTTCTTTTGCCTTGTGAAAATGATTTTTATTAAGAACTAATTAATATGTGTAGATAGCATTGCTGGAGCAGTTGAATCAAACCTGAATTGTTCTACTTCACTGATAGCCAGGTGTAGGACTTTAAGCGTAGAAACATTTCCTTTCGTATACTGAGCTATTCTCTGTAACAGGACCACAGGGTGTGTCTTTGGTTTCTGTGCCTGGTGTCTAAACCTGTGCCCCCTTGGAAACAAGTCACACACTTTCAATGTCTACTTATTTGATTTCAAATTCCCTGTTGCTATTACTCCAGAGACTTGTGTGTATCCAATGAAAGATGTAGTAGAAAGAACCCAGGACTGAGGCATAAAGAAATCCAGATTCTAGTTCCACATTTGGTATTAACTGGTTGTTAAACCTTGTTGGTAACACATCTATTACCCCTCTGACGGCTCTAAAGATCCTGAAGTGAGTCTGGAATATTTCTATTGCTGCTACAACAAATTACCACAAACAGTGGCTTTAAATGACATAGATTTATATTCTTATAGTTATGGAGGTCAGAAGTCAGAAATGGGTCTTATGGGGCTAAAATCAAGATGTTGGCTCTTTCTGAAGGTTCACAGGAGAATCCATTTCTTTGCTGTTTTCACCTTGTAGAGGCTGCCTATATTCCCTGGCTCATGGCCCCTTCCTGGCATCACTCCCATCTCCTGCTTCCACGATCACATCTCCTCCTCTCTCTGACACTCCTCCAATGTATCCCTGGGATTACACTGAACTCACCTGAATACTCCGGAATACTCTTCCCATCTCCAAATCCTTGACTAGGTCATATCTGTAAAGTCCCTTTTGCCACATAAGGAAACATTCAGAGGTTTTAGATATTAGGATGTGGGCATATCTGGGTGGGGGGGGCAGGATTATTCAGCCTACCACAGTAACCAAAGTGGTCAATGATAGAGGACTGGGGATTGGAGTAGGAAAGAATGAACTTGTTTTTGGTAACTCCATTTATTTCTTAAAATTGTGAACAATGGCAGGAAATATAGTACATGAACTTCAGAGTTATGTAGACCTAGATTCAAATTCCAGCTATGCCACTTACTAGCTGTGTGACCTTAGGCAGATAACATAACCTCTCTGAGTCTCTGCTTCCTCATCTGTAAAATGGAAATAATAATGTGGATTACTTTTTTTAATGTGAGGTTTGAATGAGATAATGTATAGAATGTCAAGCTATTAGATAATGACTAGTACAGGTCAAGGTCTCAGTAAATGAGGCTGTCAATACTACTAAAGCCCAGGTCTTGCTTCGAATTCAGTGTGTGACCTCAGGAAAGCTCTCTCATGTTTTTTTTCTTTTTAAAATTTGGAACTTGGGTGCAGAGTTGAGATCATTGTACTCCTCAGTTCTCATCTGGGCAAGGTATCACTTTTGTTTAATTTTCATTTAGTCAAGTTTCAATATTCTTATCTCTTCCTCTGGTTCCCATTTCCTCCACAGCCTTCTCAACAAACCCTCTCTAATGTGCTTGCTATGTGTCTTTGGGTTCATATATATTCTTCTAAAATATACATTATGGTATAATACATGTACATGTTTTAAATTAAATGTTATGTATTGTACTCTACAGTGTGTCTATTTCTTACTTTTTTTTCACTCACGGTTGCATTGTTCAGCATTTGTCTATCCCAGACCATATTAGTTATCTACTCCATGGTGATGGGCATCTCTCCCCTCTACAGACGAATATCCATTTATATGCATCTTTATAGACTTGTGCAAAAGTTTCTCTGGGACATACACACAGTAGTTAGAAGAAGGGCAATGGGTTAAG
The DNA here is from genome assembly GCF_002837175.3 of Physeter macrocephalus. Lineage (NCBI taxonomy): Eukaryota > Metazoa > Chordata > Mammalia > Artiodactyla > Physeteridae > Physeter > Physeter macrocephalus. The sequence continues at coordinate 105,438,821 of NC_041217.1, forward strand.
TATTGACAGATTGCCTTATAGAAAGGCTATGCCATTTCTTCTTCCACCTCACCTCTTGAACAAGTGTTCCTGTTCACTTGGTGTTTTTTGACTTTAATTTTTGCCATCTGAAGGGTACAAAAAGCTATTATTTATTTTTCAATTCCTTTAAGCACTATTGGACTTAAGCATAGTTTTATATACTTGCTGGTTTACAGGTTTCTCTGTTCTATGGATAGAAATAATATACATAATTTATATAGATATTAATTCTTTGCTCATTTCTTTCTTGGCTTAACTAACTTTTTGTCATTGTTATTTGTTAATTTTTTGGTGTCACTTGAATGTTTTAGGTGCTACTTCTTTGTTGGGTTTAGACATTTCAAATTTCTTGTCCAAATCTTCATTCTTCTGTTAACTCTATCCATAATATATATTCTAGGTATACTCAGATATAGATAGCATGTCAGTTATGCTGTCACTAACTTTGCCCAATCACATGTATTTTAAGACTGGCAGGGTTTCTTTGATGAAAAGAAACTCAACTATTTCCCTCTTTATGATGTATGATTTGGGGTCCTATTAAAAATTTCCTCCCCACCCTGAGATAACAAAGATGCTCTTCTGTATTTTCTTCTACTAGCTTTATATATTCCTTCATACTTTTAGTTCCTTAAACCTTTGAGGCTCACTTTTATGTATGGTATGAGGTAGGGATCCAACTTAATTGTCTCCCAGGCGATGACCAGTTTTTTAATACCATCTCACACACAACACATCCTTTCTCCCCTTGTCTTTTGTACTGTGTCCATCATATGGCAAGTTTCCATATGCACATAGACCTATTTCTGAACTCAATATTTAACTCCATGGTCTATTTGTCCCTATATGAATACCATGTGTTTTAAAAAATTACTATGGATATATAATGTGTCTTAATTTCTGGGGCAGAGTCCCTTCCCTTTTCTATACTTAAAGAACAATTTTTGGTACTCATGAATTTTTATTCTTCCACATCCTAAATGTGCTGAGGTCCCCTAAAATTTCTACTGTAATTTTGATGGGGATTTAATTAAAATGAGAAGTATAATCTTTGATTTTTGGCACTGGATGAGACATGAAGAGTAATGTCTATATATACTACAGAGCTATTTCTAACATTTACTACAAATTTTTGAGGGATAAAAAGTGCATTTATGCATATGGACTGTGGAGTATCTTTGAAATACAAACTGTGACTTTTTGTTTAACTTACAATTACAGCAAAAGGTGCAGTGTTGTGAGAATGTTTCTATAGTCATAAAATTATAGCAGTTGAATAACATTTTATGAAGTCCTTACATGTACAGACACAATTGCCAACAGAAGCTCCCAACTTAAGAGATTCTGTGGCCATGGATCATTTCTACATAACGTGAACTCTGTGAGCTCTCAAGTTCCTTCTGATGTGTTTTTAGTCCAAAGTCTTAATTCTGGAGCAAGAGATTAAATGTACACTTTTTGGATGGTGTATCTACAGTTATCTAAACATTTATTTTACTCTGGAAGCACAGTTATTTAAATATTACCATGGTACATAAGCTCTCTGACTATATCACAAAAGCAGATCTCTGTCTCCAGAAACAAATATTCTGAAAAATGTGACCATTGGAGAGCTGCCGGCCAGAAAATATTTTGCTCTATTCTAAATAGAGTTGACCTGGCAGTAGCCCCATTTGCTTCAGTACCCATCTTATGAATAGATCGGTGTTCATTTCCCATTTAGGTGCTTATTCTCCCACTCCTCATATTCTCTGTCTTTCTTGCCCTTGTCAGTTGGCTCTCAGGAAGTAATCTGAAGCTCATCCAGATCAAGGCATAAATGGTCCAGAAGACATAAAATCCTGTACTCCCAGTGGTATTTGCATTAGAACAGACATCTCAGTCTCAGACTAAAGATATGGATCTGCAAGGTAGGCAGTAATCCCTTCTGAAGCCCGTAAAATTACAATTCACATTCCATTTATGCACAATCTCAGCTTTAGAACTAAGGTGAGGATGCCAGCAAAAACAAAAAACCTAGACTTGTCATTAATTTTTTAAAATGTACTCTTACCAGGTTACCTGTAGTGACTATAAAGCTCCATGTAATTGCTGTCCTGTTCTTCCAGCCCCAAAGGGCTAGATTTGCTGTGAGCCTCTTGGGGAAGGGTGTGAAGATTGTCACTTGTCTCCCCTCTCCTCTCCTCTGGGCCTTCTGCAGGAGAGTGAGGGGAAGTCTGAGCACAGAGGAGAGTTCCAGGAAGGCTGCATGACCCACCCAAACACAGCCTGGCCTTACTGGCTCAAAGCCCATCTAAGACATGGGACTCCAAGGGTCATGTCCTTGCGTTTGTCCTAGACAATTACAATTGCCTACAAAAATACTTCATCTGGAAGGTATTTAGCATTCTTGATGGAAAATATGGTCTTAGGCAGCCTTCCTGAGAAGTAACCAGTCACAGAAGAGGCTCCTTCCAGCTAAGTCAGTAACTTTCAGAAGAAATATCACTTGACTACTATAGCAGTTCATCTGTAAGGAATGTGATGGTTGTTTTGGTTGAATTTTACTCAAAAGGATTCAACTTAACCTTTAAAAAAAGCTTAGGTCAACAATTAGTCAGCACCTAGTTTCTGCCAAATGTGGACTGAGTTTTCCAAAGGTGTGTTGGGGTCGGAAAGAGCCAATGGGAAAAAGGAAGCAAGGGTCATGCTGAGTTCAGCTCAGGATTTGGGGTGTGCTTTCCCAAACTCTGCCTTACCAGGCCACCCACCGATTAAGTGGGGCAAAATGATGAACAAAACTGTTCGTGTACTGGGGACACAGTCAAACATTTCAAAAATGCTCTAATTGGCAAGAATGCATTTCTCAACCATAGGTCAAGAGGAGAATGACCACACTTCACAGCAGATTCTGGACATGCACCGCTTGCTTATGGTGAAAGTCTCAGAAAGTTAATTGTGGAGCTGAATAACTTCCACTCTGTCCCTTCCTAGTTACCTGGAACTCCTTAAAGAGTGAGACAATGGCTTACTTGTTTTGACTCCCTAATGGGCAGCACAATGCCCAGCACGTAGTAAATGCTTAATTAATATTTGCTAAGTGATGGGATCACATCAGCAGACTAATGCTGGGGAGCAACTTCATAATGTGGCTGTGCTATGAGGCCTCTCAGTGTGAAAGGATGTGAAGATGTAAGTTCATTGGGGGTGGGGGGTGGGGTGGGGAAGCCTTCTCTAGCTTATAGCCAATCACCTCTGTGCTTAGAAACTAAAGAATGCAAAACACATAAAGCCAATGATCAGTTTATCAGACAAGCTATCTATCACCTTGCACTGGATCCAAAGGAATGCCATTATTTAGGAGGGAGTGGAAATTGTGGGGAGAAGGGATGTCTGGGGCTTAAGGGCAGAGAAAAGAGAAAGGAGGTACTTCAAAGGAAAAAGGGATTAGAAGAGGTCAGAAGAGACACTTGTACCCCAGTGGATATTCAGACTTCTGGGCTTGTGAAACTATGAGAACAGGCAGACTTCCTGGATTTACGGCAGTCCAGGAGGCAGTAAGCAAGTGACCTTGTTTTTAATGAAACATTCAGTAAGATGCAGGCAGATCACTGGTTCCTCACTGGCATTAAGCAATAGGAAAAGTATGGGAAAAAATGAAACCCATAGATCACACCCACATTTACTTTCACCATGGTAGTACATCATCACCCATTTCCTGTTAGACTCTGACAAGGAAGCTCTTGTCCTGAGTGATCCTACCCTTCTTTTCTACCACTTCTGCTCTGTGATCAGAGAAATGGGTTGAAGGAGTTTGGAGTGGAAAGCAAAGGGCGAGGTTTCTCATACCTGGATAAGAAACCTCTGGGGAAAATTTGGAATCAGACATGATTGGGGAAGGATGGGATTCTGTGTCTCCTTCACCCCTTTGTGCCTCTCATCCCCCAGCTGCTGTGGGTCTTTGAGAATGACCACTCTGTAATTACGCAGTGCGAGCTGGTCACTGCTGGGGCAATTGGGTGGTGGATCAGCCCTACTCAAACCCTCAAAAGAGCACAGCTTTACCTTCTCACGTTTCCACCAGGATCGGTTGTCTGGGCCTCACCTGGGCCCGTGCGGGTCTTTTCGGGCTCTGTCCCGAGGTCTTTTGCAGCAACTCTGGCCTTGCTCTCATTTGTCTAAAATGGGACAGTCACTGCTTCCTGGGGTCTTTGCCTCCTCCTTGGCCCCCAGCCTTCTGGGACCCACATCTTTTCTTGTTTACTTCCCCCTCTCCCAGTGGAAGTCTTTTCTCTGGGCTGAGGAAAGTCCCTCTATCCTGCTTGCTTCTTCCAAGACTCTCTGCTTTTAACTTCCCTTTTCCTTTTTATCTCCTCCGCAAAGCTTCTAAATTCTCCCGTGGGTTTGGTTTAGGCTTTGTGAAATAAAACCTGGAAATTGTTGCTTTTGGCTGCGCTACAGACCTCTCTGAAAGCAATGAAACACAGAGCCAGCTACTTGTTTGAAAGAGGAAGAAGAAGGGAGAAAATATGGGGTGGGGGGGGGAAGAAACTCCTAAAGGCTTAAAATATATTTTTTCAACCTTATTTCAAGAATATTCAAGTATTTGTAGGTGCTCTGATCCCAAATAATCATAATAACATAAAGAAACAAACGTTTCCATACTTGAAGGGGAGATATTTATAGACACATAGAACCTATGGGGCCCTATAAATGGCACTATATATGCAGTTTTCCCCAAGTGAATATAAAACTCCCCTGGGTACAATATCCTGAAATATATGGTTTGCTGACTAATATTTCCTGCCATCTCCCAAAAAGTTGATCTCTCTTTTTTCTTGACTTCCTCCCTTTTTTGTTTTACTGATAGGTTCTGGTGGATCAGATTTCCTTACATCTTCCTTCTACCAAATTTGGCTTATTTGCCCTGAATCGCTTCTAACAAACTTTTACAGACTTTACTAAAAGTTCGTAAATTTCTTGGAAACTTGATTCTTTATAAAAGTTACTTAAAATCTCCCCATCTTTCTCCCTCTTCCTCGCCTTCTCTCTCTGTCCTATGTCTCAAGTCCGAGAGCATGCCAGCTCTTTCAGAAAAAAACCTCTGCTGCCTCCTTGTGGACATCTGCGGATAAGCAGGCATGCTCCCCAAAGCTGCTGAAACTGGCTGGCTAACTGGCTATGGAAATGGGTGGGACGATCACCTGGCTCCCACCAATGAGCTCCTTGACGCTGCTTCCTTCCTGGCAGCATCCAGGACACTGACCCACAGTCACAGCTACACTTGTTTTTTTATTTAATTGGACGGACTCAGCTAGTTTTTTGTTATTGGCAGCGTATGAGTAGTTTCCCCTATTTTTCTGTCTCAGTCCCAAGGTTTGGAGTCAAGGAAGAAAGCAAAGCATTTCATAAATGTCTGAAGCTGCTGCCTGTGGAGAGTGGACGCCTCCTTTGGAGGGGCAGCCTGATACTCCCTGGATTGTTACTAAGAGTGATCAGAATGGTGCTTCTCAAGTGTCCAGACTGACCTTCATTCTGGGCACCAGGGTGTTACTGTGGGCTACTTATGTTGCTGCTTTTCTTTACCTCCAGAGTTGGACGGGTCTTCTTCTTTTTTTTTTCCTTTAAATAAAAGTAATATGTTCATTTGTACATTAGAAAAATCATATAGTGAAAGAAAGACAGTAGAAGTCACCTGTAATGTCAACACACTGACAAGCTGTTGGCAATTTGCATTGCATCATCCTACTTGTGTATATATATCTCTGAAGAGTTGTATCCTATTATAGAAGTGGTTCGACATCCGTCTTCTCACACAGCACCATGTTGCAGTCATTTTTCTAAGCTGTGATATGTAAGTTACATCATTCTTTGCATGCTGCGTAGCTGTCCTCATGCTTGCATTAGTGCCTTTTCACTCGGCTTTCCCTTGTGAGGATGGGAAGATTTACGAGCTTTCCCCCTTGTCGGCTCCTTGTTGTCTCTCAAGCCTCAGCTCAAATACTGCCACCCCCATGTGGCCTTCCCTAACCTTCAATATAGGAGACTTCTCTGTCATTTGTCATTCGCTTCATGCCACATGCCATATCAGTCCTGTCGGTAATGAATTTGTTCATTTATTTGTTTGCTTATTTTTGGCTTTTCCCGAGAGCCGAGGGCTTCTCTATCTTCTTTATCACTCTGTCCTCAGAGCTTAGGGTAGTATTTGATGCAAAGAATTTCCTTGGTCAATAATTGTTGACTGACTGACTGAATTCATTCCATGGCTGGACCGACTGTACCAAATGTGTTTAAGTGATTTCTTTTTGCAGAGCCTTTAGATGGTGCCCTGTATTTTAATATTTTTAGCAACACTGCAAGAATGTCTTTGTGCACTTGGACACTTCTTTTCTTCCTCCCAACATTAAACTGAAACATTTTAAACGTACAGAAAAGTAGAAAGAATGATGCAACAAACATCCATATACCTTTGCTCAAGATTAAAAATTTTTGTTAATATTTTGCTACATTTATTTTCTCTCTGCATACTCTTTTTGATAAACATTTTAAAAGTTACAGATTTCACGATACTTCACCCCTAAGCATGCACCTCCCAAGAATAAGTAACTTCTCCCAAATAAACACATGCTATTAGCACACCTAGGAAGGTTAATAATAATGTTTAAAAATTTTTTACTGGACTATAGTTGCTTTACAATATTGTGTTAGTTTCTACTATACAGCAAAGTGAATCAGCAATATGTGTACATACATCCCCTCTTTTTTGGATTTCCTTCCCATTTAGGTCACCACAGAGCATTGATTAGAGTTCCCTGTGCTATACAGTAGGTTCTCATTAGTTATATATTTTATACATAGTACAATAGTGTATATATGTCAATCCCAATCTCCCAATTCATCCCACTCCACCGTTTCCCCCTTAGTATCCATACGTTTGTTCTCTATGCCTGTGTCTCTATTTCTCCTTTGTAAATAAGATTGTCTATACCAATTTTTTCAGATTCCACATATATGTGTTAATATATGTTTTTCTTTTTCTTACTTACTTCACTCTATGGCAGTCTCTAGGTCCATCCACGTTTCTACAAATGACCCAATTTCGTTCTCTTTTATGGCTGAGTAATATTTCATTGTGTATATGTACCACATCTTCTTTATCCATTCCTCTGTTGATGGACATTTAGGTTGCTTCCATGTCCTGGCTATTGTAAATAGTGCTGCAATGAACATTGGGGTGCATGTTCTTTTAGAATTATGGTTTTCTCTGGGTATATGCCCAGGAGTGGGATTGCTGTGTCATATGGTAGTTCTATTTTTAGTTTTTTAAGGAACCTCCATACTGTTCTCCATAGTGGCTGTATCAATTTACATTCCCACCAACAGTGCATGAGGGTTCCCTTTTCTCCACACCCTCTCCAGCATTTATTGCGTGTGGATTTAAAAAAAAAATATTTATTTAATTTATTTATTATTTTTGGCTGTGTTGGGTCTTCGCTGCTGCGTGCAGGCTTTCTCTAGTTGAGGCAAGTGGGAGCCACACTTCACCGCAGCGCGCGGGCCTCCCGTTGCAGGGGCTTCTCTTGTGGCAGAGCATGGGCTGTAGGCGCTTGGGCTTCAGTAGTTGTGGTGCATGGACATTAGTAGTTGTGGCTCACAGGCTCTAGAGTGCAGGCTCAGTAGTTGTGGCACATGGGCTTAGTTGCTCTGCGGCATGTGGGATCTTTCCGGAAAAGGGCTCAAACCCGTGTCCCCTGCACTGGCAGGTGGATTCTTAACCACTGTGCCACC
>NC_041217.1:105446841-105450685 GCF_002837175.3 Physeter macrocephalus
CAGGCATTTGTTGTTTGTGGATTTTCTGATGATGGCCTTTCTGAGCAGTGTGAGGTGATACCTCATTGTAGTTTTGATTTTCATTCCTCTAATAATTAGTGATGTTGAGCATCTTTTCATGTGTTTCTTGACCATCTGTAAGTCTTCTTTGGTGAAATGTCTATTTAGGTCTTCCACCCATTTTTTGATTGGGTTGTTTGTTTTTTTGATATTGACCTGCATGAGCTGCTTGTATATTTTGGAGATTAATCCTTCGTCAGCCGCTTTGTTTGCAAATATTGTCTCCCATTCTGAGGGTTGTCTTTTTGTCTTGTTTATGGTTTCCTTTGCTGACAAAAGCTTTTAAGTTTAATCAAATCCCATTTGTTTATTTTTTTTTAATTTCCATTACTCTAGGAGGTGGGTCAAAAAAGATCTTGTTGTGATTTATGTCAAAGAGTGTTCTGCCTCTGGTTTCCTCTAAGAATTTTATAGTGTCTGGCCTTATGTTTAGGTCTTTAATCCATTTTGAGTTTAGTTTTTTGTATGGTGTTCGGGAGTGTTCTAATTTCATTCTTTTACATGTAGCTGTCCAGTTTTCCCAGCACCACTTATTGAAGAGGCTGTCTTTGCTCAATTGTATATTCTGGCCTCCTTTGTCATAGATTAGGCGACCATAGGAGCATAGGTTTATCTCTAGGCTTTCTATTCTGTACCATTGATCTATATTTCTGTTTTTGTGCCAGTACCTACTGTCTTGATTACTGTAGCTTTGTAGTATAGTCTGACGTCTGGGAGCCTGATTCCTTCACCTCCATTTTTTTTTTTCTGAAAATTGCTTTTACTATGCAAGGTCTTTTGTGTTTTAATACAAATTGTAAAATTTTTTCTTCTAGTTCTCTGAAAAATGACATTGGTAGTTTGACAGGGACTGCATTGAATCTGTAGAATGCTTTGGGTAGTATAGTCATTTTCACAGTGTTGATTCTTCCAATCCAAGAACATGGTATATCTCTCCATCGGTTAGTGTCATCTTTTATTTCTTTCTTCATTGTCTTACAGTTTGCTGTATACAGGTCTTTTGCCTCCTTAGGTAGGTTTATTCCTACGTATTTTATTCTTTTTGTTGCAATGGTAAATGGGATTGTTTCCTTAATTTCTCTTCCTGATCTTTCGTTGTTAGTGTATAAGAATGCAAGAAATTTCTGTGTATTAATTTTGTATCCTGTGACTTTACTAAATTCATTGATTAGCTGTAGTAGTTTTCTGGAGGCATCTTTAGGATTTTCTATGTATAGTATCATGTCATCTGCAAACAGTGACAGTTTAACTTCTTCTTTGCCAATTTGTATTTCTTTTATTTCTTTTTCTTCTCTGATTGCTGTGGTTAGGACTTACAAATCTATGAGGAATAATAGTGGCAAGAGTGGTCACCCTTGCCTTGTTCCTGATTTTAGAGGAAATGCTTTCAGTTTTTCACCATTGAGAATAATGTTTGCTGTGGGTTTGTCATATATGGCCTTTATTATGTTGAGGTAGGTTCCATCTATACCCACTTTCTGGAGAGTTTTTATCATACATGGGTGCTGAAGTTTGTAGAAACTTTTTCTGCATCTATTGCGATGGTCGATAGGTGTTAGCTCTTTTCTAAATGTTTGATAAAATTCACCTGTGAAGCCATCTGGTCCTGGCCCTTTGTTTGCTGGAAGATTTTAAATCACAGTTTCAAGTTCATTACTTGTGATTCATCTGTTCATGTTTTCTATTTTTTCCTGGCAAGTCATATTTTCTATAACAGGACTTGTATCCACAATATGTAAAGAACATTTAAATTCAACAATAAAAAGATAAACCAACTTAAAAATGGGGAAAATTGAATACAAATTTCTTCAAAGAAGATATTGAAGTGGCTATAAGTACATGAAAAGATTCTCTACTACACTATTCATTAAGGAAATGCAAAAAAAAAAAAACCCACAACTTTGTATTTCTGCAGTGTCAGTTGTTACTTCTTTTTCATTTCTAATTCTGTTGATTTGAGTCTTTTCCCTTTTTTTCTTGATGAGTTTGGCAAATGGTTTATCAATTTTGTTTATCTTCTCAAAGAATCAGCTTTTAGTTTTATTGATCTTTGCTATTGTTTTTTTCATTTCTATTTCATTTATTTCTGTTCTGATCTTTATGATTTCTTTCCTTCTACTAACTTTAGGTTATTTTTGTTCTTTCTCTAGTTGCTTTAGGTGTAAGGTTAGGTTGTTTATTTGAGATGTTTCTTGTTTCTTGAAGTAGGATTGTATTACTATAAACTTCCTTCTTAGAAATTCTTTTGTTGCATCCCATAGATTTTCAGTCATTGTATTTTCATTGTCATTTGTTTCTATGTATTTTTTGATTTCCTCTTTGATTTCTTCAGTGATCTCTTGGTTATTTAGTAGCTCACTGTTTAGCCTCCATGTATTTGTGTTTTTTACAGTTTTTTTTCCTGTAATTGATTTCTAATCTCCTAACGTTGTGGTTGGAAAAGATGCTTGATATGATTTCAATTTTCTTAAATTTATTGAGGATTGATTTGTGACCCAAGATGTGATCTATCCTGGAGAATGTTCCATGTGCACTTGAGAAGAAAGTGTATTCTGCTGCTTTCGGATGGAATGTCCTAGAAATATCAATTACGTCTATCTGGTCTACTGTGTCATTTAAGGCTTGTGTTTCCTTATTAATTTTCTGTCTGGATGATCTATCCATTGGTGTAAGTGGAGTGTTAAAGTCCCCCACTATTATTGAGTTACTGTCAATTTCCCCTTTTATGGTTGTTAGCATTTGCCTTATGTATTGAGGTGCTCCTATGTTGGGTGCATGAATATTTACAATTGTTATATCTTCTTCTTGGATTTATCCCTTGGTCATTATGTTTTGTTTTTCCTTGTCTCTTTTGACAGTCTTTATTTTAAAGCCTATTTTGTCTGATATGAGTATTGCTAATCAAGCTTTCTTTTGATTTCCATTTGCATGAAATATCTTTTTCCATCCCCTCACTTTCAGTCTGTATGTGTCCCTAGGTCTGAAGTGGGTCTCTTGTAAACAACATATATGCAGGTCTTATTTTTGAATCCATTCAGCCGGTCTGTGTCTTTTGGTTGGAGCATTTAATCCATTTAGTAAGGTAATTATCAATATGTATGTTCCTATTACTATTTTCTTAATTGTTTGGGTTTGTTTTTGTGGGTCTTTTTCTTTTCTTGTGTCTCCCACCTAGAGATGTTTCTTTAGCATTTGTTGTAAAGGTGGTTTGGTGGTGCTGAATTCTTTTAGCTTTTGCTTGTCTGTAAAGCTTTTGATTTCTCTGTGGAATCTGAATGAGATCCGTGCTGGGTAAAGTAATCTTTGTTGTATGTTTTTTTCTTTCATCACTTTAAATATATCCTGCCACTCCCTTCTGGCGTGCAGAGGCTCTGCTGAAAAATCAGCTGATAACCTTATGGGGATTCCCTTGTATGTTATTTGTTGCTTTTCCCTTGCTGCTTTTAATATTTTTTCTTTCAATTTAATTTTTGTTAGTGTGATTAATATGTGTCTTCATGTGTTTCTCCTAGAGTTTATCCTGTATGGGACTCTCTGTGCTTCCTGGACGTGGGTGGCTATTTCCTTTCCCATGTTAGGGAAGTTTTTGACTATAATGTCTTCAAATATTTTCTCATACCCTTTCTTTTACTATTCTTCTTTTGGGACCCCTATAATTTGAATGCTGGTGCATTTAGTGCTGTCCCAGTGGTCTCTGAGACTGTCCTCAATTCTTTTCATTCTTTTTTCTTTATTCTGCTCCTTGGCAGTTATTTCCACCATTCTATCTTCCAGCTCACTTATT
>NC_041217.1:105451169-105453502 GCF_002837175.3 Physeter macrocephalus
AATTTCCCCTTTTATGGTTGTTAGCATTTGCCTTATGTATTGAGGTGCTCCTATGTTGGGTGCATGAATATTTACAATTGTTATATCTTCTTCTTGGATTTATCCCTTGGTCATTATGTTTTGTTTTTCCTTGTCTCTTTTGACAGTCTTTATTTTAAAGCCTATTTTGTCTGATATGAGTATTGCTAATCAAGCTTTCTTTTGATTTCCATTTGCATGAAATATCTTTTTCCATCCCCTCACTTTCAGTCTGTATGTGTCCCTAGGTCTGAAGTGGGTCTCTTGTAAACAACATATATGCAGGTCTTATTTTTGAATCCATTCAGCCGGTCTGTGTCTTTTGGTTGGAGCATTTAATCCATTTAGTAAGGTAATTATCAATATGTATGTTCCTATTACTATTTTCTTAATTGTTTGGGTTTGTTTTTGTGGGTCTTTTTCTTTTCTTGTGTCTCCCACCTAGAGATGTTTCTTTAGCATTTGTTGTAAAGGTGGTTTGGTGGTGCTGAATTCTTTTAGCTTTTGCTTGTCTGTAAAGCTTTTGATTTCTCTGTGGAATCTGAATGAGATCCGTGCTGGGTAAAGTAATCTTTGTTGTATGTTTTTTTCTTTCATCACTTTAAATATATCCTGCCACTCCCTTCTGGCGTGCAGAGGCTCTGCTGAAAAATCAGCTGATAACCTTATGGGGATTCCCTTGTATGTTATTTGTTGCTTTTCCCTTGCTGCTTTTAATATTTTTTCTTTCAATTTAATTTTTGTTAGTGTGATTAATATGTGTCTTCATGTGTTTCTCCTAGAGTTTATCCTGTATGGGACTCTCTGTGCTTCCTGGACGTGGGTGGCTATTTCCTTTCCCATGTTAGGGAAGTTTTTGACTATAATGTCTTCAAATATTTTCTCATACCCTTTCTTTTACTATTCTTCTTTTGGGACCCCTATAATTTGAATGCTGGTGCATTTAGTGCTGTCCCAGTGGTCTCTGAGACTGTCCTCAATTCTTTTCATTCTTTTTTCTTTATTCTGCTCCTTGGCAGTTATTTCCACCATTCTATCTTCCAGCTCACTTATTCCTTCTTCTGCCTCAGTTATTCTGGTATTGATTCCTTGTAGTGTATTTTTCATTTCAGTTATTGTGTTGTTCATCTCTGTTTGTTTACTCTTTAGTTCTTCTAGGTCTTTGTTAAACATTTCTTGTATTTTCTAGATCTGTGCTTCCATTCTATTTCCAAGATTTTGGATCATCTTTACTATCATTTCTCTGAATTCTTTTTCAGGTATCTTGCCTATTTCCTCTTTATTTATTTGGTCTTGTGGGCTTTTATCTTGCTTCTTCATCTGCAACATATTTCTCTGTCTTCTCATTTTGTCTCACTTACTGTGTTTGAGGTCTCTTTTCCACATGCTGCAGGGTCATAGTTCCTCTTGATTCTGGTGTCTGCCTCCAGTGGTCAAGGCTGGTCCAGCAGCTTGTGTAGGCTTCCTGGTGGGAGGGACTGATGCCTGCCTTCTGGTGGGTAGAGCTGGATCTCGTCCCTCTGATGGGAAGGGCCACATCAAGTGGTGTGTTTTGGGGTGTCTGCGGGCTTAGTATGACTTTAGGCAACCTGTGTGCTCATGGGTGGTTTGTGCTCCTGTCTTGCTTGTTGTTTGGCATGGGGTGTTCAGCACTGGAGCCTGCAGGCAGGTGGTTGGAGCCAGGTCTTGGAGTTGAGATGGAGACCTCCAGGAGATCTCTCGCCATTTAATATTACCTGGGGCCTGAATTCTCTTGTGTTTCAGCAACCTGTACTCAGAGCTCCCACCCTGAGGCTCAGGCCCGACACCTGGCCTGGGAACCAATATCCTGCAAACCACACAGCTCATCAAAAAAAAAAAAAGGAAAAAAGAAGAGAATAGAAAAAAGAAAAAGAAGAAGAAAAAAACAAGCAACGAAAATAAAGGTTGGGAAGAAAACAAATGAAAACAAACAGCCAAAACGCCCACAACAAATAGCAAGGACAGAAAGAAGCAAACAACAAAAACTATTAAAAACAAACAAACGAGCAGACAACCAAAGCCCCAGACAAATAGTAAAAGCAAAACCAAAGAAACAAAAACAGAAAAGAACAAAGAGACACACACACACACAAAGAAGCTAAAACAAAACCAGAAACAACAAAAACCAAGAGAACAACCAGCCAAAGAGATGAACCCCTAAATGAAATGGAACAATTAAAAGCAAAATTAACAAAACAAAACAAATGCAGCATGCAAACTGAAGGAAAAAGCAAAGAAAACAAAACAAATATGCAAAAACGCTATAAAAGATAGAAAAGATAAGCACAAATACA
>NC_041217.1:105454638-105456692 GCF_002837175.3 Physeter macrocephalus
ATTCTATTTCCAAGATTTTGGATCATCTTTACTATCATTTCTCTGAATTCTTTTTCAGGTATCTTGCCTATTTCCTCTTTATTTATTTGGTCTTGTGGGCTTTTATCTTGCTTCTTCATCTGCAACATATTTCTCTGTCTTCTCATTTTGTCTCACTTACTGTGTTTGAGGTCTCTTTTCCACATGCTGCAGGGTCATAGTTCCTCTTGATTCTGGTGTCTGCCTCCAGTGGTCAAGGCTGGTCCAGCAGCTTGTGTAGGCTTCCTGGTGGGAGGGACTGATGCCTGCCTTCTGGTGGGTAGAGCTGGATCTCGTCCCTCTGATGGGAAGGGCCACATCAAGTGGTGTGTTTTGGGGTGTCTGCGGGCTTAGTATGACTTTAGGCAACCTGTGTGCTCATGGGTGGTTTGTGCTCCTGTCTTGCTTGTTGTTTGGCATGGGGTGTTCAGCACTGGAGCCTGCAGGCAGGTGGTTGGAGCCAGGTCTTGGAGTTGAGATGGAGACCTCCAGGAGATCTCTCGTCATTTAATATTACCTGGGGCCTGAATTCTCTTGTGTTTCAGCAACCTGTACTCAGAGCTCCCACCCTGAGGCTCAGGCCCGACACCTGGCCTGGGAACCAATATCCTGCAAACCACACAGCTCATCAAAAAAAAAAAAAGGAAAAAAGAAGAGAATAGAAAAAAGAAAAAGAAGAAGAAAAAAACAAGCAACGAAAATAAAGGTTGGGAAGAAAACAAATGAAAACAAACAGCCAAAACGCCCACAACAAATAGCAAGGACAGAAAGAAGCAAACAACAAAAACTATTAAAAACAAACAAACGAGCAGACAACCAAAGCCCCAGACAAATAGTAAAAGCAAAACCAAAGAAACAAAAACAGAAAAGAACAAAGAGACACACACACACACAAAGAAGCTAAAACAAAACCAGAAACAACAAAAACCAAGAGAACAACCAGCCAAAGAGATGAACCCCTAAATGAAATGGAACAATTAAAAGCAAAATTAACAAAACAAAACAAATGCAGCATGCAAACTGAAGGAAAAAGCAAAGAAAACAAAACAAATATGCAAAAACGCTATAAAAGATAGAAAAGATAAGCACAAATAGAACAAAGGAAAAAAGATAAAAACAAAGTAGAATAAAGGAAAGAAAAAGGAAAAAACAGAACAACAATAAAGTAAAGTAGAAATAGAAATATAAAAAGATAAAAAATATAAAAAAAGAAAATTAAAAACAAATAATAAAAAAAACCCCACAGATAAAACAATATATTTTTAAAAAGTAATAATTATATTTTCCTGGGGTCTCAGCTGTCAGTGTCCTTGCCCCCACCATGAGTCACAGCCAACCTCTGCTGCCCCAGGGGGCCCTCCAAAACTTCTAGGTTGGTCTCTGGTCCCTCTGTGGACATTGTGGGAGCAGCTCAGACTCTGACCTGGCCCAACTCCTGCATGTACTAGTCCCCAAAGTCCACAGCTGCTAGAGCTAGACCACCTTCATTTGTGGGAATACTCGTCCATTCAGATATTCCATAGATGTAAGGGTTACCAAGCTGATTGCAGTGATTTGTGGCTTGTGCCCAGAAAGATTTTTGTTCCTCTTCCTTAGTTGCTCTGCCCCTGGGGCTCAGCTGTGGTTTTAGCTCCACACTGGCATGTGGGCCACCCACAGGAGTCTGCTTCTGAGGCTGTCCTGGAGCACTTGGGTCTGCCCCTGTGAGGACAGGGTGCATATGTGGCATGTAGGTCATGGGGGCCCTGGCAGTGACAGGTGCATGGGAAAGCCAGTGGCCACAGTTGCTAGAGATCTGGCCCTAGCTCCTGATGGCTGGTGTGAGAAGGTCAGCCCTGGTGGGGGCTTTCCTTAGCACCTGGAGGGGCAGGGGGCTGCTTTGTGGAGAGAGAGGCTGCAATGGCAAATCCACCCACTTGTGCATCACTCAAGAGTAGTGCCTTGGGGCTTCCCTGGTGGCGCAGTGGTTGCGCGTCCGCCTGCCGATGCAGGGGAACCGGGTTCGCGCCCCAGTATGGGAGGATCCCACATGCCGC
>NC_041217.1:105456730-105473996 GCF_002837175.3 Physeter macrocephalus
CTGGGCCCGTGAGCCATGGCCGCTGAGCCTGCGCGTCCGGAGCCTGTGCTCCGCAACGGGAGAGGCCACAACAGAGGAAGGCCCGCACACCACAAAAAAAAAAAAAAAAAAAAAAAAAGAGTAGTGCCTTGCTTCTATGGCAGTCTGGGTTTCCTCTACAAGCATTCCTGGTTGCGGATTTCCTCCCTCCTGTCCCCTCGTGCTGTCTCCTTGCAGCCAACAGCAGTCCTCTCCCCGGTTTGCTCTCCAATCCCTGCGTTCCAGCTCTCAGTCCCCATGTGCACATGCGGACACACATCCCAGTCTGGGGTGCACAGGGCTGTGGCATGGACTGCCTGTGTAGGTCTCACTCTGTCCTGTCTGCCACAGACTGGCCATTTCACCCTCCTCCAACAGCCTCAGATACTCCCCTTCTGTCCCAACTGATTTCTCCATCAGTGAGGGGGCTTCCCCCGATGTGGGAACCTTTCCTCTGCTTCAGCTCCCCTTCAGGGGTGCAGAGCCTGTCCTGCTTCTTCTCCTCTTCTTTTTCCCTTCTTTCTTTCATCCTACCTGGTTTTGCAGGGATCTTTCTTGTCCTTTCCGGTGTCCAAGGTCTTCCGCTAGTGTTCTGTGAGAACTGTTCCATCTGTCGATGTATTCTTGATGCATTTGTGGAGAGAGATAAACTCCATGTCCTCCTACTCTGCCATCTTAGTGATTCCCAATAATAATTAACAATTCTCTAATATAACCTGATAGTCCTCCTATCTTCAAATCTTCCCAACTGTGTCTAAAAATACTTTTATAGCTGTTTTATTTATTTATATTTTTGAATCTGGATAAATGGATTTTCACCCCCTGTATTTATTTATATGTTATATCTGTTTAGATCAATCTAGAAGTGTCATCTTGTATTTTTAATTTATTATTCATTTTTAAAAATAACATTGAATTTTTAAAGAAATAGATTAATTTTCTTATAGAATATTCCAGATATTCTGCCTGTTTATTTTCTCATGGTGTCATTTACCTTGTTTTTCTTTCCGCCATGTTTACTATCACTGAAGGTAGATCTGGATACTGACTGGGATTATATGATTATAATCACTCATAGTCGTGAGTCTTTTTGATGTTAAAATTGTCCCAAATTTGTCCATGAGATGTCCATTTGGCCAGCTTCTCTGTCCTTGATATGACCTCATTAATCTTTGAGTGTGCTTTTGCTTTCTGGCATAGAAATATATCATAGCCACACTTTGTGTTTTTCCCCTACACCTGCAATCTGTGATTTCTCCAAGGAGCACTGTTTGCTGTTGTTTTTTTAAAAATGAACAAAAATTATTTAAAAAACAAAAATCTGGGTGCTGCATTTGCTCATTATTATTAGAGTTCTGTTGCTTCAAGAACATTTTAGTGGGCCAAACTGTTATATATATACTTTTTAATTTTTCCATTCAAATTTATGTTATAAAGATTTTTCTTAACTTCTTTTATATTTTTATTTTAAACATTCACCAACCAAAGCTCACCAAAGGAAAAGATTTATTTAGCTTGTTGCAGCAAAGGAAAATGCACACCATAGTGAACCAGAGGTCATCTCAATATTGGGAAATTAAGAAGAGTACAGGAGATGGGAGTTAAACATACGATAGTCTCAGCAGGAATTATTTAGAATTTGTAAAGTCTGTGAGTTGCTGCTATCGTTTGTAGTTTTATCTTTAGAACACCGAGTTCCCTATGAGTTATTGTTAAGAATGTGGTCTCTTCTGAAAAAGGACTATGGGCTGAATGAGCTGGTGTTTGAGCTTAGATAATTTGTCTTGCATGTTATGGTTTGGTGTATTTTATATATTTTGTGAGCTATAGTACAGTTATATAAGTTGTGGTTTTTGTTTCAGTTACCAGTTCCCCCCTTTAACCTAGCAGCCATCAGGGTTATATTTTTAAAAACAACTTTTTTGAGGTAGAGTTGATATACAAAACTGTACCTATGTAGTGTCTACAAGTGATGAGTTTGGACATATGCATACAACCATGAAACCATCACCACAGTCAAGACCATAGACATATTCATTACCTCCAAAAGTTTCTGTGTACCTCTTTTTTTTTTTTTTTTTTTTGGTGAGAACACTTAAGAGATTTACCCTCTTAGCAAAATTTTAAGTGCATAATGCAGTGTTGTTCACGATCAGTTCTATGTTGTACAGCAGAATTTATTCATCTTGCATAACTGACATTTTAAACCCATTAAACAACAAGTCTCCATTGCCTCCTCTCTGTGGCCCCTCCACAGCCACCACTTGATTCACTGCTTCTATGAGTTTGACTATTTTAGGTACTTCATATAAGTGGAATCATGCAATATTTGTACTTCTATGACTGGCTTACTTAACTTACATAATGTCTTCCAAGTTCATTCATGTTGTCACAAATAGTAGGATTTCCTTCCTTTTTAGGACTGAGTAATATTCCATCCCATGAATATACCACATTTTCTTAGTCTATTCAATGGTCATTGGACATTACTGTCGTTGGCTTTGTATGCCTTGTAGTTCTTTTGTTTCTCTTTTCCTCTCTTACTGTCTTCCTTTTTGTTTTGCTGATTTTTGTTGTTGTTGAGATATTGTTGCTGAAACTTGCCCTCTGTTCACTGGTGCTGAATAGAAATGTGGAGACAGACTTTTGGGTGAAGTAGAAAAGAGTAGCTTTTATTGCTTTGCCAGGCAGAGAGGGCCACAGCAGGCTAATGCCCTCAAGACTGTGTGACCCACCCTAGGGGGGGTAGTGAGGAGTTTTACTGTGTTCAAGGAGCAGGATGTGATCAACTCATGGACAATTCTTGGATTGGTTGGCATCAAGGTGAATTTTCAAGCAACATCAACCTTCTGGTTTCAACCAGTGTAGGGTTTATGTTCTTATGGTCAGCAGTTTTCATCTGGTGGGGATCTGCTTCCTCTAAAAACAACTTAGGAATATGTGTCAGGCCTTTATATCTTTCAGGGAACTGTGAGTTCGGTGATTCTGCCATATGGCAGATTTATAGCCTAAACTGTTACCCATTCCCCAGCCCAACAGTTATTCTTTGTTTCTACATCTTCACATTTCCCAATCATCAAGTCTTGAGTCAGCCTTTTACTTCAAAAGACAAGGACACAAGGGCTTGTACACAGTTTCAATATTCTTTGATTGTTTTCTCTTTCTCTCTTTATTTTTAAACTTTTTTTTTCTTTTGCCCATGCCACATGGCTTGTGGGATCTCAGTTCCCCAGCCAGGGACTGAACCTGGGCCATGGCAGTGGAAGCCTAGAATCCTAACCACTAGGCCACCAGGGAACTCCCTGTTTTCTCTTTTTCTTTTTGTATCCTCTGTTGGCATTTTCTTTGTGGTTACCATGAGGCTTACATAAAATACAATATCTTATAGTTATGTCTCTTTTTAAGCTGACAATAACTTAACTTCAATCACATACAAAAACTCCCTCCCCACTTTATGTTTGATGTCACCTTCTATATATTTTTATATTGTGAATCCATTAATAAATTTTTGTAGTTTTTATTCTTAAAACTTTTTCTTTTAACTCATACCATAATTAACAGTGATTTATATACCACTGTCACAGTGTTACAGTATTCTGTATTTGTATATATATTTATATTTATCTGTGCGTTTTATACTTTTATATACTTTCATGTTGCAGTTTAGTGTCTTCATTTCATCTTGAAAAACTCCCTTTAGTGTTTCTTGTAAGGTGGGTCTACTAGTGATGAATTCCCTCAGCTTTTGTTTGTCTGAGAAAGTCTTTATGTCTCTTTCATTTTTGAAGAACAGTTTTGTTGGGTATAGTATTCTTAGTTGACAGTTTTTCTTCCATCAGCACTTTGAGTATATCATCCTACTCCCTTTTAGCCTGTAAAATTTCTGCTGAGAATTTCACTCATGTTCTTATGGGCTCCCTTGTATGTTAGTTTTTTCATGCTGCATTCAAAACTCTCTGTCTTTGATGTGACAATTTGATTATAATGTGTCTCAGTGTAGACACCTTATGTTCATCCTCTTTGGGTTCTTTAGGCTCAGTGAATCTGTATGTTTATTTCCCTCCCCAGATTTGGGAAATTTTCAACCATTAGTTTTTAAATAACCTTTCTGTCCCTTTCTCTCTCCCTTCTCCTCCTCTTATACTGTGTACATTGGTTTTCTTGAATGCTCTCCCATAAATCTCATAGGCTTTCTTGACTCTCTTTTGTTCTTTTTTTCTTTTTGCTCCTCTGGTGGGAGTATTTCAAATGACTGTCTTTGAGTTCACTGATTCTTTTTTCTTCTTGACCAAGTTTGTTGTTGAAGCTCTCTACTGAATTTTTCAGTTCAGTATTTTATTCTTCAGTTTCAGAATTTCTGTTTTGTTCTTTGTTATGGTTTCTATTTCATTTTGTTCATGTATTATTTTCCTGATTTTTTAGAAGTATTCTATCTGTTCTCTTGTAGCTCACTGTGCTTCTTTAAGATGATTATTTTGAATTCTTTGTCAGGCAATCCACTAATCTCAAATTCTTTAGGATAAGTTACTGGAGATTTACTTTGTGTCATATTTCCCTGATACTTGTATTCCCTGCAGCTTTGCATTGGTATCTGTGATTCAAAGAAGTAACTACCTCTTCCAGTCTTTACAGACTGGCTGTGGCAGGAAAAGACTTTCAGCAGTTGGCCTGGCTAGAAGTTCTGGGAGACTCTCAAACATTTTCTATGGATGTGCACAATCCACTGCTCATCTTCCTCCTGGGAGAGAAGTTTCAAGGTTGTGTGCCTTCCTCCAATCTTGCAGAGCTGTGCTGCCCACATTGAGCTGCCATCCTTTTTTACCTAAGGCAGTGTAATGAAAGTCCAGGATGTTGGATTCATGCCTCATTCCTCTCCCTCCCATCTGAGGGAGAAGTCTCAAGGTTGTGCTCCTTCTCCCAAACTCACAGAGCTGTGTGACTTCCATATATACCACCTGTCCCTTTTCCTAGGGCAGTGTATTGAAAAGCCTGGTCACTGAGTGCAAGCTCCCCTTCTCTCCCTCCCTTCTGAAGTAGAAGTCTCAGAATTGTGTGTCATCTCCCAATCTTGCAGAGCCAGGCCAATGGCTGAGAGCAACTCCTCTTTTTTGCTGCCCTCATATTTATTTCTCATTTGAAATAAGGGAGCCTTTAAAAATTTCTCTATGCTAGTTAGTCATTGATAGAAGTGTTACAGCTATAAATTTCCCTCTAAGCTCTGTTTTTGCCACATTTGTACATTTTGACATGTTGTGTTTTGTTTATATTTTTGTTCATTTCAAAGTATTTTCTTTTTTTTTTTTTTGCAGTACGCGGGCCTCTCACTGTTGTGGCCTCTCCCGCTGCAGAGCACAGGTTCCGGACGTGCAGGCTCAGCGGCCATGGCTCACAGGCCCAGCTGCTCCGTGGCATGTGGGATCTTCCTGGACCAGGGCACGAACCCGTGTCCCCTGCATCGGCAGGCAGACTCTCAACCACTGCGCCACCAGGGAAGCCTCAAAGTATTTTCTAATTTCTCTCGTGATTTCTTCTTTGACAAATTCATTATTTAGTAGTATTTGTTTAATTTCCACATATTTGTAAGTCCCCAAATTTCCTTCTGTTATTCATTGCTAATTTAATTCCATTGTATTTGGGGAATATAGTTTACATGATTTCAATCCTTTAAAACGTATGAGATTTGTTTTATAGCCTTGTATATGGTCTGTCTTGAAGAATATTTCAGGTGTGTTTTTGAAGAGTGTATGTTTTGCTGCTGTCGTGAAGAGTGCTCTCCAGATGCCTGGTAGATTTGATAGTGATGCCGAGTCCTTTATATCCTTGTTGATTTTATGTTTACTTGTTCTACCACCTAATTTAAAGATTTACTTTTGTCCTTGTGGTTCTGCAGTTTCACCATGTTGTGTCTATATGGATATTTTTGGAAATTTTTTTCTTTGAGTAATTGGTCTTGAATCTGTGGTTTGGTTTCCTTTCAATATTTCTGGAAAATATCCACCAATACTTCTTTTTTTAAATTTTAAAAAACTGAAGTATAGTTTACATAAAATATTATATTAGTTTCAAGTGTACAACATAGTGATTCAACATTTATATACATTACAGGTTAATCCCTATGATAAGTCTATTTGTCACCATACAAAGTGATTACAATATTATTGGCTATATTCACTATGCTGTATGTTACATCCCCCTCACTTATTTATTTTATAACTGGAAGTTTGTACTTGTTAATTCCCTTCACCTATTTGGCCCAACCCACACTCCCTTCACTTCCAGTGACCACCAGTTTGTTCTCTGTATCTATGAGTCTGTTTCAGTTTTGTTTTGTGTGTTCATTTGTTTTGTGTTTTAGATTCCACATATAAGTGAAATCATATGGTATTTGTCTTTCTCCACCTGACTTATTTCACTGAGCATAATAGCCTCTAGGTCCATCCATGTTGTCTCAAATGGCAACATTTCCTTCTTTTTTAACGACTGGGAAACATTCCATTGTATATGTATACCATATCTTCTTTGTTCATTCATCTGTTGATGGCCACTTATGTTGCTTCCATATCTTGGCTACTGTACATAATGCTGCAGTGAACATAGGGGAGCACATATCTTTTCAAATTAGTGTTATTGTCTTATTTGGATAGATATCCAGAAGTGGAATTTCTAGATTGTATGGTAGTTTTATTTTTAAATTTTTGAGAAAACTCCTTTCTGTTTTCCACAGTGGCTGCACCAATTTACATTCCCACCAACAGTCCATGAATGTTCCCTTTTCTCCACATCCTCACCAACACTTGTTGTTTGTTGTCTTTTTGATAATAGCCATGAATAGCCACGCTGACAGTTGTGAGGTTATATCTCATTTTGGTTTTGATTTGCATTTCCCTGATGATTAGTGATGTTGGGCATCTTCTGATGTGTCTGTTAGCCATCTCTATGTCTTCCTATGAAAAATGTGTATTTGGTCCTCTGCCATTTTTCAATTGGATTTATTTTTTTGGTATTGAGTTATATGAGTTCTTTATATATATTTGATATTAACCACTTATTGAATATATAATTGCAAATACCTTCTCACATTTAGTAGGTTGCTTTTTGCTTTTGTTGGTGGTTTCCTTTGCTGTGCAAAAGCTTTTCAGTTTGATGTAGTCCCATTTTTCTTTTTTTTGCTTTTGTTTCCCTTGCCTGAGAAGACAGACACACACCCCCAACCAAATATCTCTAAGACCAATGTCAGAGTGCATACTCCTGATGTTTTCTTCTAGGAGTTTTATGCTTTCAGGTTTTACATTTAAGTATTTAATCCAATTTGAGTTTATTTATATATATTGTAAAAGAAAGTGGTCCAGTTTGATTCTTTTTCATGTACCTGTTCAGTTTTCCCAACAACATTTATTGAAGAGACTGTCTTTTCCCTACTGTATATTCTTGACTCCTTGGTTGTAAATCAATTAACCATATAAGTGTGGGTTTATTTCTGGGCTCTCTATTCTGTTCATTGATCTATATGTCTGTTTTTGTGCCAATACCGTATAGTTTTGATTAGACTAGATGAACACTTTAGACCAGATGTACATAGAACATTCCACTGCAAAACAGCAGAATACATATTCTTTTCAAGTGCACATGGAGCATTCTCCAGGATAGATCACATGTTAGGCCACAAAACAATGACAAAACAACTACATCTTGGTAGTGTATTTTTGATAACAGGACGTGTGATACCTCAGTTTTGTTTTTTCTTAAGATTGCTTCGGCTATTGAGGTCTTTTGTGGTTCCATACAAATTTTAGGATTATTTGTTCCAGATCTATAAAAAATGCTATAGGCACTTTGATAAGGACTGCATTGAATTTGTAGATTGCTTCGGGTAGTATGGATATTTCAACAATATTAAATCTTCCAATCCATGACTGTGGTATATCTTGACATTTATTTATATTGTCTTCAATTTCTTTCATCAATATCTTATGGTTTGCAGAGAACAGATCTTTTACCTCCTTAGTTAGATTTTTTTCCTAGATATATTATTCTTTTGATGCAGCTGTAAATGGGGTTGTGTTTCTTAATTTCTCTTTCTGTTAGTTTATTATTAGTGTATAGAAACACAAGAGATTTCTGTATATTGAGTTTGTATCATGCAACTTTACTGAGTTTATCAATTCTAATAATTTTTTGTGGAGTCTTTAGAATTTTCTATATATAGCATCATGTAATATTATTTCCTCCTTTTTACTAACTTTGGGCTTTGTTATTCTCTACTTTTTAAAGTTCCTTTAGGTGTAAGGTTAGATTGTTTATTTGAGATTTTTCTTGTTTTCTGAGGTAGACCTGTATCACCATGAACTTTTCTTTTAGAACTGCTTTTGCCAAACCCCATAGATTTTGGAATGTTGTGCTTCCATTTTCATTTGTCTCAAGGTACTTTTAAATTTCCTCTTTGATTTCTTTGTTGAGCCATTGAGTTTTTTTTTTCATAACACACTTTTAAATTTATTTATTTATGGCTGCGTTGGGTCTTCACTGCTGTGCATGGGCTTTCTCTAGTTGCGGAGAGTGAGGGCTACGCTTCATTGCAGTGTGCAGGTTTCTCATTGTGGTGGCTTCTCTGGTGGCAGAGCATGGGCTCTAGGAGCATGGGATTCAGTAGTTGTGGCACATGGGCTCAGTAGTTGTGGCGCATGAGCTTAGTTGCTCTGTGGCATGTGGGATCTTACTGGACCATGGCTCAAACCCGTGTCCCCTGCATTGGCAAGTGATTCTTAACCATTGAGCCAACAGGGAAGTCCCGAGCCATTGAGTTTTTAGAAGCATGCTGTTTAGTCTCCACATGTTTGTGTTTTTTTCCATTTTTCTTTCTGTAATTGATTTCTAGTTTCATACCATTGTGATCTTAGAAGAAGCTTGATATAATTTCAGCCCTCTTAAATTTATTGAGATTTGTTCTGTAGCCGAACATGTGACCTATCCTGGAGAATGCTCCATATGCACTTGAAAAGAATATGTGTTCTGCTGTTTTGGGGTGGAATGTTCTATGTACCTCTGGTCTAAAGTGTTCATTTAGTCTAAAGTGTTGTTTAAGGCCACTGTTTCCTTATTGATATTCTGTTTGGATGATCTATCCATTAATGTCAGTGAGGTGTTAAAGTACTTGACTATTATTGTATTACTGTCAATTTCTCCCTTTATATATGTTAATATTTGCTTTATGTATTTATGTGCTCCTATGTTGGGTGCATAGATATTTGCAAATGTTAAATCCTCTCATTGAATTGATCCCTTTATAAATATGAAGTGTCCTTTTTTGTCTCTTTTTACAGTCTTTGTTTTAAATCTATTTTGTCTGATATAAGTTTTGTCACCCAGATTTTTTTTGTTTCCATTTGCATGGAATATCTTTTCCTATCCCTTCACTTTCAGTCTGTGTGTGTCTTGATCCAAAGTGAGTCTTTTGTAGGCAACACATATAGGTCTTGTTTTTTATACATTCAGTCACCCTATGTCTTCTGTTTGGAGCATTTAGTCCATTTACATTTAAAGAAATTATTGATAGGTATGTAATTATAGCCACTTGTTAATTGTTTTCTGTTTGTTAATATTTGTTTAATATTGCCTCTGCATGACCTCACTTTTGTTCTGGAACACCCATTTAATGTAGTTTAGGTTTTCTTTCCTTATCCTCCAAGACTCCTCACTTCTACTCTTCTCTTCTAAATTTTTTCTCCTTCTCCTTTCCCTTCCCCCTCTTCCCCTTCCCCTTCTCCTTCTTCTCCTTCTCTTCCTCACCTTCTCCTTTTCCTTTTCCTCCTCCTCCTTCTCCTCCTCCTCCTCCTTCTTCTCTGTCTCCTCCCCTCCTCTTCCTCCTCCTCTGCTTCCTCTTCCTCCTCCTCTGCTTCCTCTTCCTTCTTCTTGGTGCTGCCATCAGGATATTTTATTCTGACCTGTCTTCCAGTACACCAGTTCTTTCTTCACATGTCTCTAATCTGCTTTGAATAATATATTTTGGATTTTAAATTTCAGCTATTCCATTTTTCATTTAAATAAATTTCCATTCCTTTTGAAATCTTCTATGTCACTTTATCTAGTTTCCTATAACTTGTAAATATTTTAAAGTTTGTCTTTTATTCGTATAAATGGGGAAACCATATGAGTTTGTAATCTGTATTCAATATTTCCAATATTTAAAATTTGCTAGTCTCTTTTTACACTTTGTGGGTTTTTTTGAGGTGGGGGTAGTGTTTGATCATTGTTTCTTTTTGATTATTTTTCTCTTTATTTCTGTTTAATTTCTTTTAAAATTCCTTGTCGGGATTGTATGATGAATAGGGTAAAGTTATCTTCCTTTGTGGAGGATTGAAGCTTAATTTTTAGGGACCTGTGACTATTACTAGTCCAGAATTGCTTCAAACCAGGATCTTGGCTTGAGTTTCTGGACCATCAAAGAGATACGACCCTGTAATAACTACATTTTCTAGCTTCTGTATTTAATGCTTTGGCATCTTGGGAATTTGCTGTCCCTGGAGAGATTGACCATCCCAGAGCTAACCAATTCTTAGAGATAGAAAGGGACTGACTCCTTTGCAAGTATGCCTTTGACATACAAACCAACCAATCCATAGCCCATATTCCAACCATCTCCTCTATCAGCCCTTGCACTCTGGCCACTGTATAACAGTCCTAATCACCTGAGGGTCAGATATCAGATAACTATAGATACCCCCATAGCCTAGAGCCCTCTGATATTATTCCAACTAGCCAATCCTAACCCTGCTTGCCATACCTATTCCTTCTTGCAGAAATCACAATAAAGCTCTTGCCCATGTTTCACCTTGCTCCCTGTGCTCCTAACTGACCCTCATGCTTTACTGTGTGGCTATGCATGGCATGGCATATTCTGTCATCATGGGAACTATGAGTAACAAACTGTTTTTTCAATGGCAATCATCTCTGGATGTGTTGGCCTTACCATATTTGAATAATAAAACATACTTTTAAAAACAAACCCCAGGCTGCAAATATATGTGATAGCCAGTGATCTTTTTTTCTTTTCTTTTTTCTCTTTTCCATATGTAGCAAATCAACCTTGGACATAAGGCATTGGGAGTGAGGGACGGCAGATTTACTTTTAGTTCACACTTTCTTTGCAGGTTTACTCCAGTTGTTTGCATCCTTGACTGCAATTAGAATCACTTGGGGAAGAGGCCTTAAAAAACACTCATGCTTGGGCTTCCCTGGTGGTGCAGTGGCTGAGAGTCCGCCTGCCGATGCAGGGGACACGGGTTCATGCCCCGGTCCGGGAAGATCCCACATGCTGCGGAGCGGCTGGGCCCGTGAGCCATGGCCGCTGGGCCTGTGCGTCCGGAGCCTGTGCTCCGCAACGGGAGAGGCCACAGCAGTGAGAGGCCCATGTACCGCAAACAAACAAACAAAAAGAAACCACTCATGCTCAGCTCAAAATCCAGACCTCTTAAATCAGAGACTGGTGATTGTTAAGAATTACTGATTTAGCCTTTTAACATCTAAAAGAGGTCTTCTACGAGACTCTTTTTTGTCCTCCTAACATCCTCTACTGACAAAACTTAACTTTGTGCCATTTTGCAAAGGAAAAATGTTTAAAGGGGTCAGCTCTATTTTTTTCAAAATGCAGAATGAAGGGTAGACTTGGAGTTGGGAAGCAATGAATTGATAAACAACACAATCACACTGAGAATCACATGAGGTATATAGTGACCATGCTTAATATGCTAACACTGAACAAGTTTAGCACAATGCCTGGAATATGGTGATTAATATATACTATACTATTATTATGTTTTCTATGTAATATAATATATAGTATTATACATTATAAAACCCATTCTAATTTTATTATTAAATGAGGCTGGGTTTCTAGTTAATGACTCTAAGAGATGTGAAATAATGGATAATGTTCAGAAGGATGAGGCAGTATCTATTCTCTATAAAGCTAAAAAAAAGACAATTATTCATTTGCCTCATATTGATTAAGGCGCACAGGCTCCGGACGCGCAGGCCCAGCGGCCATGGCTCACGGGCCCAGCCGCTCCGCGGCATGTGGGATCCTCCCAGACCGGGGCGCGAACCCGGTTCCCCTGCATCGGCAGGCTGACGCGCAACCACTGCGCCACCAGGGAAGCCCCTGAGATTATGTTTTGAAGCAGAAGTGTAAGCATCTAAAGTCACAGCAAGAATACTTTGCTAGGGCTCTAGTATGGGAATTCCAAGCTTAGAATTTTTAATGTCCAAACAAAACATGTTTCCTCATTAATAAAGACACATTTTCGTTGAAGCTTCATCACCTTTTGTGTCGAATGGCACTGTGTTATCATCTCATTAATCTTCAATGTTCTTGAGAGGCAAGAGTATAGAATTATTCATCCCATTATATTGCCTTTACTTATCATAATTGATTCAATATCATGTTATAAAGCATAAGTTCTTTACTTTTTATTCTTCTTATTGTTAGCCATAGAATAGCAGTTTTTGATTCTGAATTATAATATTTTGTTATTTTGGTGCATTTTTATGTTATTTTAAAAACTGAGATACAACTGACATATAATATTATATTACTTTCAGGTGTACAAAATAATAATCTGATATATGCATATATTTGTGAATTGATAATCACAATAAGTCTAGCTAACATCCGTTGCCACAAATGCTATAATATTTTTTCTTATGGTGAGAACTCTCTTTTTGGATGATAAAGAATTCAACATTTATTAAATATATATTATGTATCATGGTAAACAACAGTGACTTCAGTCTTTGAGGAAATAGTCTAGGAGAGGGGAGAGATAGAAAAAATATCTATAATATTTTATCAGTGTTATAACAGTACAGAAATATTGGCTCATTAATGTGATAACCCCCAAGAGATAAATAAAAGAAGTAAGCTTCAAACCCATGTATATGCCCACCCTAACAGTACTGGCTTTTTTTACAATTACAACTACACACATATTGGCTGCTATAAAGTGTCTGTGGAAGTTTGGGCCTGTACTTTTTTTTTTTTTTGTAGTGTCTTTGTCTGGTTTTAGTATCAGGGTGATGGTGGCTTCATAGAATACCTTTGGGAGTGTTCCCTCCTCTTCAATCTTTAGGAAGAGTTTGAGAAGGATAGGTATAAGTTCTTTGTATGTTTGGTAGAATTTCCCAGTGAAGCCATCTGGTTCTGGTTTTTTGTTTGCTGGGAGTTTTTTAAAATTACAGATTCTATTCACTTGATGAGAACTTTTAAGATCTACTCCCTTACCAACTTTCAAACATACAGTACAGTGTTATTAACTATAGTCACCATGTTAACTGTAGTATATTACATCCTCATATACTCTTTGGGCAAGCTTTGGCTTTTGAACTCTGGCCCCTAATCTCATAATGTCTTCAAAACTGATGGTACATTCCCTTGTTTGGCAAATGCTATCAGGAAAAAGCAGCTTTAATGCTCCACCCAACTCTTTGAGTTCCCACTTTCCCATGAAATTTGACCTAATGATGTCATTCATTACTAGTTTGCCAAAAAATTTTAGTGCTTTTAAAAAGATACTTTTTAAAATCCAGAATTGTAAATTGTTTCCAGTACAAGAATTTGTCTGAAAACATTTGTCAGATTAGGTCACTGTATTTCCCAATTCCTTGGCTTCAGTATTTCCAGTGCTTATTATCTGCTCATTCTGTCTCTTGCTTCTATTCTCAAACCCACTGTAGCAGTGCACTCATGGTACCAGTCAGCATACTTCTATGTCCTACTCGAGTGTCTTTCATCTATTCTCTCTCAGGCTTTTCTTCACAGCTGTAAGTTTAGAGGGGTTAAAGACCTCTGTGGTAACTCTCAATCAATGGGAAACATGAGTTGTTGGAAAAATTCTCACATTGCCCTTCAAAGGGACACTTCTGAAATGCATTCCATGTAGTTCTTCAGAATATCCATGTTGGGATTGATCTCCAGTTTCCCACAAGGGTAACCAGCTCAATAATTCACCTTTTTGACTTTTCCATTTCCCTCTTTTACTCTCCCTTTCCTCCCTTCTCCCTTCCTCTGGCTTCTTGTCATCACTTCTCAAATAACGATGTGCATCCAAGTCTCTTTTCTGAGAGGGAAAACCCAGGTAGAAACATTTTCTCCAAAGGAGCTTAAGACCATACTACTTCTCTCTTCATTTCAATTAACCTTTAGAGAACTTACATTATAGCCAATGTTTACGTTAGGAAACATATAAAGGCAAAATTATCATTGCATGCCTGTGATACATTTGTATATATGGATTTCTACTTTATTATAATTGATTTTCTATAGATTCTATATTGAATTTATATTGAATTCAGTGAAGTACTTTTCACAGGAACATTCATATGTTACTGGATAGATTATGATTTTGAGTTACCACATGATGGCAGTGTCTGCAAGCCTTTATATCTTAGGTTTGGCCTTGTGCTGCGTCCTCGGGAACTGTGTTCTTTAATCTGTTCTTGGAATGGACAGTCTAGCAAATGCAGGCAGAAAAGTCTGTATAACCTTCACCAAGGCACAGCCCACTCAGGCTAGCTGAAGTCACCTTGACATGTACCCAGATGTTAGGCTTCCTCACTCATTCACAGAGGCCTGTAGACCTGACCAGGTGTCCCACAACCAAACCAACCTCTTCCTCATTACCACTGACTATATTCTATCACCACTTGTTTCTCTTTGGCCTGTTTAGGAGCTACTTGCAGTGCTATGTTGTTGGGAGTTGGACAATTAGTTATGTAGACATGTGGATGCATGGCTCAGGCACCCAGGCAGGAACTCATTTGCATGATGCTCAGACATATGGACAGTAAACGCACTCCTTTTCCATCTCTCTGCTCCAAAACAATAAGGATAGTTAGATACTGTTTAACCCAAATGGCCGTAGAAGCAGATACTCAGCCTGAGACTTGGGACTTAGACCAAAGTTCACTTGGCCTGTAAAACAATGATACATGAGACGGTGACAACCCCTAGCATGTAGTAGCATCACATTTACCTAAACCAAAGGTGGGCAAACTATAGCCCACAGGCCAAATCTGCCCTATTGCTTACTTTTGTAAATAAAGTCTTACTGGAACATAGCCACACCCATTTGTTTACCCATTGTCTATGGATACTTTTGCTGAATAGTTGTGACAGAGATATGTGGCCTGCAAATTCTAGTGTTTACTATCTGGCCTTTTATGGAAAAGTTTCCATAGACAAGGAGAATGGTGAGGAAGGTGGAGAAGAGGAGGAAAGAGGAGAACTCCTTTGTTCTCACAGCCTGACTTCCTTGGGCATCTTCCTACTGCACCTCCATTTTTCTCTTATAAGCTGCTCTCTTTCCTTCCTCACTAACAAACAGGCACACCCAATCACTTTCTTATCTGACTGAATAAATCCCTTTGAAACTGCTCCAATTGGCTAAACTTCTGTAGAAAAGGGGTTGTACCTATGTTAGGAGAGGGTCCATGTTTTGGGGAAGTACAAGAATGCCAAGCCAGTAGTGAGCATCCCTGGATAATACCAGGAAGGGTTATTCATTTTCATCTTTACTTATCTTTATTTTCTAATTATTATAAAAGATACTTGTTTCATTAAATATATATATATTAGGGAACAGGTTAAAATGTTAAGAGCTCTTCACTAACAAAGCACTCAGGAATCCTCACTAAGAGAAAAATACTTGAAATATACTTGGTTTATACTGCTTTGCTTACATTTGTGCCATGGATTTTCTAATTTTCTCGTTTGCCAAGGAGACTTAAGCCACCATAAGCAACTTTACACCCGGGAGAGATGTATCAAGAAGAGAGGCCAGGAAAGCCTTCAATGTGGGGAGGCCCAAAGAAAGCTGGTGGAATGTGTTAGGATGTGACTGTTGGGTGACTGGCTTTTTCTAACTCCCTCTCACCCTGCACCCCACACCCATATTCGTGCTGTAGTCACCAGATCTGGCACACCTCTGCTATCTCAAAAACAGCGTGAATTACTTTCACTTTCAATTTCAGTTTTATCCCTTTACTCTGTTGGAAAGGAAGACTGGCTTGCTCAGTCTGTTTTAGCTTTGATAAAGGAGGGATAGAAAGGTGCAAGGAGCAAGTGAACAAGGGGTTGAGAGGCAACTGGAACTTTTCTTGGTGTGTGTGGAGCAGGTATGTCTATCTCTTTTATGTGCAGCCCCAAAGTGATTTCTGATTCAAAGTGACAATTGAGAAAGGGCAGGTTGCCTGTTGTCTGGGGTGCAGAGGTCTATGGCTGGCTTTAGTTTGGAGGACGCTCAGCTTCTCTGGACCAGTAAGGTCTGCAAAGTGACGGGCACACTCTGTCTCCCTGGATGTGCTGCTCTTTGAAAGAGTCCTCATGGGAGTTTGCCTGTCTTGCTTTATCAAGCTCTGTGGCTGGCATTAGAATTCAGAGAATAAGACAGTCTCTGCCAAGGTTATAGGCAATTACCATCTAAAGAGATCGTTTCTTTTAATCTTTCTATCAGTCATACTTAAGAAAGCTTCATAGCGAGAGCTCTGAAAATATCTATGTAGAGATAAATTTAGTCCCCACATAGCTGATCTTTTATTAGTTAAAAATTAAAAATCTCTTCAAAACTCTCTTTTTCCTTCTCTCTCTCTCTCTGGTTCCCCCTCCTCTCTCTCTCTTCCCTCTCTCTTCTCCCCCATGCCCTTGTGTTTGTTGGTTTGTTTTTCATAGTTACATTGGAGTCTTTTGTAGCATTTAAAAAATCTATACCATCTGGGCTTAACAACGCCTCTGGATGATTCTTCTGTAGATCAAATTTTGAAAACCAGTCCTGAGCAGGACTGAACAGTTGTACTTTGTTAATTGAAGTTAAAAATTCTGTAGCCTATTCACAGCTAAGAAATCACAGATCTGCATATCTGTTTTTCTTTGGTTTTGGTTTTGGTTTTGGTGTTTTTGGAGCAAAGAGAACAAGGAAGCAGTTTATTGACGCAAAGGCAAAAGGAAACACTCAGAGGAGAGCGTGGGGCACCCCTGCAGGGTTTTTTGATTACCCCTTTTATCTTATTTTTAGCCCTTTGAATGGGTGGGGTCTTTTTTTTTTTAAACATCTTTATTGCAGTCTAATTGCTTTACAGTGGTGTGTTAGTTTCTGCTTTATAACAAAGTGAATCAGTTATACATACACATATATCCCCATATCTCTTCCCTCTTGCATCTCCCTCCCTCCCACCCTCCTTATCCCACCCTTCTAGCTGG
>NC_041217.1:105474043-105523654 GCF_002837175.3 Physeter macrocephalus
TTTTTTTTTTTTTTTTTAGATTCCATATATAAAGTTGTTTGCAGTTGTTCCTCTCACATCTTCCTACAGCTTCCTTTAGTCTTCACTCTAAAGAGGGGACTGGACAATTGCAAAATTATAATGTAGCTGTTAGAGACCCATGTTTTCCTTTGTATTCTTTACTCCCCACACTGAAGAATTAGACAAAAGGAGATGGTGCAGGAGCAGTGTTTGAATTTGTTTGCTGCTTTGCTTGGATAAAAAAATTTTTATTTGTATACCTTGTTTCTTAGTAAACTAGAGTTCACAGACTATGTTCAAATGCACCCAATGGACCAACTTGTTCAGTGCAATTATTGTGGAGAAATCTCCATCTAAGTCAACAAACATGTACTGAAATCCTATTTTGTGTTGCATGCTATGCTCAGATATAAGCTTATAGTATTTAATTTTATTATCAAAACATTCTCCAGGCTGGACCTATAATTTTTCTCACATTACCCCTATAATTATCTTTTTTAAAAAATTTAATTTTATTTATTTATTTTTATACAGCAGGTTCTTATTAGTTATCTATTTTATACATATTAGTGTATATATGTCAATCCCAATCTCCCAGTTCATCCCACCCCCCCACCCCCCACAATCTTTAAGAACTTAGGTTTACGTAGGTGAGACTCCTTGTTAAAGGCCACATGAGTAGTAACTGATAGAGCTGTTCTTTCGGGGGTTTTTTTGTTTTTGTTTTTTTTTTGTATTTTTTTGATAGTATTAGATGCATCTTGAATATTTGACCTATAAATATAAAACTGAATATTTGAGATATTTGAATATAATATCATGTTTATATATTCTGATGATGAAACATGCATAGATATTATAGGAAACTTTTAATATAATAGCAATCAAAAATATGCCAGGAGACCCATGGTATAATTGTGCTTTTAATACTTAATTTTTCAAATCAAACTTTGCCTTGGAAACAGTGACAAGGAAATCCCATATTCTTTTCACCTAGATTTACCCAGTGGTGATCTTTTGCTAGATTTGCTTTCTCTCTCTAAATATATGTATATGTCTCTCAATGTAATATAAAATGATGTTTGCATTTTTATTCTTATTCTTATTCTCATTTCTGGGACTAAGTTGCAAAAAAACCTGACCCT
This sequence comes from Physeter macrocephalus, assembly GCF_002837175.3. Taxonomy (NCBI): domain Eukaryota; kingdom Metazoa; phylum Chordata; class Mammalia; order Artiodactyla; family Physeteridae; genus Physeter; species Physeter macrocephalus. The sequence continues at coordinate 105,475,189 of NC_041217.1, forward strand.
TCTCAGCTAAATACTTCAACCTGAATCCCTTAAAATACAAGACATTCTCCTGTCTCCTGCCTTCTCTTCTTGAGAGGGAGGCTGCCTCCTTTTTATTGACCTCATTCCCACACAGCTGCTGCTTCTTCTACTTAACACTCGTCTATACCTGCAGGTAAAAGATGAGCACGTAGGATCACACCAGTGTTAGCACATTTTGGTGTGTGATGGTCACTTGAAAGCTTCCACTGGTTATTGATAAAGGAACTTACAGGATAACCAATGTCTTTGAAGAAGATTATTCTGCCAATTAATTGGTTGCAGTAGCATGGCACAGAGAAATAGATTGTCTGCTTTTTTTTTTAACTTTTTTATTGTGAAAAAATATGTTTAACATAAAATTTACCACTTTAACCATTTTAAGGGTACAGTTCAGTAGTACTAAGTACATTCACATTGTTGTGCAACTATCACCACTATCCATTTCCAGATATTTTTACCATCCCAAATGGGAACTCAGCACCCTTTAAATAAACAATAACTCCCCATTCCCTCTCCCTGCAGCTGGTGCTAGACACTCTTCTACTTACTGTCTATGCATTTGACTATTTTAGGTAGCTCATATAAGAGGAATCATATTATATTTTTCCTTTTGTGTCTGGCTTATTTCAATTAGAATAATGTCTCCAAGGTTCATCAATGTAACATATTAGAATTTCATTCTTTTTATAGCTGAATAATATTCCATTGTATGACTTGCCACATTTTGTTTATCCTTCATCCCTTGATGGACATTTGTGTTGTTTCACCTTTTGGCTATTTTAGATACTGCTGCTGTGAACATTGGTGTACAAATATCTGTTCAAGTCCCTGCTATTAATACTTTTGTTGTATATACCCTGAAGTGGAATTGCTGGATCAAATAGTAGTTCTATGTTCAATATTTTGGTGAACCACCATAGTGTTTTCCACAGTGGTTGCATCATTTTACATTCCCACCAGCAATGCACAAGGGTTCCAATTTTTCTACATCCTGGCCAGCACTTGTTTGCCTTTTTAAAAAAAATAATAGCCACCGTAATTGGTGTGAGGTGGTATCTCATTGTGGTTTTGATTTATATTCCCCTAATGATTAGTGATGTTAAGCATCCTTTGATGTGTCTATTGCCTATTTGTATATCTTTGGAGAAAAGTCTGTTCAGGTCCTTTGCCTATTTATGAATCACATTCTTTTTGCTGTTTTTTTTAAAAATTTTTATTTATTTAATTTATTTATTTTTGGGTGCGTTGGGTCTTCGTTGCTGCATGCGGGCTTTCTCTAGTTGCGGTGAGTGGGGGCAACTCTTCGTTGCGATGCGCAGGCTTCTCATTGTGGTGGCTTCTCTTGTTGTGGAGCACAGGCTCTAGGCATGCAGGCTTCAATAGTTGTGGCACGAGCACTCAGTAGTTGTGGCTCATGGGCTCTAGAGTGCAAGCTCAGTAGTTGTGGTGCAGGGGCTTAGTTGCCCCGCGGCATGTGGGATCTTTCTGGACCAGGGCTCGAACCCATGTCCCCTACCTTGGCAGGAGGATTCTTAACCACTGTGCCACCAGGGAAGCCCTTGCTGTTGTTTTTGAGTTGTAGGATTTCTTATACATTCTAGATGCTAATTCATTATCAGATGTGTGATATGCAAATACTTCTCTTATTCTGTTTTTTGCCTCGTTACTCTGTTGATGATATCTTTTGATGCTCAAAAGTTATTAATTTGGATGAAGTCTAAGTCATCATTTTTTCATTTTTTGCCCATGCCTTTGGTGTAACAGTCAAGAAATCATTGCCAAATCTTATATCATGAAGATTTTCCCCTATTTTTTTTTCTAAGAATTAAAAATTTTTTTTAGCTGTTGTGTTTAGATCTTTGATCCATTTTGAGTTAATTTTTATATATAGTGTTAAGGTAATGGTCCAACTTTATTATTTTGCAGGTAAATATCAAGTTTTCTCAGCAAAATTTGTTGAAAAGACTGTGCTTTCCCCATTGAATGTCTTGGCACTCTTGTCGAAAATTATTTGACCACATATGGGAGGGTTTATATCTGGACTCTTTATTCTTTTCTAGTGGTTTGTATTTCTGTCTTTATGCTAGTACCACACAGTTTTGATTTGTGTATCTCTGTAGTAAATTTTGAAATCAGAAAGTGTGATACATTTAACTTTATTTTCTTTCAAAATTGTTTTGTGTATTCAGGATTCCCTGAGATTCCATATTAATTTAAGAATGAAAAGTTTTTCTATTTCTGTGAAAAATATTGTTGGTATTTTGAAAGGGATTGCTTTGAATCTGTAAATCTCTTTTCTGGTATTGACATCAATATTAAATCTTCCAGTCCATGAACACTGGATGTCTTTCTATTTATTTATGATTTCTTTAATTTCTTTCAGCAATGTTTTATAGTTTTCATTGTACGTCTTTCACCTCCTTGGTTAAATTAATTCCTAAGTATTTTATTCTTTTTGGTACTGTTGTGAATGAAATTGTTTTCTTAAATTCCTTTTCATGTTTTTCACTGTTAATGTTTAGAAACACAACTGATTTTATGTGTTTATTTTGTATCTTTCAACATTGCTGGCTTCATTTATTTGTTCTAATAGTGTTCTTGAGAAATCTTTAGGGTTTCAACATATACAATAATGTCATCTGTAACAAATAATTTAACTCTTCTTTTCCTATTTGGATGTCTTTTTTTCTTTATCTTTTCTAATTGGTCTGGCTAGAACCTCAAATACTATGTTGAATAAAAGTGGCAGAAGCAGGCATCCTTGTCTTATTCTTGATCTTAGAGGAAAAGTTTTCAGTATTTTACCTATGAGTATGATGTTAGCTGTGAGTTTTTCACATAAGGCCTTTATTATGGTGAGGTAGTTTCTTTCTATTCCTAATTTGATGAGTGTTTTTTTATTAATTAATTAATTTATTTGGTTGCACTGGGTCTTAGTTGTGGCTCGCTGGCTCTTTAGTTGTGGCATGTGAACTCTTAAGTTGCAGCATGCATGTGGGATCTAGTTCCCTGACCAGGGATTGAAACTGGGCCCCCTGCAGTGTCTTAACCACTGCACCACCAGGGAAGTCCCTTGAAGAGTGTTTTTATTATGAAAGTGCATTGAATTTTGTCAAGTGCTTTTTCTGCATTGATTGAGATGATCATGTGATTTTTCTCCTTTATTCTCTTAATGTGGTGTTTTACATTGATTGTATGTGGAAACATCCTTGCATTTCAGGAATAAATACCACTTGGTCATGGTGTGCAATCATTTTAATATGTGGCTGATTTTGCTTTGCTAATATTTTGTTGAGAAATTTGCATCAATATTTATAAAAGATATTTTTCTGTAATGTTTTTCTCATAGTATATTTGTATGGCTTCGGTATCAGGGTAAAGCTTTTCTCATAGAATCAGTAAGGAAATGTTTTCTTTTCTTTAGATTTTTAGATGACTTAAGAAGAATTGGTATTAGTTATTTAAATGGTGGAAGTAATCAGTGAAGACATTTATTTCAGGGCTTTTCTTTGTTGGGAGGTTGTTTTGATTACTAACTCAATCTCCTTACTTGTTATAAATCTGTGTAGATTTCTTATTTCTTCATGATTCAGTCTTGGTAGGTTTGTGTTTCTAGGAATTTGTCCAATTCACCTAGCTTATCCAATTTGTTGGTGAACATTGTTCATAGTACTTTCTTATAATTTTTTTTTTCTATAGAATCTGTGCTAATGTGCCCACTTTGATATCTGTTTTTAGTAATATGTCTTCTCTTTTTTTCTTAGTCAATCTAGCTCAAGGTTTGTCAATTTTGCTGATCTTTTTGAAGAACCAATGCTTTTTTTTTTAAAATGTCATCTATTGCTTTTCTATTGTTTATTTTGCTTAATCTTTATTATTTCCTTCATTCTGCTAGCCCTGAACTTTGTTTCTTTTTCTCGTTACTTAAGTAGTAAACTTAGGTTGTTGATTTGAGGTTTTTTCTTTTTTATTGCAATCATTTACAGTTATAACTTTCCATCTTAGTATTGCTTTTGCTACATATTATAAGTTTTGTTGTGTTGTGCTTTCATTCTCATTTGTCTCTAAATATTAAGTAATATTTCTTGGAATTTCTTCTTTGACCCATTGGTTAAGAGTGTGTTTTTTATTTTCCACATACTTGTGAAGTTTCCAGTTTTACTCTGGCTATTAATTTCTAGTTTTATTCCACTGTGATCAGAAAAGATACTTTGTATGATTTCAGACTTTTTAAAATTTAAGATTTGTTTTGTGGCCCAAAATATTGTCTATCATTGGAAGTATTCCATGCACACCTGGGAAAATGTGTATTCTCCTGTTGTTAGATGGGAGTGTGCCATATATGTCTGTTAGGTCCAACTAATCTGTAGTGTTGTTCAAGTCCTCTATTTTGTTATTGATCTTCTGTCTGGTTTTTCTACCCATTATTGAAAGTAGGGTTTTAAAGTCTCCTATTATTCTTGAGTGCTCTGTTGCTCAATTCTGTCAATGCTTGCTTCATATATTTTGGAGCTCTGATGTTTGAGGCATATATATTTAGAATTGTTTTATATTCTAGTGACTTGACTCTTTTACCTGTTCATAATGTCCTTCTTTGTCTCTTTTAATAATGTTTGAAGTACATTCATTCTCTCTTATCTCATATAGGTATAACCACCCCACCTCTCTTTTCGTTGTGATTTGCATAGAATATCTTCTTCCATTCTTTCACTTTTAACCTGTGTGCGTCCTTAGATCTAAAGTGAGTTAGACAGCATATAGTTGGAGCACTTAAAAAAAAAAATCCATTCTGCCAATCTGTGCCTTTTCATTGGAGAGTTAATCCATTTACATTTGACTAGGGGGAGTTTTATCTATCTGCATTTAAAGTAAGTACAGATAAGAAAGAACTTATTTTTGCCATTTTGTTATTTATTTTCTATATGTCATTGCTTTTTGTTTCTCATTTTCTTCATTCTGCCTTCTTTTATGTTTAGTTGATTTTTTTGTAGTGACATATTTTGATTCCCTTTGCATTTCCTTTTGTGTATATTCTATAGATACTTTCTTTGTGATGGCTGAGGTGATTACATTAACACTCTTATAATATCTATTTTGAATAGATACCAACTTAAGTTCAAATGCATACAAAAACTCTACTTTTTCATTGCTCTTCCTTCCTCCCTTCACTGTATATTAGTGACAAAATTACATCTTTATATATTGTCTATCCATTAACATAGATTTATAATTTTTAGTATTTGTTTCTTATACACTGTAGAAAATAAACAGTGTAATTAAACCCCAAATTACAATAATGCAGGTTTTTATATTTACCGATAAATTCCCTTTCCCAGAGATCTTTCTGTATTCATATGGTTTTCTGGTTACTGTCTAGTGTCCTTTATTTCAACCCTTTAGCATTTCTACCAGGACAGGTCTAGTAGTAACGGATACCTCAGCTTTTCTTTATCTGGAAATGTCTTAAGCTCTACCTCATTTCTGAGAGCAGTTTTTATGGAAAGAGTTCTTTTTTCTTTAAAAAATTAAAAAAAAATTGAAGTATTGTTAATTTACAATATTGTGTTAGTTTCAGGCATACAGCATAATGATTCAGTATTTTTGTACATATTTTATTAAAGGTTATTATAAAACAATGAGTGTGATTTCCTGTGCTATATCCTTGTTCCTTATCTTTATCCTTGTTGCTTATCTATTTTATATATAGTACTTTTTATCTGTTAATCCTATACCCCTAATTTGTCCCTCTCCTCTTTTCTCTCCCCTTTGGTAACCACAAGTTTGTTTTCTACATCTGTGACTTTGTTACTGTATTTGTTTCTGAATATACATTCATTTGTATTATTTTTTAGTTTCCACACATAAGTGATATTATTTGTCTTTCTCTGTTTCACTTATTTCACTAAACACAATTTTCTCTAGGTCCATCCATATTGCTGTAAATGGCAGTATTTCATTCTTTTTAGTGCCAAATAATATTCCATTGTCTATATACTACAACTTCTCAATCCAGTCATCTGTTGATGGGCACTTGGGTTGCTTCCATGCCTTAACTATTGTAAATAACGCTGCTATAAACATTGGATTGTATGTATCTTTTTTGAATTAGAGTTTCCATTTTTTCTGGATATATACCCAGGCATGGGATTGCTGGATCATATGGTAGTTCTATTTTTTATTTCTTAAGGAATCTCTATGCTGTTTTCCTTAATGCCTACATCAATTTACTTTCCTACCAACTGTATGAGTGTTCCCTTTTCTCCACATCCTCTCCAATATTTGTCATTTGTTATCTTTTTTATGATAGCCATTCTGACTGGTGTAAGGTGATAGCTCATTGTGGTTTTGATTTGCAATTCTCTAGTAATTAGTGATGTTGGGCATTTCTTCATGTCCCTAATAGCCATCTGTATATCTTTGGAAAAAAGCCTACTCAAGTCTTCTGTGCACTTTTTGATTGAATTGTTTGCTTTTTGAGATTGAGTTGTATGAGTTGTTTGTATATTTTGGATATTAACCCCTTGTTGGTCACATCATTTGCAAATATTTTCTTCCATTCTGTAGGTTGTCTTTTCGTTTTGTTGATGGTTTCCTTTGCTATGCAAAAGCTTTTAAATTTAATTATGTCTCATTTGCTTTATTTTTGCTTTGATTTCTTTTGCCTTAGGAGACTGTTCTAAGTAAATATTGCTACAATTGATGTCAGAGTGTTCCACGTATGTTCTCTTCTAGGAGTTTCAAGGTTTCAGGTCTTACATTTAGGTCTTTAAACCATTCTGAATTTATTTATGTATGTGGTGTGAGGGAATATTTTAATTTCATTATTTTACATGTGGCTGTCCAGTTTTCACCACACCACTTGTTGAAAAGACTGTCTTTTCTGCATTGTATATTCTTTCCTCTTTTGTCTCAGATTAATTGACCACATGAGTGTGGGCTTATTTCTGGGATCTCTATGCTGTTCCATTGAGCTACGTGTTGTTTTTCTGTGCCAATACCATGCTGTTTTGATTACTGTAGTTTTGTCATGTAGTCTGATGGCTGGGAGGGTTATACCTTCAACTCTGCTCTTTTTTCTCAGGATTGCTTTGGCAATTCAGGATCTTTCATGGTTCCATATAAATTTTCAGATTGTTTGCTCTAGTTCTGTGAAAAATGCTTTGATAGAGATTGCACTAAATTTGTAGATTGCTTTGGGTAGTATGGCCATTTTAATAACATTAATTCTTCCAATCCAAGAGCACTGGATGTCTTTCCATTTCTTTGAATCATCTTCAATTTTCTACATCAATGTTTTATAGTTTTTGGAATATAGTCTTCAACTCCTTTGTTAAGTTTATTCCTAGGTATTTTATTTTATTTTTGATGTGATTTTAAATGAGATTTCTTTATCTTTCTAATATTTCTTTATTAGTGTATAGAAATGCAAGAGATTTCTGTATATTAATCTTGTATCCTGCAACCTTGCTGAATTCATTTATTAGTTCTAATAGTTTTTGGGTGAAGACTCTAGGGTTCTCTATACAGAGAGTATCATGTCATCTGCAAATAGTGACAATTTTACCTCTTCCTTTCCAATTTGGATACATTCTATTTCTTTTTCTTGTCTGAATGCTGTGGCTAGGACTTCCAATACTATGTTGAAGAGAAGTGATGAGAGTGGGCATCCTTTTCTTCTTCCTGAATTTAGTGGGAAGGCTCTCTCAAGTTTTCACCATTAAGTATTATGTTGGCTATGGGTTTCTCGTAAATGGACTTTATTATGTTGAGATATGCTTCTTCTATACCCACTTTGACAAGAGTTTTTATCATGAATGGATACTGAATTTTGTCAAATGCTTTTCCTACATCTAGTGAAATGATCATGTGATTTTTGTCTTTCCTTTTGTTAATGTGGCATAACACATTGATTTACCTGTATTGAACCATACTTGTGACACTGGAATGAATCCAACTTGATCATGGTGTATGATTCTTTTTATGTACTATTGATTTCAGTTTGTTAATATTTTGTTGAGGATTTTTGTATCTATATTCATCAAAGATATTGGCCTGTAATTTTCTTTCTTTTGGTGCCTTTGTCTGGTGTTGGTATCAGGGAAATGGTAACCTCATAGAATGAATTTGTGAGTGTTCCCTCCTCTTCAATTTTTGGAATTGTTAGAGAAAGATAGGTATAAGTTCTTTATATGTTTGGTAGCATTCCCCAGTGATGCCATCCAGTCCTGGATTTTTGTTTTATGGTAGTTTTTTTGTTTGTTTGCTTGTTTTTACAGATTCTATTTCACTTCTAGTGATCGGTCTGTTCAAATTGTCTGTTTTTTCTTGACTCAGACTTGGCAGTCTCTAGAAGTTTGTCAGTTTCTTCCAGGTTGTTCAATTTGTTGGCATATAACTATTCATAGTATCCATTTATGTTATTTTGTATTTTTTAGGTTGCAGTTGTTATTTCTCCTCTTTCATTTCTTTTTTTGTTTATTTGAGTCCTCTCTCTTTTTTTCTTGGTGAGCCTGGCTAGAGGTTTGTCAATTTTGTTTATCCTTTCAAAAAGCCAGCTCTTGGTTTTATAGATCTTTTCTATTGTTTTTTTGATCTCTATTTTTTTTTTTTTTGTGGTATGCGGGCCTCCCTCTTGTTGTGGCCTCTCCCGTTGCGGAGCACAGGCTCTGGACGCGCAGGCTCAGCGGCCACAGCTCACGGGCCCAGCCGCTCTGCGGCATGCGGGATCCTCCCAGACCGGGGCGCGAACCCGGTTCCCCTGTATCGGCAGGCGGACGCGCAACCACTGCGCCACCAGGGAAGCCCTGATCTCTATTTTATTTATTTCCTCTCTGATCTTTATTATTTCCTTCCCTCTTCTGACTTTGGGCTTTGTTTGTTCTTCTCTTTCTAATACTTTTAGGTGGTGGGTTGTGATGAATTGCTTCTTTCTTGTTGCTTTCAAGATTCTCTCTTTGTCTTTTGACAGTTTGATTATAATACGTTTCAGCATGGATCTCGCATTATTTATCCTATTTGAGTTGTTGAACTTCTTGCATTTGTAGATTGATGTCTTTCATCACATTGGGAATTTTTTAGTGATTATTTCCTCAAAGAATCTCTCTGCCCCGCCTCTCCCCTTATGCTTTAGTGACTTCCATAATGCATATATCTGTCTACTTGACAATAGCCCATAAATCTCTTAGGCTATATTACTTTAAATAATTCTTTCTTCCTTCTGCTCCTGAGACTTGATAACTTCAGATATCTTAGCTTTAAGTTTGCTGATTCTTTCTTTTGACTGCATAAGTCTGATCCCATCTAGAAAATTTCTAAATTCAGTTATTGTATTTTCGAGTTTCAGAATTTCTACTGGGTTCCTTTTTATTATTTTTATCACTTTGTAGATTTCAAAATTTTGTTCACATAGTGTTTTTCTTTTCTTTTTCTTTCTTTCTTTCTTTAGAAATGTGTGGATGGGATGGAGTTACAGCTTATTTATTTATTTATTTATTTATTTATTTAATTTTTGGCTGTCTCAGGTCTTCGTTGCGGCATGTGGGATCTTTGTTGTGGCACGCGGGCTTCTCTCTAGTTGTAGTGCGTGGGCTCCATAGCACATGGGCTCAGTAGTTGCACTGCACAGGCTCTCTAGTTGTGGTGCACAGGCTCCAGAGCACGTGGGCTCTGTAGTTGAGGCATGCAGCCTCTTTAGTTGTGACGCGCAGGCTCAGTAGTTGAGGCACATGGACTTAGTTGCCCTGCAGCATGTGAGATCTTAGTTCCCCGACCAGGGATCGAACCTGTGTCCCCTACATTAGAAGGCATATTCTTAACCACTGGACCACCAGGGAGGTCCCCACATATTGTTTTTCTGGTATTCTTTAGTTCTTTTTGTTTTCATTTAGCTTTCTGAGCATATTTAAGAAAGTTATTTCAAAGTCTTTGCCTAGAACACTTAGTGCATGTATTTCTTCAGGGGTGTTTCATACTACTTTATTTTTTTCCTTTAAATGCGCCACATTTTCTTTGTATGCCTTGAATGCACAAACATTTCTTTGTATGCCTTGTGATTTTTGTTTTGTTGTTGCTTTTGTTGAAAATTGGGCATTTATAAAAGCAGCTAACTTTCCCATTCTTCGCATACTGGTCTTGTGCCAAGGAATTCTTTCACTAAGCTGGCCCTTGGTTTTGAGGCTTGGGATTAAGCTAAGGAGAAACCATAAAGTCTTTTTAGGCTTTTCTGAGCATACATCTTCCCTGAGCCTGTGTGTGCCTTTTCAGTTTTCCCCTGTATGTGCTGCTTTTAAATATCTTAATTTCCCAAAGTGTCTCTCCTTGGGTCTTTTGATCATCTATTGTTTGTCTCCACCCTGAAAAGGAAAAATTCAATTTCTCCTCTCAACTTTCTATTCTCCATACTTCACTTCTGGTCACCACATATCTGGGCATTTTTTTCACACTAAGCACTTCTGACACTAATTTCCAAGAGTTAGTCCATACCCCAGAGGTTAAGGGCTCAGTCCCACGAGACTGCCCCCCAGTTCAAATGCCAATTGCAAGTCTAGGTTGTCACCTGGACTTCTAACTGGCTATACATTGGAGGTTCCCACCATCTCCTCTTTAGGTTCAATAATTTGCTAGGATGGTTTACAGAAATCAGGAAAAATAGTTTACTTACTAGATTATTGGTTTATTTAAAAAAGATACAACCCAGGAACAGCAAGATAGAAGAAATTCATAGAGAAAGGTAAGAAAGGGGTGTGGAGCTTCCGTGTCCCCTCTAGACATGCCATCCTTTGACCACCTCCATGTTAATCAATTCAGAATCCCTCTGAACCCTTTTAATTAGGGTTTTTCAGTTTTTTAAATGAAGTCTTCATTAAATAGGGATGGTTGATTAAACAATTAGTCATTGATGATTACGCAACTTTCGGCTCTTCTCTGATCCCCAGGGGTTGGGAGATGAAGCTGAATATTCCATGTCTCTAATAGCATGGTTGGTTCTTTTAAGTATGAGTTTAGGTGGGTATGTACTTTATGTATCATAGGGCTTGGTATATCTTAGGCCTTCAGTGTATAGTAACAATAACTTGAATTTTATTATTATTACTGAAGTAAAACTATAGAGAGTGATAATAGCCTGTGTTTCACTACAAACATCATCAGAGATTTGAGGGAATGATGGAGGAAAACCTCTGTAGTCTGCTAATTCTAGGTTAGCTTTCGTCTCATGGAACGTACAGAAATCTTACCAAGTCCAACGTTGACAAATGCTTGTATGACTCTGAGTTAGGGAATGCCTTTATAATCTTATTTCTACTAGGAAGCACTTCTAGGTTAGCAGGTTGCCATGGCATCTGGACCCAACATGATGGCCCCCATTTGTCTGGTGGAACATGACAATGATCTGCTGTCAGTGAACCAGAAAGCTCTACAGATTCTTGAGAAGATTTCTCAGCCATTGGTGGTGGTGGCCATTGTAGGACTGTATCGTACAGGCAAATCCTACTTGATGAACCGTCTTACAGGACAGAACCATGGTGAGTGTTGTGTACTTAGTCAGGATCCATTTGTTTGACTCCAGCTGATATCTCAGCCTCTTAATTTTCTTCCCTGGTCATGTGAAGGGAGAACCAAATTCCTCTCAATAAACCAACGTTTCACTTCTAATTCTCACCACTTAATCACTACCTTACTGTGATCTGTTGTCATATTTTTTGTTTTATTCCTATAAAACAAAATTTCTCCTATGTATGCTAAAAATCCTACCTTCTTCTACCTGCTTAAGTACTGGGCTCTTGCAATTGTGTCTTCTCTCTCTTGAAACACATTTTGGTTTTTTATGGAATATTCTCATCAACATATAAAGATGTTTCATTATCTATCATCTTAAAAATCCTTCCTGGACTTCATATCCTATTGTGGCTAATACCTCCCCCCCTTTTCAAAAATTATTTTGTCTGGCAAAAAATATAATCTCAATTTCTTTTTTACACTTTTTTACCTGCCCATATCTTACTGCAATCCACTTCTCTCTGCCTCTGAACCTCACCATTCTTTAAAAATACTCTTCTTATGGTTATCTGAGACCTCTGTTTTGTCTGATTCATGGATACCTCTTTGTCTCCTTGTTGATCCCTTGCTTGGCATCATTCTCACAATTAATATCCCCTCCTCCTTGAAATAGGTGACAGACAAAGTAGGACATTCTTGAGGAAATAGAGAAAGCACCATGTTGTATGCTGGGGTACTTACACTCCAGTAAGTCTGACTTTGTAGCCCCTGGGCTGCTTAGATTACCTGATGTAACTGAATGTTGCTTTCTCCACTCTCCTTGCAGGTTTCCCTCTGGGCTCTACAGTGCAGTCTGAAACAAAGGGCATCTGGATGTGGTGTGTGCCTCACCCTTCCAAGTTAGACCATACCCTGGTCCTTCTGGACACAGAGGGCCTGGGCGATGTGGAAAAGGTAAGGCAGAAAATCATAGATAAATCCTTTTTATTCTGGATTTTCTCCTTATTGCTTGATGATCACAGACATTAAGTGCTGTAGTCTACTTGTAAAGTCTAGAAATCACCTATAGTAAATGAGGCAGACTATGATTTGTTTGAATCTCACTTCTAGGTAAGGTATCATGGTATGTTAGATAAAATCTTTTATTTCTTGGCACTGTATGGATGACTTGATTACATTTAATAAATAACTGTTGAACAACTGAATTCTAGACCTTTGGACTCAGTACTGTAGATATCAGTGACCAAAATAAAGGTCCTGTCCTCAAAGAGTCTTTAGTCCAGTTGATAAGACCACACATATGCAGTCAGGTTTAATAAAGTATGATTGGTAAAGAAGCAGGTTGGAGAGAGGAAGAAGTGCTGTGTTGCAATCTCCAACTTCTGTCAATTCCATGTGAGCTCTAGGTTGAATGGTCCTTTTGAGTTATCCTGAGTTAGGACAAGGGTGTTGATAAATTATTGAAAGCCTGCTCTGGAAGCCTTTCTAATTAAGATGCCTGACACCTGAAGACTGTCTTTCACCAGCACTCCCAACAGCTGGGGGACTAAGTCCTTCAGTCTTGAAAGATGATCCAGGCAGCACCTCACAGTTTCCATAATTTACAGTTAAGTGTAAGGATACCTTGGTAAGAAAGTGGAGAAACATCAACCTGGGAGTGAGGAAAATTTTCTGATTCACCTTCTTAGCTACCAGATGAAGAATGTATTTGAGGGTTGGAGTTAAGAGATGAGTTTATATTTTCTATGATGAAGTTCATCAACTACTCACAGAGCATTGTAGAATGCTGTAAGATACCTCTGAATGTGCTGTTTCTATAAAGGCATGTGTTTGTCCTACAAGAATTTTTTAAGATGGATTTTTGGTATTTTAGCTTACTACTAACGGATGAAATAAATTATTTTTTTTCCACCTACTTTGAGACTTATTTGGAAATAGTATCTAAATTTCTATAGCTTTCTATTTCTTCCCAAAGGAGAATTAGAAATTCTGTATTTATTTTAAAATCATATATCAAGCAATGATATAGTCTTGTTGTTGAACTAATTTATTGTTTGTCATAAATACCACTTCTCCTTATCCTAATTGATTATTTTAAAAAATTGGGTTTTTGGGAAATAAAGTGATGAATAGACTATTTCCCCCCCAAACTCCCATATAGACTCTTCTTGACATGAATCACAGTTTTTGCATTTGTTCTAGGGAATAGCTTCACAACCGTTATAGTAGAAATGATCTTTGGGTTTATGCTATTACTTGGACAGTGCTATGATTTATACAAACAAATTAGCCTGGCCTTTAAGGCCCTTCATCAGGCTGCACTAGAGCTCAGATGTACTTCTCCACTCACCCTCTGCTCCAGTCAAATGAAATAACTCTATTTTCATTACAAGACCCCTGTATTCTCCCATGTCTAATTTTGCTTCTGTGAGTGTTTCTATCTATGGGACCACCTTCATTTCTTCAATTCCACATTCCACCAATTCTTTAATACTCAATTCAAGATTTTGAGGAAGCTTTCATATCATAGATTCTTTCTCCAACTTTCATAGCTCTATTCTTCCTTGACAAACATAAATTTAAATTTAATATTATAGCTATAAGTTCAACTGCTTATATACATTACTAAGATGTAAGCTTTTTATAGGTACTGTCATCTTTGTTGCATTTATTGTTATGGATGTTTGTCACTGCTTTGAAATAGGCATCTTGAAAGGAATAATTGTCATTTTTAACATGGTTTTTGAAATCTAAGAAACAGTGGGGAGCATTCAGTAACTTCCTGCAGATATTTATTGATTGGATATAATTTAAATACCCAGTTATGCCAACTGTGGTATATTTTATATGGGCTATGATTAATAAATATTTGTAGAATGAATAAGTGCTAACACTTACCATTGAATACATAATTACACACCAAGTACTATACTAGATTTTATGTATATGTTATTTTACTTCATCCAGTTGAGGGAAAAAAAGCACTATGAAGATAAGAACGATTTTATATATGAAAAAATTGGAAACATAAAAATGTCTTTGTAATTGTCAAAGCTGTTATCTGTATTTATGTTTCTCTTCAAACAATTTCTTTGCATGGTGAATATGTCAGCTGAAATAATAAATGAAACTATGATAGAATAAGTGTATGAATGAATTTCTAATTTAGGAGTAAACTCCTAAATCTCGTGTTCAAATGTGCTTTCTAGGGTGACCCTAAGAATGACTCGTGGATCTTTGCCCTGGCTGTGCTTCTATGTAGCAGCTTTGTCTACAACAGCATGAGCACCATCAACCACCAGGCCTTGGAGCAACTGCAGTATCCTTCCAGGAACTGAACCACCAAGCTTCACTGAGTTTTGGGGAATGGAGATAGAGTCAGTTTCTCCTTCCCTGTTATTTAGTTGCCTTTAGTGGAGTGGAGGGGACTCACGGCAAAAGAGAGTGATTATAATACTTTTTAATTAGGCAAATGTGGAAATTGTGTGTAGGGGTTTTCTTTTTCTTAACCAAGTTCCTAGTTATGTGACAGAGCTCACAGAACTCATCAGGGCCAAGTCCTCTTCACAACCTGATGTAGTAGAAGATTCCACAGAGTTTGTGAGTTTCTTTCCAGACTTTATCTGGACTGTACGGGATTTCACCCTGGAGCTGATGTTAAATGGTCACCCTATCACAGAAGATGAGTACCTGGAGAATGCCTTGAAGCTGATTCCAGGTATCAGAGCATGGCCTGGACAGTGGATGGTCCAATAGAGGGTGGGATCTACTACACACCGTCCACCATCTCTGGGGCTGCATTTGTATTTGAGACTAGATCAAAGTCTGTAGAAATTGTGGCTGGAAAGCGGATTGCAAAGCTCTAGCGACTGGAGTCTTAAGTTCTCTTAAGAAAAGTAAAGTGTAAGGTAAAGTGAAATTATTCAAAACCAATTTGCTTTTCATACCATTTGTAACTTAGCATCCAGATTACAATGGGTGCTAAATCTTCTAAAGACCAGACACTTGAGTTCCCTAATTTGGCTTCTGCTTTTTTTGTTGAGGAAAACAACTGACAAGATACTTGTTAGACATGAAATTAAAATGAAAAGTCAATCTAATGAAAAAAAAAAGTGCATTTCACATAGTTAGGTATTATTTTTCTCAAAGAGGGAACTTTCTAATCCTGTATAGTATATCATCTACAAAATGACTTTATGTTCTAAGTAATCCTGAAGAAGTGTGTGTCTTTTCAATCTATGCCTTTTCAATATTTACAATAACTTTTAGAACATTCATTTTACATTCCATATCCCAGCTTTCTCCTAATTCCCATATATTTACCCATGCTTTAATTACAAATTAATAAATTATTTTAATGGGTTACATTTACAGTGGGTATATCTGATGAAATCTTGAAAGATGTATCAATTCTGATTTATTCCTTTTTGTTTTCATTTTTCTATTTATGTTTTCTCAAAATATTTATTGAGAAATTGGCTAGGCGGGAGAAGACAACTGTCAGATCAAATATTATCCTTTATGTCAAAGAGGTTATTGATTAGTGGTGACATCTTAAAATTACATTTTAGGTACATTTACCCTTCAGTGTTTTTTACTAAAAATTAGCTAACTCTGTACCAATTATTTTTTAGCATCAAGATCATTTTCCCTAAATAATCTGGTGTCATTCCTAATATTCCTGATATTGTTCACTATCCCTTTTTTGTGGCTCTTCTTTTTAGTCCCACAGCTCAATTCCTACATGAGATTAAGTGGAGCAAAAAGTTACACTTGACCTTTCATTCTTTTAGCCATTAGTTCAGTAAACATCTAATAGACAACTACTCTACCATGTGCAGGTCTGAGGATACCAGCCATAGGTTTCTTTTACTGGATCAGAAGTCTCCCCAAATTTCTCTCCAGTTACATCAATGGTATAAGTTTGATGTGCATAGAAATACTGAATGTCTATGTTAAAGGAGTTATAAACATAGAAGACAGCAAAGATACATAAATCCCTGTCATAAAAACCATTAGCTCCCTTGTCCCAAGACTCTTCCCAGTCTAATCTCTGTTTTTCTGTCCCTCAGGCAAGAATCCCAAAGCCCAAGCATCAAATCTACCCAGAGAGTGTATCAGGCATTTCTTTCCAACACGGAAATGTTTTGTCTTTGACCGGCCAACAAATGCCAAAGAACTTCTAGCTGACATTGAGAATGTGTCTGAAGACCAACTGGATCCTAAATTCCTGGAACAAACAAGCAATTTCTGTTCTTACATCTTCACCAATGCAAAAACCAAGACCCTCAGAGAGGGAATCACAGTCACTGGGAACCGTGAGACTCTTTTTCCCATTTCCGTGGGACCACTGAATATTTTATATGTGTGTTTTTCAGTAGTTTTGTTTGATTCCGTATGGAATTTAGGTTTTGCAGACATTCATACTCCATGAAGAAATGTGTATATTTTATACTTATCTTACTTTCGGAGATTTAAAAATCCCTCCCCTAGGGGCTTCCCTGGTGGCGCAGTGGTTGCGCGTCCGCCTGCCGATGCGGGGGAACCGGGTTCGCGCCCCGGTCTGGGAGGATCCCACATGCCGCGGAGCAGCTGGGCCCGTGAGCCATGGCCGCTGAGCCTGCGCGTCCGGAGCCTGTGCTCCGCAACGGGAGAGGCCACGGCAGAGGGAGGCCCGCATACCACAAAAACAAACAAACAAACAAATAAAAATAAAAATCCCTCCCCCAAACTGCAAGTTTTGTCACTGAAATCTGTGGCTTCCACTTATCTGAAAAATTCCTACACTAAGAAAAAAATTCACTATCTGGGTATAAAAACAAAATTCCATTTTCTCAGGGGAAGTCTTGTATAGTAAGTGTTCTTCACAAGGAGAATACAAAAAATATTTTGGGAGTTTACAGTGGTCCAAAAATAAATATTAGCCCATAAATCACTGAAAAATCCATTAAAAGCCTCAGAATTGGGAATAAGTATAATCTGATATAATCTGATATACCCTGTCTCATCTCAATACCTCTGTAATCTATCTTGCTTTCAATATTTCAGATATCCCCTAGTATTTTACATACAGGTAAATTTTTAATTTTTTTCAGCCCTGTGGGCTGGAAAACCATAAAAATGAAGAGTCAGTAGGAAAATGAAGGGAGGGATAGCAGAAGGGGGAAGTGATGTGTGTGTGTGTGTGTGTGTGTGTGTGTGTGTGTGTGACCTTAGAAATGTAGCCTCAGAATCCTGGTGCCTATTGACTGATAACTTAATATTTATCCCTTAAATGTCCGGCCTATTCAGGTCTGAGGACTCTGGTTGTGACCTACGTGGATACCATCAATTCTGGAGCTGTACCTTGTTTGGAGAACGCAGTGACAACTCTGGCCCAGCTGGAGAACTCAGCGGCTGTGCAGAAGGCAGCTGACCACTACAGTGAGCAGATGACCCAGCAACTGAGCTTCCCCACGGACACGCTCCAGGAGCTTCTGGAGGTGCACGCAGCCTGTGAGAGGGAAGCCATTGCAATCTTCATGGGGCACTCCTTCAAGGATGAGAATCAGGAATTCCAGAAGAATCTTGTGGTAATTTCTCTTAGTATTTACTATTTGTCCCCTCCTCTTGAAGAAGGGGAGAATATGACAGAATGAAGAGGCATCTGTCAAAAGCCTAGCAGAGCCTTTACTGAACCCATGGCTCATCCCTCTCTCAAGGATAAAGTAGTCTGTGTTCCCATCAGGGATAGGGCTTCAAAGGACTACATTTCCTTCTTTTTTCTGCCAAACCTCAGGCAATTTATCTGGAAATGTCTCTCATCTCTGATGTAAAATCAGTATAGATATCTTCATAAAGTAAATACTTCTGTGGATACCAAGGCTGTCCAGAGCACCCAAAAGTCATTCTTAAGCTGGTTTCTTTTCCTGTGAACACATTCCCATGACCAGCAACCAAAATTTCTCTTATCAGCCCCTCATTCCAGGCCATTTTCAACTTAGGTTGCTCCTTGTATCACTGAATATAGAATCACTGAATGTTGCAGCTGCAAGGAACCACAGAGATTAGATAATGTAACTCCAACATTTCAGATGAAGAACCTGAAGGGAGGCTAAAAAACTTTCCTATGGTCTTACAGAGAGTTTTCAAGATTGTGAGTAGATCAAATCTTGTGATTGCTATTTTATTCCCTGTACTCCAACAGAATGCTTTTCTCATGAGGACCACAGTCAGACCAATCCTTCTACCAGATTCCTTGGAAATTTATCTCCTCTGTTCCTTGCTTCTGGTGACATCCCTCTACATTTCCCTTGCAGGAAATCATAAAGGATAAGAAGGAGGGTTTCTTGCTGCAGAATGAACAGGCATCTGTCAAATACTGCCAGGCTAAACTTGATGAGCTTTCCAAGGCCCTAATGGAAAGTATTTCAGAAGGCAATTTTTCTGTTCCTGGAGGTCATGAACTCTACGTGAAAGCAAAGGAAATGCTTAAAAGGGACTATTGCCAAGTGCCCAGGAAAGGAGTGAAGGTGAGGAATAAGGGGAGCATGAGGAGTCTACAGAACAGAGTCAAGGGGGTCTTCTGAAAATCTGAGAGCACAGCACTAGGTGTGGGTAATGAGAGAGCATGGGCATATCATGACAGCTTTAGCTCTTGAGGTCCATACAATGTTCTTTATTCCTGAGGAGAAATGTCCATTCCCAAAAAGTGACTATGGATTTCTAAAATTCACGAGACAGAACAGAAATTGTTCACTTCTTCATCCAACAACATGCTTTTTGATGTGCCAAGTGCAGATGATTTACAAATCAGAGTCTTTGTACTCAAGGCTGATCACAAGAGAGGAAGTCCAATACACAGACAATTGCATACAAAGTTATAACACTTGTGAACCTGTGAAAATGGGCTACATAGGTGATAGTAACAAATGTAATAATAAAAAAGTAATAATGATAATAAGAATGCAGCTGACATATTTTGAACTGTTATTGCCTATAGCCATAATGCTAAGCTCCTTCACTGGACTCTTTAATCCTTCAAATAACATTAAGAAGCATCTACACTTATTGTCAGCATTTTAAAGATCTGAACAGAGAGGCTTAGTGGGTTAAACTAACTTGCCTAAAGTTACAGACAGCAAGTAGTGGAGGAAAACAGCAGCACATTTTAGAGGCAGTATTTCACATTGGGAAGAGAAATATATAAAAGCCCCAGAGATCCTGGGTTTGTAGAACTGAACATAGTTCTGACTGGCTGGAATCTGGAGTGGGTAGAAGGAAGTAGCACAGGACTAGATACTGGAGGAAGACAGGTCACTCTAAGGAGCTTAGGCTTGTTGTAGTGAATTTTAAACATGAAGCAAAAATTACATGGACATACTTGTTTTTGCAGCACTAATCTCCTCAATGGAATTGTAAGTTCTGTGCTCCTTCTTGGTTCCTCAGGCAAACGAAGTCCTCCAGAGCTTTCTGCTGTCACAGGTGGCAATAGAGAAATCCATCCTGCAGGCAGATAAAGCCCTCACTGATGGGGAGAAGGCTGTAGTAGGTACGGAGAAGGGCTCTGGTGGTCCTGCAGTTCCCTCTGACAGGTGTGAGAGCAAAACCTTCCTGATAACAAGGAGCCTCTTCTCCATCTGTGGAACAACTCTGCTACGTCCAAAAACAGCAAGGGGAGTTGTGGTTGAATGTGGCTAGATGTCAGCCAGACAGAGCCTCTCCCATCACATTCTGAAATGTGCTCTTGGTGGTGTGGACACGGGGGGGCGGATTTCAAAGATTTCCTACCTCCCTTTCCAATTTTATTTGGTCGCTGAGGTCAGGAGGGTAGAGATCAGTCCTTACCTTACTTTCATCCTCTCTAAAACCTTCTTGGGGCAGAGGAGCGGGCCAGGAGGGAGACAGCTGAGAGGGACCAGGAGCTGCTGAAACAGAAACTGCAGGAGCAGGGGCAGAAGATGGCAGCACAAGAGCAGAGTCTCCAGGAAAACATAGCCCAGCTGACGGAGAAGCTGGCGAAGGAAAGAGAAAACCTACTGAGAGAGCAGAATATGATGTTGGTGCATAAGCTGAAGGTGGGTCAGGCCATGGCCTTAGGAGTGTCTGACGGTCATTACCCTTGTACATCAGGAAGGGATGGGCGAAGGTTACAGCAAGATTATGGAGAGAAGCACCACTGCCATTTACTACTTGTGATTTATTAAAACCCTGAAGCCTTTGAATCCTTCTAAAGCCTTTGAATTCTACTCTATAAGTAGACTTTGGCGAGTTCAGCATGATTATGGCCCCTCCAGTCCCTTGGAGAATATAAATAGTGTTTGGGTATCCATTTTGAGAATTTTAAAATTAAACAGATATTCCAACAACATGTATTTAATATGAGCAGCAACTGGTTTGCTTTACCAGGATCACCACCAATTACCAGGAACCTTGCTACCACCCAAAGACCCTGAGGTAGATCTATGCTGCCCTAAAACTATCGGAAATGTCCAGACTTAAAAACATAGAGAGGCAACGGCTTCTAAACTTGCTGCATTGTCTCCAGGTGTGGATAGATACCCAAGCTATCATGTGGCATAGAGGGAATTCTCTCACTGTCCATCTGGATGTGTTTATAACAGATTTCTATGATTTGGGTGACTGCACCATCCTGAGTGGAACTGAGAATTAGTGCAATCAGACCAAGGTTACCTCTCACCTCTCGTTTTTTGACTGGAACATATATTTGTCCTCATGTCAGGCCTAGCTTTTTGGCAAAACCCAATGGTATGTGAATATTAGTAAGGCTGTAAACTATACTTTCTCTTAGTGTTCAGGTCCAAACCAGTAGATATTCTGTGTTACAAAATTCTCCTTTCATGACTGAGTAAGAAAGAACAATTTTAGGAGTGAAACAAAGATAGTTTGACAGTTTTAAAGTTTGACAAAATGTAATCCTTGAAAAAAAATGAGGATTTAAAAAGTTTTACTTCCCTTCTCACTTTTTTTTTTTTAGATCCAGGAAGCTCTGCTTAAAGAAGGATTTAGAAAGAAATCTGAGGAGATGAACGCAGAGATAAATCATTTGAAAAATATGATTGATAATACTAAAGATGATGATACTCCCTGGCTGGCACTAGCCTTGGACAAATTTGGCAAAGAGCTCTCTTCACTATTGTGCACTCCAGGCAAACTTCTTGGTCATATTGTGAGTGGTGTGAGCTCTCTATTTAAAAAGAAGTAGCTCTCCTTTTAAAGAAATTATAGATACATAATATAGGTACATGTTCTGGCCTATGTTTGGTGTGAATGCTTTTCACTTTCATTCAGCAAATCTTTAGATATAAAAGTGGTTACTAGAAAATATCAATGCCTGGCCCACATTAGATAGAATAAATGCATGGACACTTTGATATAGCATGTTCACTTTTAGGAAATATATGTGTGCAAAATCATATATATGTATATATACATACATACATACAAGAGGCCTGTTGAGGCATCCCTTTTAATGGCAAAAGATTGGAAACTACTTAAATGTCCATCTATATAAATTGGTAATATACATTTTCCATGTATTCCATATACTGGAATACTATGTAGCCAGTAAATAAATTGACAGTGGAGGTTTATATGTATAAATATAGAACAACCTTGAAGATATATAGTAGAGTGAAAAAAATGAGGTACAAAACAATTTGTATAATCTGTTCACCATAAAAAATGCAATTATTATGTGCACTCATATATATGTACACATAGAACGCCTCTGGAAGATTCATTAGAAAGTGGTATCATTGGTTCCTTCTGGGGAGAACAGCTTGGCATTAGGGATGGAAGGGACACATACTTTTCATTATATCCTCTGTCTTTTCAATTTTGTAAAGAAAGCTTGTATTATCATTTCTCAAATAACAAAACATAAAGTATAATACTAAAAATGATAATAAATGGAATGTGAAATTGACTATTAGATGGTGAAATTGCTCATTGCTTCTAGAAATGACATCAGTCTGTTCAATGAGTTGGATCAGAATACTAGAAAGCATAAAATTTGCATCCTAATCTTGTTTTCACTTTGGCTTTGTTTTTAATCCCTTATATTTCTTCCAAAAGAAGATATAAACTTTCCTGTTACCCCTTGAAATCTCAGCTAGAGGAGCCTTCACTTCCTCTCTTTGAGTTCCACTTCTAAGGTATTGGAAGAAAATTACTAAACATTAAGAATATGCATTGGTGAGAGGAATCCCATCATTCTTGAATGTTCATTGATGGACTCTCTGCTGCAGGCAAGGGCCAAAGACGTGATGTATCATTGAAGAACTGGATGCCCTGATGGTACTGGGGATTATAGACCCTGACGCATGGAGGCCACCTGTTAGCATTTAAACATCAGAAGCCCAAGTACATACCATAGTGATGAGAATCATGGTTTGTCTTAGCTGAGGCTGCTATAACAAAATTACCGTAGACTGGGTGGCTAAGACAAGAATGTTTATTTTTCCCCGTTTCTGGAAGCTGTAAGTCCAAAAGCACGTGCCAGCACTGTTGGGTTGTTGGTAAGGGTCCTCTGGCAGCTTTACAGATGGCAACTTTCTTACTGTGTCCTCACATTTTTGGGAAAGGGAGAAGGCGGGGAGAGAACCTCATGATTTTTTGTTATAAGGGCACTAATCAGATTCATGAAATCCCCATACTCATTACCTAATTTCCTCCCCAAAGGCCCACTTCCAAGTACATTGGAACATTGGAAGTTAGGGTTTCCTCAAATGAATTTTGGAGAACACAAGCATTCAGTCTATAACGTGGTTGGAGTGGCAGCCAGCTGGACCTGAGCAGAGAAAATTCTGAATATGGCAAATAGAACAGGGTGTCTGTAGAGTCAAAAGGGAGGGGAAGAAACAATCAAATGGAATCGAGGATGTTTACCAGGAAGCTGAGAGGTAGCCTCGATAAAAAAGACACAGCCTTGATCTAAACCAATTTCAGATCATGAACCTATCACCTGGAGGAGAGTGCAGGATCCCAAGAGAAAGGACTCTGCAACTCTAGAACAAGGTTAAATGATAATGATTTCCCCAGTCCCCCTCCTGGGGGACCTCTGGAAATTCACTTGGTACCTGTGTGCTGGGAAATGGGAATGCCCAAACGTTTCGATGACTCTTGGAATCAGGATCCAAGTTTGCAGTGATACTCAGGTCCTGAAGAGACTTCACAGTCTCCCTGTTAAAGTAGAGGCACACAGGATCCTGGTAATAAATGCAGTCTTGGCTCAGGTGCAATGCAACTAATTTGGTCTAGTATTTGTTTTCAAATAAAAGTAAAGTTCATCTGAGGACAGAAACCATTACATATTTTTCTGTACATCTTCATAGAGTATGTTTAGGCACAGAATGAGTGTACTACATAAGAATCTGCTGGAAAAACAAAAGACTAACACGTGTGACTTATCAATTGCCAGATTTCTATGAACACTCGAAGGGTCTTTGGTAATAGATAGTTCGGATTTTACACGCTAGATTAAGGTCTCTAAGGTGACCCTTTAAGCCTTTAAGGTCTTAAAGGCTAGCAGAGCAAAAGAAACTTTTCTGCTGTCGTCTCCTCCTCGGTGACTTCATGTATCACAGTCTCTGTGCCTCTGCAGTGATGTTAACACGTCTTCACTGGAGATTTTAAATGACTCTATCCAGTTGTGGCTTCAAGTGTTCAGAACGAAGAATGGCTTTGACTTTTAAGGAAGAAACCATATAGTAATGAATATGTGGCCAATAAATGGTAGGCTTTAATGAAAAAGCAAACTGTTCTATAGAAATATTGTATATCTGTTCTCATTGAGAGCTTGAATTAAGCAGATGTTCTAATCCCTTAGACTAGAGACACCCCAAATTGAAGAACAAAAAGAAGTCTTGACTTTTTAGATTTGACATATAAGGGACATCATACAGTACTTGTCTTTCTCTGTCTGACTTATCTCACTTAGCATAATGGGATCAAGGTCCATCCATGTTGTTGCAAATGGCAGAACATCCTCCTTCCCTGTGGCTGAATAATATTCCATTGTGTATATGTACCACTTCTTTTTTATCCATTCATCTGTTGATTAGTGTTTAGGTTGTTTTCATATCTTGGCTATTGTGAATAACAGTGCAATAAACATGAGAGTACAGATATCTCTTTTTTTGTGTGTGTGTGTGTGTGGTATGCGGGCCTCACACCGCTGCGGCCTCTCCCGCTGCGGAGCACAGGCTCCGGACGCGCAGGATCAGCGGCCATGGCTCACGGGCCCAGCCGCTCCGCGGCATGTGGGATCCTCCCATACCGGGGCGCGAACCCGGTTTCCCTGCATCGGCAGGCGGACGCGCAACCACTGCGCCACCAGGGAGGCCCCAGATATCTCTTTGAAATACTGTTTTTATTTCCTTTCAATAAAAAATAATAAAACCAACTTGTATTGATCACTTAAAAAAAGAAAAAGGCTTTCAAAAGTAGTTAACAATTTATTCACACATCTAGTACTCATTAAGGAATACTTAGTTCCAATTATTTACACTGTTTACTAAATTCTTATGCCCTACCTGCCATTGTTCTGGATTATGTGACGAGAGCAAAGTAAAGATCTTCTTCTCATGCAGGTTACCCCCTATAGGGAATTTACATAATATTATGGCAATATTTAGGCAGTAATAAATGTTGCGAATATATATATCTTACCTGGATAGTGATTAAGACTCAGAGTAGAAACCAAATAGTCCTTCTTTAAGTTTGGTTTCAATCTAGTCCATCTTGCCTGGGAATATAATTGTGCCTTATTGAATCCTAAGGACCAAATATGATAACGTTAAAGCATAGTAAAACCCAGATGCACGGTGATTGAAAGAATGAATAAATAGATGGATGTTTGGATGAATAAGTGAGTGTAATATTTCTTTATCATTTCAAGGGGTAATAAATAACCCTACCATTACCCATAGTCAAAATAGTAAAGGTGTTTGCTGAGAATATTGTGTTTTTCCATCTGATGGAAACAAAATACCCACAAGATCTCAAATTTAAGACCCTTGGAGTGATGCAAGCATCTTGATAGCTGGATTGGAGGAAGCTGAAAAATGAGCAAACTCTCTCACAGAGCAGAGTTTGAGCTTTATAGCTCTGAATCTGAACTCCAGGGTCCCAGAGTGAGGCTAGGACAAAAGGTTTCTGACCTTAGGTAAATACTCAATGTGATTTTCCATCTCAGGTCTGAGTGATGGAACTAGCTAAAATGAGTTTTTTTCCAGCCCTTTTTATTTTATTTTTTTTATTTTTATTTTTATTTTTTGTGGTATGCGGGCCTCCCTCTGTTGCGGCCTCTCCCGTTGTGGAGCACAGGCTCCGGACGCGCAGGCTCAGCAGCCATGGCTCACGGGCCCAGCCGCTCCGCGGCATGTGGGATCCTCCCAGACCGGGGCGCGAACCCGGTTTCCCTGCATCGGCAGGCGGACGCGCAACCACTGCGCCACCAGGGAAGCCCCTCCAGCCCTTTTTAAAATAGAAAGATCCCTTTGTCTCTCTAATAGTAGTGTCTGGAGTGCTTATCATTTCTGGTCTTTGCTTGTTTGCTCTGAGATCTGTTCTGCTCCTTTCCTGCTGCTCTCCATTGCTGTGGAAATTGCATCTCAGCACCACACACATTCCTCCTTTCCCTTGCCTGCCTGCTGGGTTCAGCCAAGATATGAGGCCTTGGATGAAAACTGTGAGTGGGGAGGAAGGGACAATTTGGGGCCTCTGCTTCCTGTGTTCCTCAGGTAGTATCTGGGAGGAGGTACATCTCCTCTGCGCCTCCAACTGCCCCAGCAGAGGCCCTGTGATGCATCACTTTCTGCTGTGAGGCCCAGGCCTCTGGGCTTCAGTATCAGCACTTTGTCCCTTGTCTCTCCAGCCTTAGATTGTTGCTTCTTCCTGCAGTTACTTAGCCCTGGGGTTACTGCACAGGCCCCTGTCTTTGATCTCTATTCCTCTATCACCTGTACAAATGTATTATGTGTAAACAAACTAAAGTGGTTTCTGTTTCTGTGCTGTACCGTGACTGATATATCAACTCTGGACCATTCTTCCTAGTACCCCTTTCCTTGGAAGTGTGGCTTCCTTACTCAGTTTTTATTGTTATTTGAATGGAAGCCTTTTACTTCATCAATATGATCTTATTCCCTGACCACTGTTTTTGTGCTCACTTGTCCCAGGTTGCAGTGAATATGGTGCCCACTCTTGGCTCATTTGATTGGTCTAGGGAACAGGCCCAGATCAAACATGAATTAATGAATTCCTCCCCTGATATATTTGGAGTAGGAGAGGTCCCAATCTCTCTCTGTCCCTGTTGACTGTACATTAATATATAAAATTCAGAGACGATCAAGTTCTATTTTCCTTCTACCTAAAATATTAATTTTTTTTCATTGTGGTGAAATATACACAACATAACATTTACTCTTTTATCTATTTTAAGCGTACAATTCAGTGGAATTGAGTATATTCACATGGTTGTTACAATCATCATCACTATCTGTCTCCAGCCCTTTTCATCATCCTAAACTGAAACTACGTATCTAATAAACAGTAAGTCCCCATTTCCCTCCCACCAATTTCCCGATAATCATTAGTAAACTTTCTATTTCTATGAATTTAACTACTCTGGATACCTCATATAAATGGTATCATACAGTATTTGTCTTTTTGTAATGGGCTTACTTAGCATAATGTCCTCAGGTTTATTTATGTTGTAACATGTGTCAGAATTTCCTTTCTCTTTAAGGCTGAATATTATTCCATGGAAAATGTATACTGAATTTTATTTTTATTTTTTAAAAAAACTTTATTTTATACAACTTTTAATGTTATGCTTCATTTACAGTTATTACCTGTGTTGTACGGTACACCTTTGTAGCTTATCTTACACCCAATAGTTTGTACCTCCTCTGCCCCCACTCTTCTATTGCCCCTCCCGCCTCCCACTGGTAACCACTAGTTAGTTCTCTATATCTGTGAGTCTGCTTCTTTTTTGTTATATTCACTAGCTTGTTGTATTTTTTTAAATTCCACATATAAGTGATATCATGCAGTATTTGTCTTTCTCTGTGTGACTTATTTAACTCAGCATAACGCCATCCAGGTCCATCCAAATTGATGCAAATGGCCAGATTTCATTCTTTTTTATGGCTGAAGAGTATTCCATGGTGTATATATACCACATCTTCTTTATCCATTCATTTGTTGATGAATACTTAGGTTGCTTCCATACCTTGGCAATTGTAAATAACACTGCTATGAACATTGGGGTGCATGTATCTTTTTGAAATAGTGTGCTTTTTTTTTTTTCGGATACATTCCCAAGAGTGGAATTGCTGGGTCATATGGCAGTTCTATTTTTAGATTTTTGAGAAACCTCCATACTGTTTTCCCTGTGGTTGCACGGATTTACGTTCCCACCAAGAGTGTACCAAGGGTTCCCTTTTCTCCATGTCATCTCCAACATTTGTTATTTGTGTCCTTTTTGATGATAGCCAATCTGACCAGTGTGAGGTGATAATATATCCATTTTATTTACCCATTCATAGGTTGATAGATATCTGCGTTGTTTCCATTTTTTGGTTATTGTGAATAATGCTGTTATGAACATTGGTGTACAAATACATGTTTGAGTTCCTGCTTTCAGTTCTTTTGAGATATATAACTAGAAGTGGAATTGCTGAATCAAATGGTAATTTTATGTTTAATTTTCTGAGGAACTGCCATAATGTTTTTCACAGCAGCTGTTTCATTTTACATTCCTACCAGCAATGTACGAGAATTCCAGTTTCTCTACAGCCTTACCAAAACTTGTTTTCTGAAAAACAAGTTTCTTGTATTCTAAAATACTAGTAGACATCTTAATGTGTGTGAAATGTATCTTATTATGGCTTTGATTTGCATTTCTCTAATGACTAATGATGTTGAGCACCTTTTCAGGTACTTATTGGCCATTTGTGTATCTTATTTGGAGAAAGTCTATTCAAGTCCTTGCCTATTTTTTTTTTTTTTTTTTTTTTTTTTGCGGTACACAGGCCTCTCACTGTTGTGGCCTCTCCCGTTGCGGAGCACAGGCTCCGGACACGCAGGCTCAGCGGCCATGGCTCACGGGCCCAGCCGCTCCGCGGCATGTGGGATCTTCCCAGACCGGGGCACGAACCCGTGTTCCCTGCATCGGCAGGCGGACTCTTAACCACTGCGCCACCAGGGAAGCCTCTCCCAGGTCTCTGATTTTTGTTGCTTTATTAATGGGGAAGGAAGTGTGCCCTATTTTACTAATTTTTTTCAATAACTTTTCATTTCATTTTTTATTCAGAATGATATTATGTAAACAACTGGACTCAGAATAAAATCCAAAACTCTCAGTATTAATTCAAATCAAGGCTAAGTAAAATCCCTAAATTTCCCTGCTTTGTATAATACATTTATCTTTTAGAGAGAGTGCTTTCTTTTGAGACACAGAACCATTAAAGGCAAACCCAATGTAAATGATGATGGTGATGATGATGATGATGATGGCAAGAGCAACAAACACAATACTAGCAAGATTCACCTTCATCAATTCATGCTTTGATTATTATTGATGGATTTTCTATATTTTTTAAAAACAAAGTTACACTGCAGAGAGCAAAAGTCATACACAGTTCTGAATGACATCAAAGTGGATACTTTTAAATATAACTGCATTTAGTCACTCAGAAAATATGTATTGACTACTGACCATGTGCTGGGCACGGTGGGAGGTATTGGGACGGCATCGAGCATTCTGTGGTTAGTATAACAGCCGTGGTCCCTGCTCATGCATTTTTTTAGTTCATAAATAAGACATTAAAACAAGTTATACAAACAAGTATAATGTTTGAATTTCTGGTAAGCAATGTAAAGGAATACAGCACAGGGTGCCATGAGTATAGAAAGTATAGAAAGTATACTTTCTCTACTTTCTATAGAAAGTATAGAAAGGAGACCCAGTTTAGATTAGTCAGTCAGCAAGCCTTGCCTGACAGAATGAGAGTTCAGATGAATTTTAGTAAGAGCACAATTAGGAACAAAATGAGAGAAGTGAATTCTAGACAGAAGGAGAGTTTGTGTACAAAATTCCTGATTGGAGAAGAGTTGGGTGTGTTTGGTACCTTAAGGCAGGGCCATATGCTGAAGCTGAGATAACACGTGAGGAAGGCAGGGGCAGGCAAGAGCCAGATGATATAGGATCCTGTAACCTCGATATGGAGAATGCGTGCTCTTAAGACTTTTATGCAGAAAGGTTACATGACTTACTTTGTATTCTAAAAACCTCACTGCGACTACTAGGTGAAAACGAATTGGACACTGATAAAAATGATACCTGGCCATGCCATCAACCCTACAAACAAGCCAGTCTGGGGCTTCCTAAAATTCCTAGCCTGTTTATAAAAGATTTAAAATGTTAAGTGCCATATACTTGCTCTTGAAAAATAACAGTGAGAGGTGCTGTAACTTTTAGATGTAATTGTTGATGAAAAACTAATCAGTTGATCTATGAAAGAAATGGGAAATTTTATTCAAGCCAAATTTGAGGACTATAACCTGGGAAGAGCATTGCAGGAAGCTCTGAGAACTCGTTTCACCCATTGGAAGTCAAGGCACAGTTTGTTTTTGTTAAATTGGGGTATATTTGTTTTACAATGTCATGTTAGTTTCTACTGTACTGCAAAGTGAAGTAGAATTCCCTGTGCTATACAGCAGGTTCTCATTAGTTATCTATTTTATACAAGGCACAGTTTTAAAAGATTTTTGAGACAGAGGGCTGTACATAAAATGACGTATTATTGGTAGTTCACACAATCAAGAGCTAAGCGTCATTGTGGCCCTTTACAAGATCAAGAAGGAATGTTGGGCTTCCCTGGTGGCGCAGTGGTTGCGCGTCCGCCTGCCGATGCAGGGGAACCTGGTTCGCGCCCCGGTCTGGGAGGATCCCACGTGCCGCGGAGTGGCTGGGTCCGTGAGCCATGGCCGCTGGGCCTGCGCGTCCGGAGCCTGTGCTCCGCAACGGGAGAGGCCACAGCAGAGGAAGTCCCGCATACCACAAAAAAAAAAAAGAAGGAATGTTTTCTCTTAAAGAGTTGTCTTGGTGTTAGGAGAATGTTGCCCTTTATGGTTGAGCAGTTACTTCTGCCAATGCTGGAAGTCTGGTTGATGCATAATGCATCAGAAGGAGGGAGACAGGCAGCCAAAGGGCAGAGAAAATTTTTATGCTTAAATTTTTCTTCTCTTGCCATAAAATAGAAATTTTATTTCACGTAATGTTTCTCCCCTTGCTCCCTCCAAATTGCACATGCTCCCAGTCATGACTTCTTTTTTATTTCTTCTAGCTTTAGTGAGCTATAATAGATATATAACATAGTTTATGTTTAAGGTGAAGAGTAATTAGTTTTCAAAATGATCTAGAATAATGGTTTTCCAGCCAGGCAAACAATCTCTTAAATCACTCAAGGCCACTTGAAATGGCATTTCTTGTAAACATAATTCAGACTGAAACTGAAAGCACTGAAGAGCTCCTTTTATAACAGGCTCATTTCTAGGAAATCAGCATGTTTTCTGTATGAGCAAAAGGAGAGCCCGATTTGGAAAATCTAAATCCGTGGCAGAATGTCAAAAGTGTTCAGACAATTAAGTCAGTGCCCCTAATGGGCTTCTGCAGATTCTCTTTAGACACCACACTCATCCTCTGGGGTACACTGTATTTCACTGGCCAGAAAAATCCCATGGATTGTTCAACTTCTGCTTAGCTGGGAATGAAACAAAGCAGGACCCTGTGGGGCTCCTGGGCACGGAAACCTTTCAAACAGTTGTCAACCAGGGAAGGGAGGGGATGCAGAGACAAGGGAGGAGCAGTCAAGAAACAACCGTGCAACCTTGGGGCAGGGTCCTGGTTCCACTTCAAGGGACACACATAACAATATCTTTGGGTTCTTCTGAAGAAACAAACCCTGCAACAAATGGAAGAAGAAGCACCTGATGAAGCATTCTTCATTCCAGAGAGAAGGTGATAGTTTGATAACCTTGAGAACCACAGCTCATCAGGAGATGACCTGAGGCCAAATTTAAAGAATGCAGGCCCTGAACACACCAAGATCCTTATTAGCAACCCCAACATTGAACCATTGCTATAAAACTTCCCAGCTAATCCCTCCAGTTTGGGACACACAGTTTTTGAGGGCAAGAGCCTGCTGTGTCCCCCTTTGCCTGGCAAAGCAATAAAGCTATTCTTTTCTACTTCACGCAAAACTCTGTCTCCAAAGTTTCAGTTTGGTACCCCATGCACAGAGGTTGAGTTTTCGGCATCAGGAACTTCACCAACTCCCAGAGTGATATAATTCAAAATGTGTAATTCAATTTAAGCTGCATGTCTCTGTCCTCCTATGGTACATTTTCCCAAAGATTTCCAAAGCAAAGTTATCTGGCCACTAATTGAGCTCTTAGAATATAGCAGAATAGATATTGGGATAACATTATCAAAAGATAAAACAAAGGTTCATTATTTTAACATCTGACCCCCCCAAAACTTGATAGAGAGGAAAATGCACATGTCTGTAAATTGTTTTGGCATGCCTTCTGGAGCAGAGAGAGAGAAAACAAGGGTGTGTCAGTGTTGTCCAGGTTACTGTGCCTGACACACAGTGAGGCCAAACAAACCAAAACATCAGAGTTTGGAGCAAAGTTTATTGCGAAGGCCAAGCAAGGAGAACAGGAGGGTCCTCCTCAAAAGGCCTAAACTCTCTGATGGTTTTCCTGGAAGTGTTCTTAAATGTAAAATTTGCAGGATGTTTGTCTTCCTTTGGATACGTTTGTTGTGAGGTAACAGGGTGATTTCTCTGGAATCTCCACCTCTGGTTCTGACCAGTCTGAGGTCTATGAGCTTGTGGTCAACATATAGTCACCATCCTCCACCTGCCTGGGCATCTTAGTTTCTGTCTAAGAACTCAGAGATATGTATCCTTGTATTATCTCTATCCCTTCCGGAAGAACTAGGAGTCCTGTGACTCTATTGTCCTGTTAACTGCTTGAGCCTGCTCTTTGGAACTCAGGGAAGGCTTAGGAGACTAAAGCCTTTTTTTTTGTTCTTCAAACAAAGAACAGGAGACACAGATGGGCTTTTGTACCTGGGAGGGCCCCTCAGGGTCCTGCTAGGTTTCATCAGCAGAAATCTAAGCAATAAAAATGTTGCTAAATTGCTTTGTTAGAGAAATTTCAATTGCTCCCCAAAGAAGGGAGTGAGTAATGGAAAGAATAAAATAGGGAGAGGAGAAAGGATCCAGCAAGGTAGAAAGGGCTGGACTTTGATGGAATGAAGAGCTCATGGTTCCCTTCAAAGTTGTGTTGGGCAAATAAATCTTAGGAGTACAGTTGTTCTCCCCCATCTTCAGTAAAATCTATTACACTTACATGAGCTTTTTGGATGGTCTTGCATTTTTCAGTGGGTTTATAGGAGGTGCTATCTGCAGCTCTGACTTATTGAATTACCATCTAAAA
Source organism: Physeter macrocephalus (assembly GCF_002837175.3). Taxonomy (NCBI): domain Eukaryota; kingdom Metazoa; phylum Chordata; class Mammalia; order Artiodactyla; family Physeteridae; genus Physeter; species Physeter macrocephalus. The sequence goes on from NC_041217.1 coordinate 105,508,219, forward strand.
GGTGAGAGGTCACTTTCCCCAAGACTGCAAAAGTCATGCTGCAAGTGATCAGACATTGACTGAGACAGCATGATGTCAGCCAGCCCTAGAAATTGCCCAAATGCCACAGGAAAAAATAAAAGCACTCTTTGATCTGTTTTCCCCTTTGGGAGGCTGTGTAATTTAGACAGACTGCTTGAAATGGATAAATGAGTTTTTATTCCCATAAATCTTCTTAGCGGAGTGAAGAAGGCTGTCATGTACTAATCAACAACAATAAAAAAAAAGCTCTGAAAGTGAATTCCTAGGGAAGGGAATAGAAGTCCACAACACATAATATTGGACTGTTCTAAACTCTTTACTATGTCTCATGTGTCAAGACAGAGTGTCCTGGTGACTGGGTTCTCTGCATGAGATTGGCTCGGAGGTAAGTTCTGGAGGATGAGCTACAGACTCATGTGCTGCCAAAAAACTAGGGATGGTCTTAGAAGTACTGAAAAATGAAAGCAGCCTAAATGTGTTTCAGTGGGTAAATCCAAATGTTATATCCATATCTGTATAAACAGCTCTACAAGAATACATACATCCACACACAGATATCAAAACAAAATCAGAAAAGAGATCATGTGAAAAAAGAAATGTTAAAAACAGCTACATACTGTGGACAAAGAATGCCACCTGCCATGTTAGCAAACAGAGGATGTTGTGGCTATCAAGCCATCAGCCACCACAGTGGCCCCCAAAGGTGAGCCCTGAGGGAACTAGGATGGATGAAATGGCACAGGAGCAGGTGGGGCCCTCTCAGGTAAAAATACTTTCTGTGTTCCTCCTTTCTTGTTTGTAGGAAACAGGCCTTCCTGAGTTCCAAAGGGCGTATTCAAACAGTGGCTTTTCAGGGAAGGGAGGAAATGAGGACACAAAGGAGGAGCAGTCAAGAAACAATAGTGCAGCAATAGGTCAGGGTTCTGTTCCTCCTCAAGGGATATACATATCAATATCTTTGAGTTCTTCTGTAGGAACTAAGGCCCCCCCCACCCAGGTGAAGGAAGGTAACTTCAGGCTGAGCACAAGATTCCTGGAACATGGCCCTGTTACCACATCACCAACCAATCAGAAGAAAGTCTCCACACAGTGGAAGATAAGGAAGACTTATCCCTTGCCCTCCTCCCCAAATGTTTCTCCCTGTAAAAAGTATCATGGTCCAGCAGGATCTCTGTAGTTGGTTTCTGGACACAAGTTGCCTTCTTCCCAGGTTGCTGGCCTCCTGAATAAAGCAAACTTTTCTTTCCAACAAACACTTGCCTTTTGAGTATTGGCTTTCAAGTTATGATCAGCTGAACCTGCATTTGGTAACATGGAGATAAACAGGCTATCAGCCACCAAGCCACCACCCACTGCAGCTGCCCCCATCAGGGGACTCAGGGTGGAAAAGAACAGTATACTGGCCTTAGTTACTTACATTGCATATCAAAGGAATGATTTCAGTGAGCCCAGACACTTGCAACTTCCCATACTTTGAAAAGTGCTAAAATCATTAACTTGAGACATCTGGTTTTCTTTAATTAACAGTCATCTTTTGGTGTTCTGACTGCCTGGTTTTTGTTGCAAAAACTCATATATATTGCTCCTCCCTTTCCTCTTCTGAGCAGTCTCTCAGAGCTATCTGAGAGGCTGCCTTCCAGGCTTAAGTCCTCAGAAAATCTGCTGAATAAAACATGATTCTCAACTTTTAGGTTGTGCATTTTTTTCAGTGGTCAGTACATAAACGATATCATTTTTATAACAAAATCACAAAAGCGGATGTCAATTGGCCAATAGACATGAAAAGATGCTCGCTATATGAGTCATTAAAATTACAATATGTTACCCTACACATCTGCCAATATTTAGGCTTGATGAGGTTGTAGATCCCGTGAACATCTCTACACTGCTAATGTAAATATAAATTAGTACAACTATAAGATTGTTTGACAGTGTCTGCTAATATTGAACATATGCTTTTACAGCTCATTTTCTATGTATATATAAAAGAAGAATGTGCACATATGTGCATATTTGAACTGAAAGATATGCACAAGTATTTTGATAACAATTTTGTCATAATAATCCAAAAAAACTGGACAATGCTTAAACATCCATCAACACTCGTGTGGATAAATAAAATGTGGTGTACATTTAGAATGGAATACTATATAGCAATGAGAATAAATGATCTATGTATAAAATATAGACTAAACTTACAAGCATAATATTGAAAAAATATACTAAAAGGTACATATTTTATTATTAAATTCATATGATATGTGAAAGCAGGATAGTGGTTATGCTTGATGGGGAGAGATGGGAATTGGTAGAACCAAAATGGGAGCATGAGGAAAACTTTCAGGGGGGGTCCAGTTATGATCTAATTTTTGTATTTAGGTGTGGCAATGTGGATGTGTTGTGTTTGAAAATACACAGAGTTCTACATTTATGAAATGTGCACTGTTCTGTATGTATATTTATGCCCTAAGAAGTTTGTGTAAAACACATGTGGGAATAAATCTAACAAACATATACAAAAGCTATATATGGAAAAGTACAGACTATTACTGAGAGATTTTAAAAGGCATAATAAATGGTGGAACATATAAAGATCAAAGAATGCAAAATTCATTTTTTTAAAAAGTCATTTATTCCCAAATTTATCTATGGATTCAATGCAATTCCAAACAAAATTCCAAAGGGTATATATTTGTGAACAAAAAGATAAGGTTATTCTAAAGCTTACATGAAAATGCAGAAACCCAAGAACAGCCAAAGCAATTGAGAAGAACAAAATGAAATAACTTATTCTATCAGATGTCAAATTTATTATAAAACTAGAATAATTAAGATATCATGATATTGGTGCACACGTAAAGAGATAGATGCAACCAACTAGAGAGCTCAGAAACAGACTGACACATTTATGGAGAGGTGATTCATGGCAACTATAGGAAAACCATATTTTTTTGAATAAATGGTGCTGGGTCAATGTTATATCTATGGAGAAACAAACCCCAAAACCTGATTTTTACATCACAACATTCACAAAATCAATTGCACAGGGATTGTAAATCCAAATGTAAAAGGCAAAATAATCAAGTTTTAAGAAAACGTTAAAGAGATTATTTTCATGTCCTCCAGGCTTAGAAAAAGGACACTAAAGTACTGACCACAAATAAAGAATTGAAAAATTTAACTACTTAAAATTAGGATTCCCAGTACATCCAAAGACACCATAAAAGAATGAGAAGAAAATCAAGGATTTTATATATATATACATATAAATATATATTTATATGTATATATATATATGGACAGGTATGTTTGTAGACATGTATTATGTATGTATTTATGTATGCATACACACACACAGAAAGAAACTCAACCTCAGAATATATAAAGGGACCATCAAGTGAAGAATAAAAGAGAGAAAACACCTAAGACTAATAAGCAAGATCTTGAACAGGTAAGACCAAAATAAGATATCCAAGTAAGCAATAGAAGTGAAAAGTTGCTGCACATTCCTATTTACCAATAATAATTATCTAAGAAAATCAAACTAGCCTGCAACTTAAACTAGACACTCACAAAAATGATTACAGTTTTGAAGTCTGGCATTTCCACATGATGGTGACAATATGAAGCATTGGAAATTTTATACATTTTTGGTGAGAGTATAAATTGGGATATCCATATTGGAAAATTGTTGGATAATATCTACCATTAAAGGAACAAATATATACAATAGGATCAACTAATTTTAATCCTAAATATATAAACAACTGAAATATTTCTTATGTGCTCAGTGCCATAAATGACATCCCAGGTTCTCATAAACAGTAGAATGGATAAAACAATTGTGGTATATTCATAAAAAGGAAAACTATGCAGCAATAAATATGAATAAATAAACCAACAATTTTAATGAATTAAAAGTTGTAGGGCTTCCCTGGTGGCACAGTGGTTGAGAGTCTGCCTGACGATGCAGGGGACAAGGGTTCATGCCCCGGTCCGGGAAGATCCCACATGCTGCAGAGCAGCTAGGCCCGTGAGCCATGGCCACTGAGCATGTGCATCCGGAGCCTGTGCTCCGCAACAGGAGAGGCCACAACAGTGAGAGGCCCGTGTACCGCAAAAAAAGTTGTAGTGTTGAGTAAAAGAAGTCAACACAAAACAAGCATACTGTATAATTCAATTTATACACAAAAAGACACAAAACAGACAATAATCTATGTATTAGGAGCCAGAGGTTAGAATTTAGAAGTTAAAAGATAAGACCAGAAATAAATGAAATAGAGACAAAGAAAACAATAGCAAAGATCAATGAAACGAAAAGCTGGTTCTTTGAGAAGATAAACAAAATTGATAAACATTTAGCCAGACTCATCAAGAAAAAAAGGGAGAGGAATCAAATTAATAAAATTAGAAATGATGAAATAGAGATGAAGAAAACAATAGCAAAGATCAATGAAACTAAAAGCTGGTTCTTTAAAAAGATAAACAAAATTGATAAACCTTTAGCCAGCCTCATTAAGAAAAAAAGAGCAAGGACTCAAGTCAATAAAATTAAAAATGAAAAAGGAGAAGTTACAACTGACACCACAAAAACACAAAGGAGCATAAGAGACTACTACAAGCAACTATATGCCAATAAAATGGACAATCTAGAAGAAATGGACAAATTCTTAGAAAGGTACAACCTTCAAAACTGAACCACAAAGAGATCGAAAATATGAACAGACCGATCACAAGTAATGAAATTAAAACTGTGATTAAAAAACTTCCAACCAACAAAAGTCCAGGACCATATGGCTTCACAGGTGAATTCTCTCAAACATGTAGAGAAGAGTTATCATGTACCCTTCTGAAATTCATCAAAAAAATTGCAGAGAAAGAACACTCCCAAGCTCATTCTATGAGACCACCATCATCCTGATACCAATCACCAAAAAAGAAAATTGCAGACCAATAACACTTGTGAACATAGATCTAAATATCCTCAACAAAATATTATCAAACCAAATCCAACAGAACATTAAAAGGATCATCCACCATGCTCAAGTGGGGTTTATCCCAGGGATGCAAGGACTCTTCAATATACACAAATCAATCAATATGATACACCACATTAACAAACTGAAGAATAAAAACCATATGATCTTCTCAATAGATGCATAAAAAGCTTTTGACAAAATTCAACAACGATTTATGAAAAAAAATCTCCAGAAAGTGGGCGTAGAGGGAACCTACCTAAACATAATAAAGGCTATATATGTCAAACACACAGCAAATTTCATTCTCAATGGTGAAAAACTGAAAGCATTTCCTCTAAGATCAGGAACAAGACAAGGATGTCAACTCTTGCCATTCTTATTCAACATAGCTTTGGAAGTCCTAGCCATGGCAACCAGAGAAGAAAAAGAAATAAAAGGAATCCAAATTGGAAAAGAAGAAGTAATAGAGTACTGTTTGCAGATGACATGATACTATATGTAGGAAATCCAAAAGATGCTATCAGAAAACCACTAGAGCTCATCAATGAATTTGGTAAAGTTGCAGGATACAAAATTTATATACAGAAATGTCTTGCATTTCTATGCATTAACAACAAATGATCAGAAAGAGAAATTAAGGAAACAGTCCCATTTACCACCACATCCAAAAGAATAAAATACCTAGGAATAAACCTACCTAAAGAGACAAAAGACCTGTACTCAGAAAATTATAAAACACTGGTGAAAGAAATCAAAGATGACAGAAACAGATGGAAAGATATACCATGTTCTTGTATTGGAAGAATCAATATTGCAAAAATGATTATACCACCCAAAGCAATCTACAGATTCAATTCAATCCCTATCAAATTACCAATGGCATTTCTCACAGAATTAGAACAAAAAAAATTACAATTTGTATGGAAACACAAAAGACCCCGAGTAGCCAAAGCAATCTCGAGAAAGAAAAAGGGACCTGGAAAAATCAGGCTCCATGACTTCAGACTATACTACAAAGCTACATTAATAAAAACAGTATGGTATTGGCACAAAAACAGAAATATAGATCAGGATAGAAAGGATATAATGGAACAGGATATGGAACAGGATAGAAAGTCCAGAGATAAACCCATGCACCTATGATCACCTAATCTATGATAAAGGAGGCAAGAATATACAGTGAAGAAAGGACAGCCTCTTCAATAAGTGGTGCTGGGAAAACTGGATAGCTACATGTAAAAGAATGAAATGAGTACACTCACTAACACCATACCTAAAATAAACTCAAAATGGATTAAAGACCTAAATATAAGGCCGGATAATATAAAACTCTTACAGGAAAACATAAGCAGAACATTCTCTGACATAAATCGCAGCAAGAACTTTCCTGATCCGCCTTCTAGAGTAATGGAAATAAGAACAAAAATTTTAAAATGGGACTTGATTAAACTTAAAATTGTTTGCAAACCAAAGGAAACCATAAGCAGAATGAAAAGACAGCCCTCAGATTGGGAGAAAATATTTGCAAATGAAGCAACTGACAAGGGATTTTGCATTTCTATGCATTAACAACAAATGATCAGAAAGAGAAATTAAGGAAACAGTCCCATTTACCACCACATCCAAAAGAATAAAATACCTAGGAATAAACCTACCTAAAGAGACAAAAGACCTGTACTCAGAAAATTATAAAACACTGGTGAAAGAAATCAAAGATGACAGAAACAGATGGAAAGATATACCATGTTCTTGTATTGGAAGAATCAATATTGCAAAAATGATTATACCACCCAAAGCAATCTACAGATTCAATTCAATCCCTATCAAATTACCAATGGCATTTCTCACAGAATTAGAACAAAAAAAATTACAATTTGTATGGAAACACAAAAGACCCCGAGTAGCCAAAGCAATCTCGAGAAAGAAAAAGGGACCTGGAAAAATCAGGCTCCATGACTTCAGACTATACTACAAAGCTACATTAATAAAAACAGTATGGTATTGGCACAAAAACAGAAATATAGATCAGGATAGAAAGGATATAATGGAACAGGATATGGAACAGGATAGAAAGTCCAGAGATAAACCCATGCACCTATGATCACCTAATCTATGATAAAGGAGGCAAGAATATACAGTGAAGAAAGGACAGCCTCTTCAATAAGTGGTGCTGGGAAAACTGGATAGCTACATGTAAAAGAATGAAATGAGTACACTCACTAACACCATACCTAAAATAAACTCAAAATGGATTAAAGACCTAAATATAAGGCCGGATAATATAAAACTCTTACAGGAAAACATAAGCAGAACATTCTCTGACATAAATCGCAGCAAGAACTTTCCTGATCCGCCTTCTAGAGTAATGGAAATAAGAACAAAAATTTTAAAATGGGACTTGATTAAACTTAAAATTGTTTGCAAACCAAAGGAAACCATAAGCAGAATGAAAAGACAGCCCTCAGATTGGGAGAAAATATTTGCAAATGAAGCAACTGACAAGGGATTAATCTCCAAAATATACAAACAGTTCATGCAGCTCAATATCAAAAAACAAACAAACAAAAACCCAAAAACCCCCACAAACAACCCAATCAAAAAATGGGTGGAAAATCTAAATAGACATTTCTCCCAAGAAGACATATAGATGGCTAAAAAGCGCAATACAGAGATACAAATAAATATGAGAAAATACTATGAACAGTTATATGCCAAAAAATTGGACAATCTAGAAGAAGTGCACAAATTTCTAGAAAGATTCAACCTTTCAAGACCGAACCAGGAAGAAACAGACAATCTGGACAGACCAGTCACTAGTAGTGAAATTGAATTAATAATAAAAAAAGCTCCCAGCAAATAAAATTTCAGGACTGGATGGCTTCCCAGGGGAATTCTGCCAGACACATACAGAAGAGCTAGTACCTATCCTTCTCAAATTATTCCAAAAGATATAAGATGAGGGAACACTCCCAAATTCATTCTAAGAAGGCACCATTACCCTGCTACCAAAACCAAAGACACTACCAAACAAGAAAATACAGGTCAATGTCTCTGATTAATACAGATGCCAAAAATCCTCATCATTCATTTCTTTTAACAGTTAAATAATGCCCTGAGAGTAGTTACTATAAACACCAAAGTTGAGGTTTGAATTTCAGATTGTCTTCAAAAGTTATGATTTTTGCCCTACTATTTAGTTTATATATAGTTCAGCTGAAATAGTGAATGAGCAATAGAATGAAGGAGAAGTGGATGCCTAAATCCCTCTCTGCAACATGCTTCTTAGGCTGACCGTAAAAATGTCTCATGGATCTTTGCCTTGGTTGTGCTTCTGAGCAGCACCAATGCCCACTACAGCATGAGTACCATCAAGCACAAGGCTCTGAAGCAGCTACAGTATCCTTCCAGGAACTGAACGACCATGTTTTATTTAGCTAAAGGAAATGATGACTAAGACTGTTTCTCTTTCCTGTGATTCAAAATCATGGTTGAAGATAAGAGGATGCCAAATGGAATGTTCATAAAATTTGTTTCTAAGTGACATCTGGAAATTGTCTCCTAGAGTGCTTCTCTTTCCTTAGATAGTATCCCATCTGTATGGCTGGACTGAAAGAGCTAATCAAGGTAAATTACCCTCCCCTAAACCCCCAAAAGTAGATGATTCCAGCGAGTTTGTGTTTCTCCCTGGGTTTGTTTGGACTGTATGGGATTTCATAATGAAACTGAAGATTAAACCAACACCCCAACATCAAAAATGAAAACCTGGGGGACGCCTTGAAACAGATTCCAGGTATCAGAGTGTGGCCTGGGTGGTAGATATTTCAGTAAGAGGTGGGATTCAGCATTGATGTCAAGTTTTATTTGAGACTGGATAGAGACACATGCTAATGGTGATTACTGATTTTTGAAAAATGATTGGGAATACTTTTTTGAATTAATTTTTATTGAAGTATAGTTGCTTTACAATGTTGTGTTAGTTTCTACTGTACAACAAAATGAATCAGCTATACATATATCCCCTCTTTTTTCTATTTCTTTCTCATCTAGGTCACCACAGTGCACTAAGTAAAGTTCCCTGTGCTACGCAGTATGTTCTCATTAGTTATCTATTTTATACATAGTAACAATAGTGTATATGTGTCAATCTCAGTCTTCCAATTCCTCCTACCCCCCATCCCCCTTGGTATCCATACATGTGTTCTGTACATCTGTGTCTCTATTTCTGCTTTGCAAATAGATCATCTATACCATTTTACTAGATTCTACATATATGCGTTAATATGCGATATTTGTTTTTCTCTTTCTCACTTACTTCACTCTGTATGACAGTATCTAGGTCCACCCACGTCTCTACAAATGACCCAGTATCATTCCTTATAATGGCTGAGTAATATTCCATTGTATATATGACCACATCTTCTATATCCATTCCTCTGTTGATGGACATTGATGTTGCTTCCATGTCCTGGCTATTGTAAACAGTGCTGCAATGAACATTGGGGTGCATATATCTTTTTGAATTATGGTTTTCTCTGGGTGTATGCCCAGTAGTGGGATTCCTGGGACATATGGTAGTTCTATTTTTAGTTTTTAAAGGATCCTCCATACTGTTCTCCATAGTGGCTGTACCAATTTACATTCCCATCAACAGTGTAGGAGGGTTCCATTTCCTCCACACCCTCTCCAGCATTCATTGTTTGTAGATTTTTTGATGATGGTCATTGTGACTGGTGAGAGGTGATACCTCATTGTAGTTTTGATTTGCATTTCTATAATAATTAGTGATGTTGAGCATCTTTTCATGTATTTGTTGGCCATCTGTATGTCTTCTTTGGAGAAATGTCTGTTTAGGACTTCTGCCCATTTTTTGATTGGGTTGTTTGTTTTTTTTCATATGGAGCTGCCTGAGCTGTTTGTATTTATATTTTGGAGATTAACCCTTCGTCAGTCTCTTCATTTGAAAATATTTTCTCCCATTCTGAGGGTTGTCTTTTCATCTTATTTATGGTTTCCTTTGCTGTGCAAAAACTTTTACGTGTAATTAGGTCTCATTTGTTTATTTTTGTTTTTATTTTCATTACTCTAGGAGGTGAGTCAAAAAAGATCTTGCTCCAATTTATGTCAAAGAGTGTGCTGCCTATGATTTCCTCTAAGAGTTTTATAGTGTCTGGCCTTACATTTAGGTCTGTAATCTATTTGGAGTTTATTTTTGTGTATGGAGTTCGAGAGTGTTATAATTTCATTCTTTTACTTGTAGCTGTCCAGTTTTCCCAGCACCACTTATTGAAGAGGCTGCCTTTTCTTGTCTCCTTTGTCTTAGATTAGGTGACTATATGTGCATGGGTTTATCTCTGGGCTTTCTATCCTGTTCCATTGATCCATATTTCTGTTTTTGTGCCAGTACCATACTGTGTTGATGACTGTAGTTTTGTAGTATACTCTGAAGTCAGGGAGCCTGATTAGTTTTTCACCATTGAGAATGATGTTTGCTGCGGGTTTGTCGTATATGGTCTTTATTATATTGAGGTAGGTTCTATCTTGTAGTATACTCTGAAGTCAGGGAGCCTGATTCCTCCAGCTCCGTTTTTCTTTCTCAAGATTGCTTTTGCTATTCGGGGTCTTTTGTGTTGCCATACAAATTGTAAAATTTTTGCTCTAGTTCTATGAAAAATGCCATTGGTAATTTGATAGGGATTGCATTGAATCTGTAGATTGCTTTGGGTACTATAGGCATTTTCACAATGTTGATTCTTCCAATCCAAGAACATGGTATATCTCTCCAGCTTTGTGACGTCTTTGATTTCTTCCATCAGTATCTTATAGTTTTCTGCGTGCAGGTCTTTTGCCTCCTTAGGTAGGTTTATTCCTAGGTATTTTATTCACTTTGTTGCAATGGTAAATGGGATTGTTTCCTTAATTTTTCTTTCTGATCATTTGTTGTTAGTGTATAGGAATGCAAGAGATTTCTGTGTTAATTTTGTATCCTGTGACTTTACTAAATTCATTGATTAGCTCCAGTAGTTTTCTGGTGGTATCTTTAGAATTTTCTATGTATAGTATCTTGTCATCTGCAAACAGTGACAGTTTTACTTCTTCTTTTTAAATTTAGATTCTTTTTATTTCTTTTCCTCCTCTGATTGCTGTGGCTAGGACTTCCAAAACTATGTTGATTAATAGTGGTGAGAGTGGACATCCTTTTCTTGTTCCCGATCTTAGAGGAAATGTTTTCAGTTTTTCACCATTGAGAATGATGTTTGCTGCGGGTTTGTCGTATATGGTCTTTATTATATTGAGGTAGGTTCTATCTATGCCCACTTTCTGGAGAGTTTTTATCATAAATAGGTGTTGAATTTTGTTGAAAGCTTTTTCTGCCTCTATTGAGATGATCATATGGTTTTTATTCTTCAGTTTGTTAATATGGTGTATCACATTGATTGATTTTTGTATATTGAAGAATCTTTGCATCCCTGGGATAAATCCCACTTGATCATGGTGTATGGTCTCTCTGATGTGCTGTTGGAATTGGTTGGCTAGTATATTGTTGAGGATTTTTGTGTCTGTGTTCATCAATTATATTGGTCTGTAATTTTCTTTTGCTTTTTTTTCAAACATTACATTTATTTTATTTTTTTTAACACCTTTATTGGAGTATGATTGCTGTACAGTGTTGTGTTAGTTTCTGCTGCATAAAAAAGTGAATCAGTTATATGCATACATATATCCCCATATCTCTTCCCTTTTGTGCCTCCCTCCCACCCTGCCTTGCATTCCTGGGATAAACCCCACTTGATCATGGTGTATGATCCTTTTAGTGTGCTGTTGGATTCTGTTTGCCAGTATTTTGTTGAGGATTTTTGTATCTATGTTCATCAGTGATATTGGTCTGTAATTTTCTTTCTTTCTTTCTTTCTTTCTTTTTTGGTGATATCTTTGTCTGGTTTTGGTATTAGGGTGATGATGGCCTCGTAGAATGAGTTTCGGAGTGTTCCTCCCTCTGCAGTTTTTTGGAAGAGTTTGAGAAGGATAGGTGTCAGCTCTTCTCTAATTGTTTGATAGAATTCCCCTGTGAAGCCATCTGGTTCAGGACTTTTGTTTGATAGAAGATTTTTAATCACAGTTTCGATTTCATCACTTGTGATTGATCTGTTCATATTTTCTTTTTCTTCCTGGTTCAGTCTTGGAAGTTTGTACTTTTCTAAGAATTGGTCCAGTTCTTCTAGGTTGTCCATTTTATTGGTATATAGTTGCTTGTAGTAGTTTGTTACGATCCTTTGTATTTCTGTGGTGTCAGTTGTAACTTCTTCTTTTTTATTTCTAATTTTATTGGGTCCACTACCTTGTTTCCTTGATGAGTCTGGCTAAAGGTTTATCCATTTTGTTTATCTTCTCAAAGAATCAACTTTTAGTTTTATTGATCTTTGCTACTGTTTTCTTCATTCATATTTCTTTTATTTCTGCTCTGATATTTATGATTTCTTTCCTTCTACTAACTCTGTGTTTCACTTGTTCTTCTTTCTCTAGTTGCTTTAGGTGTAATGTTAGGTTGTTTACTTGATATTTTTCTTGTTTCTTGAGGTAGGAGTGTATTGCTATAAACTTTCCTCTTAGAAATCTTTTTGCTGCATCCAATAGGTTTTGGGTTGTCTTGTTTTTGGCGTCATTTCTTTCTAGGTATTTTTTGATTTCTTCAGTGATCTCTTGGTTATTTAGTATCATATTGTTTAGCCTCTATGTCTTTATGTTTTTTACAGTTTTTTTTCCCTGTAATTGGTCTCTATCCTCATAGTGTTGTGGTTGGAAGAAATGCTTGATACAATTTCAATTTTCTTAAATTTACCGAGGCTTGATTTGTGACCCAAGATGTGATCTATCCTGGAGAATGTTCTGTGTGCACTTGAGAAGAAGGTGTATTTTGTTGCTTTCAGATGGAATGTCCTATAAATATCAGTTAAGTCTATCTGTTCTAATGTGTCATTTAAGGCTTGTGTTTCCTTATTAATTTTCTGTATGGATGATCTGTCCATTGGTGTAATTGGAGTGTTAACATTCCACGCTATTATTGTGTTACTGCTGATTTCCTCTTTTATAGCTGTTAGCATTTGCCTTATGTATTCAGGGGCCCCTATGTTAGGTGTATAAATATTTGTAATTGTTATATCTTCTTCTTGGATTGATCCCTTCATCATTATATGGTGTCCTTACTTGTCTCTTGTAATACTCTTTATTTTAATGTCTATTTTATCTGATATGAGTATTGCTATGCCAGCTTTCTTTTGATTTCCATTTGCATGGAATATCTTTTTCCATCCTCTCACTTTCAGTCTGTATGTGTCCCTAGGTCTGAAGTAGGTCTCTTATAGACAGCATATATACAGGTCTTGTTTTTGTACCCTTTCAGCTAGTCTGTGTCTTTTGGTTGGAGCGTTTAATCCATTTACATTTAAGGTAAATGTAAATGTAAATGTAAATCTATATGTATGTTCCTATTACCATTTCCATAATTGTTTTCAGTTTGTCTTTTTCTTCTCTTGTGTTTCCTGCTTAGAGAAGTTCCTTTAGCATTTGTTGTCAAGCTGGTTCAGTGGTGCTGAATTCTCTTAGCTTTTGCTTGTCTGTAAAGCTTCTGATTTCTCTTTCAAATCTGAATGAGATCATTGCTGGGTACTGTATTCTTTGTTGTAGGTTTTTCCCTTTCATCACTTTAAATATGTCCTGCCACTCTCTTCTGGCCTGCAGAGTTTCTGCTGAAAAGTCAGCTGTTAACCTTATGGGGATTTCTGTTGTATGATATTTGTTGCTTTTCCCTTGTTGTTTTTAATATTTTTCTTTGAATTTAATTTTTGTTTGTTTGATTAATATGTGTGTTGTCATGTTTCTCCTTGGGTTTATCCTGTATGGGACTTTCTTTGCTTCCTGGACTTGATTGATGATTTCCTTTTCCATGTTAGGTAAGTTTTTGACGATAATCTTTTCCAATATTTTCTCAGGCCCTTTCCCTTTCTCTTTTTCTTCTGGGACCCCTATAATTTGAATTTTGGTGCAGTAAATATTGTCTCAGTGGTCTCTGAGACTGTCCTCATTTCATTTCATTCTTCTTTCTTTATTCTGTCCCATGGCAGTTATTTCCACCATTCTATTTTCCAGCTCACTTATCTGTTCTTCTCCCTCAGTTATTGTGCTGTTGATTCTGTCTAGTGTATTTTTCATTTCAGTTATTATGTTGTTCATCACTGATTATTTGTTCTTTAGTTCTTCTGGGTTCTTGTTAAACATTTCTTGTATCTTCTTGGTCTGTGCCTCCATTCTATTTCCGAGATCTTTGATCATCTTTACTATTATTATTCTGAATTCTTTTTCAGGCAGCTCGCCTATTTCCTCTTCATTTATTTGTTTGATTTTACCTTGCTCCTTTGTCTGCAACATATTTTTCTGTCATCTCATTTTGTCTAACCTACTGTGTTTATGGTCGCCTTTTTACAGTCTGCAGGGTTGTAGTTCCTCTTGCTTCTGTTGTCTGCTCCCTGGTGAGTGGTCCAGGTGCTTGTGTAGGCTTCCTGGTGGGAGTGATTGGTGCCTGCAGTTCGGTGGATGGAGCTGAGTCTTTTCCTTCTGATGGGCAGGGCCACATCAGCTGGTGTGTTTTGGGGTGTCTGTGAGCTTAGTATGCCTTTAGGGGACTGTCTGCAGATGGGCACAGCTGTGTTTCTGTCTTGTTGGTTGTTTGTTTTGAGGTTTCTAGCACTGGAGCCTGCAGGCAGTTGTGTGGAGCTGGGTTTTGGTGTTAATATGGAGACTTCTGTGAGAGCACACGCCAATTAATATTCCCTGGGCCCAGGACTTCTCTCATGGTCCAGCATCCTGAACTCGGTGCTCCAAGCCCAGAGGTCCAGGCCTGACCCCTGGCTGGGGACCTAGAGCCTGCAAGCTGCACAGTGTGGCCAAAGAAAAGAGAAAGAAAAGAAAAGAAAAAATAAACAAGAAAAGAAAAGAAACAGACAACAAGACAAATAGCAAAAACAAAAACAAACATCAGCAACAAGAACACAACACTCACACACACATACAGATAAAGAAAAAAAAACAGAAAGAAAACAAAAAAAAAACCAAGAGAAGAAACAAACAAACAAAAGAATTAAAAAATGAGAACAGGGCTTCCCTGGTGGCGCAGTGGTTGAGAATCTGCCTGCCAATGCAGGGGATATGGGTTTGAGCCCTGGTCTGGGAAGATCCCACATGCTGTGGAGCAACTGGGCCCGTGAGCCACAACTACTGAGCCTGCGCGTCTGGAGCCTGTGCTCCGCAACAAGAGAGGCCATGACAGTGAGAGGCCCGTGCACCGCGATGAAGAGTAGCCCCTGCTTGACACAACTAGAGAAAGCCCTTGCACAGAAACGAAGACCCAACACAGCCAAAAAAAAAAAAAGAGAGAACAGTCA